>NW_005871108.1:2153192-2252853 GCF_000147115.1 Myotis lucifugus | reverse complement strand
ACCCTCAGTCACGCTCAGGGTATGGCTGTTTGGGGGGTGGGGCGCTGCCCCCTGTCATGCACAGAGCAGGGACCATCAGGGGGGTTGGGGCTCCATACCCTGTCATGCACAGAGCAGGGCCAATCAGGGGGTTGGGCGCTGCCCCCTGTCATGCACAGAGCAGGGCCCATCAGGGGGTTGGGGAGCTCCCCCCTGTCATGCACAGAACAGGGCCCATCAGGGGGTTGGGGAGCTCCCCCCTGTCACGCACAGAGTAGGGCCGATAGGGGAGTTAGGGCACTGCCCTCTATCACCCACAGAGCAGGGCCGATCAGGGGGTTGGGGCACCGCCACTGTCACACTCAGGGCAGGGCCGATGGGGAGCTTATGGCTCTACCCTGTCACACACAGAGCAGGGCCTGTGGGGGTGGGGGGGTTGGGGCACCGCACCCTGTCACACACAGAGCCACAGGGGGATCAGGGGATTTGGGCACTGCCCCCTGTCACGCTGATCCGGTGCCAGGAGGCCTCGCGGCTCCGCTGATCCCGGTGCTGGGAGGCATGTTACCCTTTTACTATATAGGATAGAGGCCTGGGGGCCGGCTGGTTTGCCCTGAAGGGTGTCCTGGATCAGGGTGGGGGTCCCCCACTGGGGTGCCTGGCCAGCCTGGATGAGGGGATGATGGCTGTTTGCAGCTGGTCACACACCCTTCAGGGTGGGGGTCCCAACTGGGGTGCCTGGCCAGTCTGGGTGAGGGGCTGAGGGCCGCTTTCAGGCTGGTGGTTGACTGAAGCTTATAACAGCTCCTTTTTTTCTTTTTTTTCTTTTTTTATTCTGGGCCAGCTTTAGCTCTGGCTCTAGCTCTGAGGCTTCTGCTGCTGAAAGCAGGTATCTGGTTTGTTTGGGTTCTATAATCAAAACAATGTATAACTCCAGCTCTGAGATCCCAGCCGGCTGAAAGATGGTTTCTGGGGTTTTGTTTAGCTTCTATATTTGTTACAAAGTTTCAAACTGCCAGCTCAGAGGCCGGCAGCACAGGCGGGGAACGTTGGAGTCCTCCTTCACTGAAGCAAGCAAGCCTCATGTTTGCTTTAAGCTGCCTGGCTGCCAGCCGCCATCTTGGTTGGCAGTTAATTTGCATATCACCCTGATTAGCCAATGGGAAGGGTAGCGGTCGTACGCTAATTACCATGTTTCTCTTTTATTAGATTAGATACTAGAGGCCCAGTGCATGGATTTGTGCACCAGTAGGGTCCCTTGGCCTGGCCTGCAGAAATCAGGCTGAAACTGGCTCTCTGACATCCCCCAGGGGGTCCCAGATTGCAAGAGTGCACAGGCCAGGCCAAGCGACCCCACCAGTGCACAAATACGTGCACCAGGCCTCTAGTATGCATATAAGATCTTTGGTTAATCTCTTCCAGCCCTCCCCACTGCCCCCTTCCCTCTGAGATTCAGTCTGTTCCATGTTTCCATGCCTGTGCCTTGAGCATCTGCCCCCTGGTGGTCATTGCGCATCACAGCTACCAGCTGGTTGGCTGGTTGGCCAGTCAACTGGTCGGCCAGTCAACCAGTTGCTTAGACTTTTATACATATAGAAGATAGGCACCTGATTTCTTAAAAAGTCACTTTGGAGGAAAAAGGATAGATAATTACTATTTGTTATTTTTTTTGTAAACCAATCAAAATTCTACCCTTTTTTGTCTGCCAGATTGGCAAAAAATGTATTTTTTAGTGTGTTGCAGAATTTTAGTGATTTAGTTTATGTGTGTCATGAGGTTAAAAAAAGTTGAAAATTGCTGCACTAAAGCAGTACTTGGGGGAAATTTATAGCAATAAACACAGTAAAAAAAGAAAAAAGATCTCAAATCAATGACTTCAGTTGCCACTTTAAGACACTAAAAAAAAGCCCACCCCATGTGGCTCAGTGGATGAACATCGACCTATAAACCAGGAGGTCACGGTTTGATTCTGGGTCAGGGCTGCATCCCCAGTAGGAGGCATGAAGGAGGCAGCCGATCAATGATTCTCTCTCATCACTGTTTCTATCCCTTTATCTTCCTCTCTGAAATCAACTTAAAACAAAATCAATTTTTAATAAAACAAAAAGAGCATATTGAGCCCAAAGTAAGTAGAAGTTAAATATTAAAGATCAGAATGGAAATCTATAAAATAGAAAACAGAAAAATAGGGGGGGAAAATCAATGACAAATTGATTGTAGTGATGGCTGCACACTACTCTATGAACATACTATAAAAAACAAGGACACAGCCCAGCCAACATGGCTCAGTGGTTGAGAGTCAACCTAAGAACCTGGAGGTCACGGTTCAATTCCCGGTCAGGGCACATGGCTGGGTTGCGGGCTTGATCCCCAGTGTGAGGCGTGCAGGAGGCAGTCAATCAATGATCCTCTCTCATCATTGATGTTTCTATCTCTCTCCCCCTCTCCCTTCCTCTCTGAAATGAGTAAAATATTTTTTAAAAAAGCAGGAAATGGCCAAAACCGGTTTGGCTCAGTGGATAGAGCGTCAGCCTGCGGACTCAGGGGTCCCAGGTTCGATTCCGGTCAAGGGCGTGTGCCTGGGTTGCGGGCACATCCCCAGTGGGAGATGTGCAGGAGGCGGCTGATCGATGTTTCTCTCTCGTCGATTTTTCTGGCTCTCTGTCTCTCTCCCTTCCTCTCTGTGAAAAATCAATAAAATATATTAAAAAAAAAAAGCAGGAAATGTACACTTTATAAGTAGGTGAATTCTATGTGTGAATTATGTCTAAATATAGCTATGACTTCAAAAAAAGATCATTTTCAAGGATTTGACTCTTTTTTTTTGCAGTTTAAACGTGAGCATAAGACTTTATTGTGAATTGAGGGGAATTAATACAGCCTCCAGCATGTAGAGGGTGGGCAAGCTCTAAAGCACTGCCCGCGGATTTGTGACTCTTAAAGGATGCCTCTTTTGTTCTGAGCAAATAGACTATTCTACAGATTTAGTAACCACCAGTTTAAATGTCAATCATCTTTTAAAATCAGACAGACAACTCAAAGAATTCCTGTATAATATAGAGCAGTACATTCTTCTCTCCTACTGGTTTATTTACCAGCCAGACCCATATGTTACATTAAATACTGTCATAAAAAGATCGTTATATATCTGGGCAAATTCTAATTGGAAAAAAAAATTCTATGTTAGCTTAAGTTCCAAGAGATTATTTTTTTAAAAGTGTAGCACATCATTAATTTCACATTCACCATGATGAATTAGCCCATTTCACCAAAAGTAAACCAAGGGATATACAGCATTTAGGTAATTCCTCCAGACCCCTCAGGCTCCTAATACACTGTACCACCATTCTGCAAAGAAGCTTTTTTCTAATATTTTCTCTTACCTGGTCTCAAAGGTGTCACAATAGCTTGCGGAGGATTTGCTTTTCTCATAGGAGTCATGTCAGGAAACCTATTCTCCAAATTGGCCTTCTCTTCTGTGAAACGATAAGAGTGTCATTATCTAAACAAGCAAAATAAGTCAGTGCCACGCACTTAAAATGGGGCCTAAAGCCCCCAACCAGTACACTTCTAACTCATTGGACAAGTACAAGCAAAGTTCTAGTGGTTAAAAAAAATGAGTACACATTATACGTCAGAGATAGAGACTGTAAAAACTATCACTAAAGCACTGGCAACAGTGAACAATGTATTTTAGAAAAGAAGTACAGACTCTGCACTGTGAAAAGCTCCTTGTCTTTGCTTGATTCAGTTAGGACCATACAAGCATGAACTGGCCTTATCTACCACCTAAATACATCATGTTCCTTCTAAAGAAAACTGTAGCCACCAAGCTCTGCAGGGTTCACAAGAGACATCTTATAGTCTGAGTTGAGGTTATTCCTTAACTAAGAATAGTGAGAGGGGAGTATGGGGTATGTGAGAAATGAAGAGAACTTTCTCATATACCCCATATTCCAAAGGAAGAGGCTTTATGCAGTAATCTTGTCTTAGGTTCTGCTGTGCCTAACAGTCAGCACAAAGCAGTGAAACACCTGTTCTACCCTAGCCTACTGATAGAAGTATCAAGATTGTGGTGAGAATGCCCTAGCCAGTTTGGCTGAGTGGAGAAAGTGCCGGCCTGCAGACTGAAGGGTCCCAGGTTCGATTCCAGTCAAGGGCACATGCCCAGGTTGTGGGTTCAATCCCCAGGAAGGGGTGCGCAGGAAGCAGCCAATCAATGGTTCTCTCTCATCATTGATGTTTCTATCTCTCTCTCTCTCCCTTTCCCTTCTGCTCTGAAATCAATAAAAATATATTTAAAAAATAATTTTTAAAAAAGATTGTGGTGAGCCCCAGCAAAACACATGGTGCACGTAAACTGATTGCAACTGTGTAAAACAGGGGTCCTCAAACTACGGCCCGCCGAAAACATTTATCCGGCCGCCGGGTGTTTTTGCCGCCGCTGCCTGTCCTGCTTAGCAGCCGACTCGTCCCGGGCCCGCAGTGTGCATGTGTGGAATGTCTGAGGGACAATGAACTGGCCCCCTGTTTAAAAAGTTTGAGGACCTCTGGTGTAAAAAGATGTGATTACTTGGAAGAAATTAGAAAGCAACATATAAGAACTAAAGTTTTGAAAAAACAGTGGGAGCAGCGTGACAGGGGGCAGCGCCCAAATCCCCTGATCGCCCTGCGGCTCTGTGTGTGACAGGGGGCGGGGCCCCAACCTCCCTATCCGCCCTGCTCTGTTCCTGACAGGGGAAGGTGCCCCAACCCCCTGATCGGCCCTGCTCTGTGCCTGATAGGGGGGAGCTCCCCAACCCCCTGATTGGCCCTGCTCTGTGTGTGACGGGGTAGAGCCGCAACCTCCCCATCGACCCTGCCCTGAGTGTGACAGCAGCAGCGCCCCAACCCCCTTATCCGCCCTGCTGTGTGTGTGACAGGGGTCAGTGCCCCAACTCCCCTATCGGCCCTACTCTGTGCATGACAGGAGGGAGCTCCCCAACCCCCTGATGGGCCCTGCTCTGTGCGTGACAGGGGGGAGCTCCCCAACCCCCTGATGGGCCCTGCTCTGTGCGTGACAGGGGGGAGCTCCCCAACCCCCTGATCGGCCCTGCTCTGTGCGTGACAGGGGGTGGCGCCGCAACCTCCCCATCGACCCTGCCTTGAGTGTGACGGGGGCGATGCCCCAACCCCCCCAATCGGCCCTACCCTGAGCGTGACTGAGGGTGGCATCGCAACCTCCCGATCCACCTGCTCTGTGCATGACAGGGGGCGGCGCCCCAACTCCCCAATCAGCCCTGCTCTGAGCCCAACTAGGGGCTGCACCTAGGGATTGGGCCTGCCCTCTGCCACCCGGGAGCAGGCCTAAGCCAGCAGGTCGTTATCTCCCGAGGGGTCCCAGACTGTGAGAGGGCACAAGTGGGGCTGAGGGACACCCCCCCCCCCCGCCAGTGCACAAATTTTTGTGCACCGGGCCTCTAGTCCTATATAATAAAAGGCTAATACGTTAATCGACCAAACAGCGGAATGACCATCGCTATGACGTGCACTGACCACCAAGGGGCAGATGCTCAACACAGGAGCTGCACCCTGATGGTCAGTGCGCTCCCACTTGGAGAGCGCCACTCAGCCAGAAGCCCAGAGCCGGGCTCACGACTGGCGAGCGCAGCGGCGGTAGTGGGAGCCTTTCCCGCCTCCACGGCAGCACTAAGAATGTCCAACTGACAGCTTAGGACATCCCCCGAGGGCTCTCAGACTGCAAGAGGGTGCAGGCCAGGCTGAGGGACCACCGCCCGCCCTCCTGCAAATGCATAAATTTCGTGCACCGGGCCTCTAGTATGTAAAAGTATTGTTATACTAGTATTTCCTTTTTTTGATTTAAAGAAAAACTGTGAAAAAGAGGTAACAGACAACCCAACCATTTCCTCAGAATTTCCGTAGAGCAAGGGCATGGAAAGACCCCTGTTGGGCAGTTGGCACTCTTGTCTATCTTTCTTCCCATACCACTTCCAAGAAACCTCTCCTCTTGGGATCCGGATTGGACACCATTAAAGTCCTTTTCCAGGAGAATGGCTTATGCCCTTACATTGGACTCTGCATTATCAGTGCTAAGTACAGCTTCAATGGACTCATTTTCCTATCAACATTGATTTCTCTTAAGGAGTAAAAAGGACATGCGAAAGAATAAAATGAAGGGGCCCCAGCAACTATCACTGGTCTCATATATTACTCCAAAGTAATATAAAAATATAATCATCCTTATTTATTGTTGGCCTGGTTCAGGGTTTGTGCCACAACACATGACCCAACATCAGGCAATCCTATCTCTGTTTAGGGACTGGGTTCTGAGTAGCATAATCCTTCCCATTTAAAAACAAATTGGAAATTGGGGAGGGTTAGCAAGAAGGAGACAAATATAGTTATAAAAGGGCATCACAAGGCTCCTTGTGATGTTATAACTGTTCAGTATCTTGACTGTGGTGGTAGATCCACAAACCTACACAAGCGATAAAATTGCATAGAACTTAATACACATAAACAAAAGTGAGTATAAGTAAAATGGGAAATCTGAGCAAGATTGTGGATTTTATCAATGTCAGTATCATAGTTGTAATATTATACTCTATGCCCAGTAACAAGTAGAGCAAATTTTTAGGTGGCTGCCATCACTATAGACATGGTTTTGAGTCCTAGAGTTTCACTCAACTTTGCTTCATCATATTTTAAGAAAATATGGATTTCTGGATTTTCCCATATATTCCTAAAGTTTAAATTATTTGTCATTCTTAACTGCAAAATAACGTTGTCTTATACTGATAGTTCATTCCCAAAATACTGGGCATTTCAATTATTTCTCTCCTATCATGGATGACAAAGTATCTTGATTCAGATAGGAATTTACATTTTAGTTATTTTCTTTCAACCCCTTCTTTTTTTAAGATCCTCAGAACAAAGCAAGCCACTTAACCCTTAAAATGGCAGAGAAAGCAGACACTTACCAAACCAAGAATCTATGTTTTGGGGGTCTTCCTCCTCATCCAAAGATGTAAAATTGATGAAGTCCGTGGGAGCATCATAGGAGTAAGACATTGTCCCCACCTTGGCACAGAAGAGCAGGTTTTTCCAATATTAGTGTCACTTTTCTCAACAGGTCAACTTGTAAGTAAAGAAAGTTTCAAAAACTTCACTGCACATGTCTTACTTTTCAAATCAAATCAAGTTATTTTTGGTAACTTGAAAATACTCCTTGAGGTAAATATGGTAGAATTAGAAAATGGCCAAGTTTGAGTACCTACAACATGCGATCCACTGTGCTAGCTGTTTTACATTCATTATTTTATTTTCCCCTCAATCTACTGTCTTCTCACCCAATTTACTCTCTGCCCTGAATAACCCAATCCAATTTTCTCTCTCTGTCCCACAAAACCCAATTTCTGAAATGCACACATTAAATTTCATACCTACTGACCAAAATCTTCCTCATCAAAGTCCAATTCAATTCTCTACAAATTATTTCCCAATTTCTACCCATCATACATAATTGTTGCTTCTCCAACGCCACAGTGCTTCGTTTACCCTCCAATTTTATATTAATAACCTACACAAATGTCTCTCCTAGTAGACTGTAAGTTCCTGAAGACAAGGATGGATTTTACTCATTTGTGTATGCTTCATCCATCAAGGTGCTTAGAACAGTATCTTATACATAGTAAGAGCTCAATACAGTTTTGCCAAGTTTAGGTTTTCTTTCCTTATTTTCATAAAAATATTGTTCCTGGGCATGAAGAAAAAAGACTTAAAAAATATATAAGCCTTGGCCAGGTGGTTCAGGTGGTTGAAGCATCATCCAACAAAAGGTTGCAGGTTCAATTCCTGGTCAGGGCACATACCTAGGTTGCCGGTTCAATCCCCAATCAGGGCCTGTACAGGAAGCAACAGATTGATGTTTCCCTCTCCCAGTGATGTTTCCCTGTCTCTCTCTCTTCCTCCCTAAAATCAATAAACAAATCCTCGAATGGGAATTTAAAATATATAGGAGATTAAAAATGGTGGTAGAGTAAGTAACACTGACACACTCCCAGGACCAAACTGGAATTACAACTAAAATAGCATCTGGGATCTAAACACCACACTGGGCTCCCCAGCAGAGAGCACCAGAACTGAGAAAGGTGCTGGCATAACATCTGGCTGTGAAAAGCAGCAGGGCTGTTCTCTACCAGGGACAGATGGCTGGAAATTCAGGCACCCTCTTAAAAGGCCAACGCACAATTCACCTTGGGCTCCAGCTGAGGGAGGGCAGAGTGGACTGGAGCTGTGTGAGCAGAAGCCAGCGTTGGGGGCTCTGGGATTAGAGCTCAGAAGGCAGACATCCCGGGTTCCTGTGCTGAGTCATTCCCTCACACTGTGGAGGAAATCTTTTCCAGGCAGACCTTTGCTATCCAGGCGGTTTTTGCCTGGAGGGGTGGCAGTTGCCCCATCCTATTGGAAAACCCCCTACCCCACCCTGTGGAGTTTCTAAGGCCATTAAGAGACTGAGAATAGCAATTAGCCTCCAGGCAGAGTCAATTGCCCCACTATGTTGGAAAACCTCTCACCCCACCTGTGGATGATTTCCTGAGGTTACTCAAGACTGAATCCAATCAGTCTGCAGGCAGAGGCAGGTTTCTGGAGGCTTTGAGTCTGTGCCTGATCCAATTAATCAGAAACATCATTTGACACTGTCCTGCACTAGAGACTGGGAGGTATAGCAGATCTACCTAATACACAGCCACAAACCCAAACAGGCAGCCAAAATGGGGAGACCAAAAAAAAAAAAAAAAAAAAGCCTGAAATAAAAGAACAACAGAATTCTCCAAAGGAAGAGCTAAATGAAATGGAGGTAATAAATTTACCAGGCACAGAGTTCAGAATAATGATGGCAAAGATGCTCAACAGCATGAGAAAGATAACTCTGAAGAATGACATAGCACTAATAAAGAACACAGATGTATTTGGGAAAGCTGAGGATCAGATCACTGATTTAGAAGACAGGGTAGAAAAATAATCACTCAATCACAGAGCCAAAAAGAAATAACAATTTAAAAACAGGAGGACAGCTTAAGGGAGCTATGGGACAACATGAAATGTAGTAAGTGTGCCCGGGAAGAAAGTGAGCAACGGATAGAGGATATGTTTGAAAAAATAATGGCAGACTTCCCTAACCTCATGAAGGAAAAAGTCACTCAAGTACTGTAGGGAGCGGATATAGGGTTAAGCCTCGGACTGACCTGTTGGCAAAGCCACAAACAAGTCCCAGCTTAGAGGGCACAGCCCTCTTAGCATATTTAGGCTTGACCTTATGATGCTCCCTAAATCTTATCTGGGTGGCTAATGGGTTGGGGAAAATGTAGCAAGTGCTGCCAAAACAAGTGAAACTCACAAGAACACTGTAGCTATAGTGACCACTACCTTGTTTACCTCTGGCTATAAAATAAAGGCTCAGCTTGCTGTCTGGATCTCCCTCTGTGGCCTCAGCCAGGCACAAGAAGATCCACCTAGACCAGGGGTGGGCAAACTTTTTGACCCGAGGGCCACAATGGGTTCTTAAACTGGACCGAGGGCTGGAACAAAAGCATGGATGGAGTGTTTGTGTGAACTAATATAAATTCAAAGTAAACATCATTACATAAAAGGGTACAGTCTTTTTTTTTTTAGTTTTATTCATTTCAAATGGGCCGGATCCGGCCCGCAGGCCGTAGTTTGCCCACGACTGACCTAGACCCAGCTTATTCTCTTTTTCTGTCATTTCTACATCCTTCACCACCCCCCCTCAGGCTCCCCGAACCCTTGGCTGAGCTGACTCAGCACATGTGGTGCCCAATGCGGGGCCTGAGTTCAGGGGAACTGCAGTTGTAAGGTGAAAGGACGCTCCAGTGAAGCACGTGCAGAAAGTAAAAAGTAAGGTAAGGAGCTAAGTTTAGTAATAACTAGGTGTAAAACATGGGAAATTCAGGATCGTATATACGTATCCATGCTTAAGGCTATGCTCCAAGCACAGGGCTGTTCTGTGAAGTATCAACAGCTTTTCGATTTGTTGGATTTTGTAAGTAAAACCTGCCCATGATTTTCTGAGGAAGGAAAGGTAAATGTAGAGACATGGGAGAAGGTAGGAAAACCACTTAGAGATCGTTATACAGTGGAAGGTTACCAGAGGCTTAATATTGTCGCAAAGGCTTGTCTCTCATCCAGAGACTACTTATTATGGAAGTATTATATTCGTGTTTGTGCTGACACTGGACCAGCCTATGTTCAAGGAGCAGTAATAGCTGCCTCATTAAAGGAGATGTTACTCGCTAGTCAGCAGAAAAAGAAAGGAGGCTGCTTTAACTGTGGCAACCAATGCCCCCTAAGCAGGAAAACTTCAAGTGGGGCCAGCCCCGGTCCCACCAAACAGTAGGGGCCTTATCCTTAACCCCACTGCAGCCTTTCCAGCTGGCTCAGTAAACCGTCATCATGCCACCCCAGGAAGCACAGGATTCGTAAGTTCTTCCTGGGGTGATGGATCAGGACTCAGGCAATAGTGGAAAGCGCCAATCCTACTCTTAAAATGCAACTATAAAAACAACAAAAAAGGTGGAGAAGAATGTTATGCGTTAAACTTTTTGAATTACAATGCAGAGAGCTGTACAGCGGCCGAAAGGCATCGGGCCTCCTGTACAATAGCCTCTGCTGGGTTAGCCTGGTGGAAGGATGCACAAACCAGACAAGAGTTTTACCAGAATCAGTAATGATGTGGGGAAGAGGTTGTGTTTTGTATTTTTCCAGAAGGAGCAGTGCAGGCAAGTTTGGGTACCAGAGCATTCCGTGCGTCACCACAATGGACCCAGAGAAGCTCCTTGTCCCTTCGTTCCAAAGACTGAGAGTTGCCCCGATGACAGCAAAGCAGAGAAAAGAAGAAAAGGAAGGCTATGCAAGGGACTGAAGTGCCAACATGGGTGTCAGATGAAGAAGTTAACAACTGAGGCCCAACAGATGGTAGAAAAACAAGATGTGGAAGCTACTCCCTCAATCATGTTTCTGGCTATGCTAGCATTGGTTAGCTGCCAGTCTTCTGCAGTCTTGCGCAGCCAAGTCCAAGAACTCTGAGTAAATCAGCAAAAGAAACTTTCATTTAGTAGAAAAATGTTACTGTAGTTTGATTTCTCACTTATTGCTGTGTTGCACTGGCATTATTTTGTTAATAGCCAGAGCTTTATTCTTGATGTTTAAGTTTTAAAATGTTAACATGTCTGTTGTTTGGGTTTTGCATTGGCATTGTTTTGTTATTGTTTTAATAGCCAGAGTTGTTCTTGATGCTTAAGTTTTACTTTCATTATGGTAGCTTAAAAATAAAAGAAGGGTGAGATGTAGGGAGCCACTATAGGGTTAACCTCTAGAGTGCCGGAGAGCACGATTGCGCTCCTCCTGTCTTTCCCCAAAAGTGCCGGGAGCACTATGGCGCTCGTCCTGCAGTGTCACTATTAGATGCTAGTAGTTCACTCTTTATTGACAGATGGCACCTAAGTTCAGATTACTTATGATGCTGAATGTTTGTAGTTCTAAAATTGACCACTGGCATTTATCTGCCTAATTTTAATAATTTTTTTCCTAAACTGCTGTAAAATCAGCAAAAATGCCTTCGCAATTTTAGCATAGTTCCTAGGATATTGGTTGGCACTCAAAGGGTTAAGCCTCGGACTGACCTGTTGGCAAAGCCACAAACAAGTCCCAGCTTAGAGGGCACAGCCCTCTTAGCATATTTAGGCTTGACCTTATGATGCTCCCTAGATCTTATCTGGGTGGCTAATGGGTTGAGGAAAATGTAGCAAGTGCTGCCAAAACAAGTGAAACTCATAAGAACACTGTAGCTATGGTGACCACTACCTTGTTTACCTCTGGCTATAAAATAAAGGCTCAGCTTGCTGTCTGGATCTCTCTCTGTGGCCTCAGCCAGGCAAAGGAAGATCCACCTAGCCAGTGGTTCTCAACCTTCTGGCCCTTTAAATACAGTTCCTCATGTTGTGACCCAACCATAAAATTATTTTCGTTGCTACTTCATAACTGTAATGTTGCTACTATTATAAATCCTAATGTAAATATCTGATATGCAGGATGGTCTTAGGCGACCCCTGCGAAAGGGTCGTTCGACCGCCAAAGGCGTCGTGACCCACAGGTTGAGAACCGCTGACCTAGACCCAGCTTATTCTCTTTGTCTTTTCTTCATCCTTCACCACCCTCCCTCAGGCTTGCAAACCCTTAGCTGAGCTGGCTCGGCACAAAGTACAGGAGGCACAGAGAGTCCCAAGCAGAAAGTACCTCAAAAGGCCCACGCCCAGACACATCATAATTAAAATGCCAAAAATTAATGACAAAGAGAATCTTAAAGGCAGCAAGAGAAAAACAATGTTACCTACAAAGGAGCTCCCATAAGGCTGTCAACTGATTTCTCAACAGAAACTCTACAGGCCAGAAGGGAATGGCATGAAGTATTCAAGGTAATGAAAAGCAAGGATAGGTGGTAAAATAAAGAGTTTCCCAGATTAAAAAAAAAAAAAAGGCTAAAGGAGTTTTTCACCACCAAACCAGCACTGCAAAAAATGCTAAAGGGACTACTGTAATGAGGAGAATAGAGAAAGAAACATAGGCATACAGAATGAAAATGGCAATAAATAAGTACCTATCAATAATAATCTTAAGTGTAAATGGATTAAATGCTCCAATCAAAAGACAGGGTAGTTGAATGGAAACAAAAACATGACCCAATTATATGCTGTCTACAAGAGACCCACCTTAGAACAAAAGACTCACATAGGATGAGAGTGAAGGGATGGAAAAAGATTTTCCATGCAAATGAAAATGGAAAAAACAAAAGCTGGGGTAGCAATACTCATATCTGACAAAGTAGACTTCAAAATGAAGGCCATCATGCTGAAGGGAGGGAGGACGGGCTGGAGGGGATCAATGGGAGAAAAGGGGGGGACATATGTAATACTTTCTACAATAAAGAATTATTTTTAAAAATGAAGGCCATCATAAGAGACAACAAGATCACTACATAATACTAAAGGGATCAATCCAACAAGAGGATATAACCCTGGTAAACATATGTGCACACAATATAGGAGCACCTAAATATATAAAAAATCATCTAGAAGACTTTAAGGAAAAGATCAACAACAATATAGTCATAGTAGGGGACTTTAATACCCCACTGACTTCACTGGATAGATCTTCCAGACAAAAAAATTAACAAAAAATAGGGACTCTAAATGACACACTGGATCAGAGGGATTTAATTGATATTTATAGAACATTTCACCCCAAAGCTGCAGAATATACATTCTTCTCAACTGCAATGGGTCATTCACAAAGATAGACCACATGTTAAGACATAAAACAAGTCTCTACAAGTTCAAGAAGATTGAAATCATATCAAGCATCTTCTCAGATCACAATGGAATGAAATTAGAAATTAACCAATCAGAAAGAATGTATGTACCCCTATGTTCATAGCTGCACAATTTTCAATAGCTAAGATCTGGAAACAGCCCAAGTCCCCATCGGTAAACAAGTAGATAAAAAAGCTGTGGTACATTTTTGCCATGGAATACTATGCAACAGTAAAAAAAGAAGAATCTCTTACCCTTTGAGACAGCATGGAAGGACCTAGAAAGTATTATGCTAAGCAAAATAAGCCAGTCAGAGAAAGACAAGTATCACATGATCTCACTCATGGAATCTAACCAAATAAACTGATTAACAGAGTGGATCCAGAAACATAAAACAGAGTGCAGAATCTCAGGGGAAAGGTGGGGGAGGGTGGGTGGGTGGGTGGGTGGGTAGGTGGGAAGAGATCAACCAAAGAACTTGTATGAATATATGCATAAGCCATGGATACAGACAATAGGGTGGTGAAGGCCTGGGGTGGAGGTTAGGAAGGGCTAGAGGGGGTTAAAGGGGGGGGGGGAGAATGGGACATATGTAATATATGTATGTAAAGATTTTTTTTGGGGGGGGGAGGGGTTGTTAATCCTCATCCAAGGATATTTTTCCATTGATTTTTAGGGAGAGTGGAAGAGAGAGGGAAAGACAGAGAGAAACATCAATGTAAGAGAAACACATCGATTGGTTGCCTCCTGCACCTGCCCTGACCAGGGTCTGGGCAGGGGAGGAGCCTGCAACCAAGGTACGAACCCGGGACCCTTCGGTCTGCAGGCCGATGCTCTATCCACTGAACCTAACTGGCTAGGGCTCAACAATAAAGAGTTTTTAAAAATAAAAATTAGAGCACAAAAAAAGCTTTTATTTTTTAAAAAAATCTAAAATGCACGCTCTATCCACCGAGCCAAACCGGTTTCGGCTATATTAACTTTTAAAAATGAGATCAGCTTGGCCGGCTGGCATGACTCAGTGGTTGAGCATGACCTATGAACTAGGAGGTCACAGTTTGATCCCCGGTCAGGGCACATGCCCTGGTTGCAGGCTCAATCCCAGGTGTGGGGGATGCAGGAGGCAACCAGTCAATGATAATCATCATTGATGCTTCTAGCTCTCTCTCCCATTCCCTTCCTGAAATCAATAAAAATAAATTTTAAAAAATAAATAAAAATAAAAATAGTATCATTGACATTTTGCATGTTTCACAGATATATTTTCCATGTCAATAAATATCGATATATAATCAGATGATGGTTATACCATAATTTACTTACTCCTTATTTTTAGGCTTTTCCCAGTATTTTCACTTTAAAGATAGTACTATATCCTTGGAACTAAATTTCTGTACACATCCATAATTGCTCCCTTAAGATAAGTTCTTAAAAATGGAATTGCTGCCTTTTGCTACATACTGTGAAATGTTCCTCAGAAGTAATACCCACTTACATTACCAGAGAGGTGTGCTAGTTCCCCAAACTGTCACCAATTCTGAGTACGAACAGCCCTCAGTACTCCTTTTCTCTATATTATACCACTATAGGTATACTCTGAGAGAAAGCATAAGATTAGTTACACCCAATTTCACTGATGCTCAGTGGTTTGGTCAGCATTGCATTAGTTTCTCTCAGTGGCCTGGGATAATTCAGAAGGTATTTCAGTGCCTCAGAAACATTTGTTCTGACACATTTGGTTTATATGTTGACATCAATCCACACAATCCTTCCCATGGTCTGGTATGAACTCAGACCTCCACAGATAACCTTTATAATAATGCCTCAGTTGAAGGACTTAGTTTAGAAACATGACATTTTTTAATTGGGAGGAATCTTAGACAACAATAGCTAAGATCTGGAACCAGCCCAAGTGCCCATCAGTAGACAGTGGATAGAAAAGCTGTGATATAAACTTTTGCAGTTTATAGATAAGAATTAATTGATGCAAAAAGGGGTCCTTCAAAATAACCCAACAATTAATACTAATGATCATGTTAAAAACAGTTACCAAAGGTGCTTATACATGCCAAGTGCCGTGAAGTACTAAATATGTACTATTCCTAATACTCTCAACAATCTGTAAAGCTGCAATTATTATCCCGGTCCCAGAAGAGGAAGCTGAAGGTAAAAGAGATTAAATGACTTGCCCAATAGCGCAGTTATGTAAAGCAGATTTAGATCTACAACTGAGGTCCCTGACTTCAGTAAAATGTTCTTTCCATATCATTCTTCCCTCTCACCCTGTGAACTAGAGAAGCATATTAATGCAGTTAAGGTTTATATTTTTATAGAAAGTAGTACTGTATTTATTTCTAAGTAGATCCATTCTCCATAGTTTTTTACCCTAAATAGAGTCTTCATTACCCCCATTCTAACTTTTTCATTCTCACTTATTTCTACTTTCAGTATTCAATTTAACTCAAGCTATTTCTTAGTAGTTCATAAGATGTGGGTTTTGGTGATATCGGAGCTCCTTTCTCAAAAATATTCAAGGATGAAACACCAAGTCTCATACAAAAAACAGATCTAGTCTCAGACACAAAGGAATTTAAAAATCTAGACAGTAGCTGAAGTCCTATACTCTCAATAAATAAGACAGTATACAATATTTATATAGTATGAACTATAAATATAAAGAGAATTAGAGATTAACATAACCTACGCCATTGTTAAGTATTTTTCATTGAACATCATCAAAACAGTAGGAAGCACAATATAATGGAAGTCACCTAGACCAGCAGTTGCCAACTGGTGGTCCGCGAGGTCCGTAAGGTTGGAAACCGCTGACCTATACTGCCACCTTCTGAGCTTGGAGTAGCCATGGGACAGTTCTGGCCAATGAGGGAAAAGTCAGAATCTGCTGACAGATTCATAACTCTTATTTTTCCTAATACAGCTACAGCCCCTGGTCTTGCCCTTTTCGTTCACCCTCCTTCTTGCCTTCAAAGCAGATATAAATGGCTAGAGCTATAACACCCATCATGTACACATGAGTGGATGGCTAAGAGTATAACTAACAGTGGCTCTGATATCACTGAGCTACTGATCATTGATGACTAAATATCAGTAACCGCCCAGCCAGTGTGGCTCAGTGGTTGAGGGTTGACTTATGAGCCAGGAGGTCACAGTTCGATTCCTGATCAAGGCACATGCCCGGGTTGGGGGCTCGATCCCCAGTGGGGGGTGTGCAGGAGGTGGCCAGTCAATGATTCTCTTTCATCATTGATGTTTCTCTCTCTCTCTCCCACTCCCTTCCTTTCAGACAGTAATATGTTTTTTGTATAAGCCATTAGAGTTACACTTTCTGTCACAAAAAGATGAAAGTAATTCCAAGTAACATACAAATCCAGAAATCTAGCCATCTTTGGCATTTACCAGATGTATATGGCCAACGGGCAACTCATCTACCTTTCTGCCTACCTACTTCCCATAAACAAATGAAAAGATATTTCCAGTGCTATGAAATATATTACCATAACATTATCACTGCCTTTGACCTACCGATACCTTTCTTCTCTTTGATTTCTATTCAAAGGACCCTTACTGAAAGATTCCCCAGTGACTGACAGTGGTTAAAATTCCCCTTCTACAAGGAGAAAGTTTTCCTGTTCTTGTGAACAAACATGCTGAAGACATGGGAAAATGTTGGATTCCCATGATCTTAATGCCTAACCCAGGTCACTGGGAACACTTCCCAGGCAGGAATGTAATGAAGACAACTAAAGTTGGGGGAGGGAAGAGGCAGGAATGTAATTTTGCAGCAACCCCACTTACCCTCCTGAAAACCACGATTCCACCAAAGCATGCTGCTGAAAACCACCTGGAAAGTATTCAAGTTTAACCCCTAACACCCCTTTTTCTTTTTTTACTTATGGAGCTACACTGCTAACCTCTTTGGAGGGCAATTTGCATTCTTCTTTTTGAGAGATCTTGCCAAACATAAAAATTTATCTTACAGGTATGTATTTATGCATATATGTAAGTATAAGAACATTCACTATAGAATTGTGCATAAAAGCCAAAAAAACTGAAAACTCAAATTCCACCAATAAGAGATTTGTTATATAAACTATGGCACAAACGTATATATTAGGTAACTTTATATGTGATTATATGTGCAGAATAAGCTCCAAGAGCTACTGAATGAGAAAAGCAAAATGCAGAAATGCGTGCCCTCATTCATGTCAAAAAGAGAGAAAAGAGTAATATATACTCATTTATACCTTTGTACATACACAGACTGTTGTGGAAGGAGACTCAAAAATGTTAACAGGCCCTAACCGGTTTGGCTCAGTGGATAGAGCGTCAGCCTGCGGACTGAAGGGTCCCGGGTTTGATTCCAGTCAAGGGCATGTACCTTAGCTGCGGGCACATCCCCAATAGGGGGTGTGCAGGAGGCAGCTGATCGATGTTTCTCTCTCATCGATGTTTCTAACTCTCTATCCTTCTCCCTTCCTCTCTGTAAAAAATCAATAAAATATATTTTTTTAAAAAATGTTAATAGTATTTGGGTCTGGGAAGAGAGCTGGGAGTTTGGGGTCAGAAGACTTTCTATTATATGAACTTTTATACTCTCTGAATAGGTTTTATTATATAAATGCATACCAATTCAGTTTAAAGAACTAGTTAAGCAGTATTTATCTCCCCCTAAATCTATGTTTCTAGGGCTTTCTGGAATTTTTATTAAGCATTCTTAAATCCAGCAATAACTGTTAAAACTCTTGACTTTTTTAAATAATGCTTCCCCATTTACATGGTCTATAAATTAACTACTAACTCTCACATATACAAATGTTACATATTCTCTTTCTTTAGTAATGTTTCTGTATAAAAGTTAAATTGGCCCTGGACAATGACTTAATAAAAAGGTATGCAAACTTGAAAAAAGCTAAAAATAATAATAGCTATTAATTACTGAGTATTTATGACATGTCAGGCACTGTTGGCAGTGTTTTACATTAAATCACTAAATCCTCACAATTACCCTATGAAGTAGGTACTGCTAATACCTTCATTTTACAGAAGTAGAAACTGAGGCAAAGATATTTATTACTTATTCATGGTCACAACACAGCTAAGAAGTAGTAGAACCATAATCTGAATCCAGGCAGGCTCTAAAGGGTATGTCTTTATCTACTGCACCACCCACTACCTTTCATATTTATTTTAAAATAGATATTTGTATAGATCAGTATCAAATGTCAAGGAGCAAGAGACAAAACCATTTGTAAGTAATAATATATTTCAAATACTGCTGTCTACTATAGGCCAAACACCTTATCAGGCACTTCATATAAATCATCTCATTTAAACTGAATTAACAATATAGAAAGTAGATATCATCATCATCATCACGATTTTACAAATAAGGAAACTGGCTCAGAGAAGTTAAGCTACTCCAATTACCAACTAGTATAGCAGTGTTGAGTTTTAAGACCAGGTCCATAGGATTCCAAAATCTGGAATTATTATAACATGCAAGATTTTCCTATAAATATTTCTTCAAAAACGAGGTAGTCTTTAACAAAATATTGCAAACCGAATCCAGCAGTACATTAAAAAGATCAGATACCATGACCAAGTGGGATTTATTCCAGGGATGCAAGGTTGGTACAATATCCACAAATCGATTAATGTGATACACCACATAAACAAAATGAAGAATTAAAACCACATGATCCTATCAATAGATGCAAAAAAAAGCATTTGATAAAATCTAACATCCATTTATAATAAAAACTCTCAGCAAAGTGGGAATAGAGAAAACATACCTCAAAGTAATAAAGGCCATATATATGTATATATAGCCAGTGGCCGTAACACCGTAATGACCAAACGACCGGTCACCAGGGGGTGCATTGATGGGTCCGGCCTGCGGTGGCACAGCGGAGTCTGGGGTCTCACACGATTTCGCGCACTGGGCCTCTAGTATATGATAAACCCCAACCAACATCATACTCAATGGGCAAAAACTACAAGTGTTTCCCTTAAAACTGGAACCAAGACAGGGATGTCTGCTTTCACTATTCTTACTTAACATAGTACCGAAGTCCTAGCCACAGCAATCATACAAGAAGAAATAAGTCATCCAAATTGGAAAAGTAAAACTGTCATTATTTGTAGATGACATGATACTGTGTATAAAGAGCCCTAAAGATTCCACACAAAAACTACTAGAACTGATAAATGAATTCAGTAAAGCAGCAGGATACAAAATAAATATCCAGAAATCAGTTGCTTTTTTTTTTTTTTAATCTTCACCCCAGGATATTTTTTTCCCATTGATTTTCAGAGAGAGAGAGTGGAAGGGCAGGGGGAGAGGAAGAGAAAGAGAGAAAGAAAGAGAGAGAGAGAGAGAGAGATGAGAGAGACATATCGATTGGTTGTCTCCTGCACTCACCTCGACCAAGGCCGGGGGATCGAACGTGCAACCCAGGTACATGCTCTTGACCATGAATGGAACTCAACACCCTTCAGTGCACAAACTGATACTCTAACCACTGGGCAATGACGGCCAGGGCAATCAACTGCAGTTTTATACACCAATAATGAAATATCAGAAAGGAAAACTAAGAAAACAATCCCATTCATAATTGCTTCAAAACAAAATAAAATACCTAGGAATAAATTTAACCGAGGAGGTAAAAGATCTATACTCAGAAAATTATAAGACACTGAAGAATGAACATAATTAAAATGTCCATACTAAGCAATCTACAGGTTCAACACAATTCCTATGAAGTTACCAATGCAATATTTCACAGAACTAGAATATTCCAAAATTTCATATGGAACCACAAATAGCAAGAACAATTTTGAGAAAGAAGAAAAAAGATGGAGGTATCATGCTACCAAATATCAAACTATACAAGAACTTAGTAATTAAAACAGCAGGATACTGGCATAAAAACAGACATATAGCCCTGGCCGGTTTGGCTCAGTGGATAGAGTGTCGGCCTGCAAACTGAGGTCCCAGGTTCAATTCCGGTCAAGGGCATGTACCTGGGTTGCGGGCACATCCCCAGTAGGGGCTGTGCAGGAGGCAGCTGATCGATGTTTCTCTCTCATCGATGTTTCTAACTCTCTATCCCTCTCCCTCTCTGTAAAAAAAAATCAATAAAATATATTTTAAAAAAAAAAGACATATAGATCAATGGAACAGAATAGAGCACCCAGAAATAAACCCACATCTTTATAGTCAATTAATATTTGATAAAGGAGGCAAAAGCATACAATGGGCTAAAGAGAGTCTGTTTAATAAATGGTGATGGGAAAACTGGATAGATATATGCAAAAAAATGAAACTAGACCACCTTCTTATACTATACACAAGAATAAACTCAAAACAGATTAAAGACTCAAATGTTAGACTCAAAATCATAAATATCCTAGAAGAAAACATAGGCAGTAAAATGTCAGACATTTCATGTAACAATATTTTTTCTGATATATCTCCCCGGGCAAGGAAACAAAAGAAAAAATAAACAAATAGGACTACATCAAACTAAAAAGGTTTTGCACAGCAAAGGAAACCATCAACAAAATGAAAAGACAATCCACTGAATGAGAGAACATATTCTGTTCTGATAAGGGCTTAATATACCAAATTTATAAATAACTTATAAACCTCAACACCAAGAAACAAACTAACCACAATCCAATTTAAAAAGGGGCAAAGGGCCCAGCTGGTGTGGTTCAGTGGTTGAGCGTCAACCCATGAACCAGGAGGTCACAGTTCCATTCCCTGTCAGGGCACATGGTAGGGTTGTGGGCTTGATCCCCAGTAGGGGGTGTGCAGGAGGCAGCTGATCTTTATTTGGGTGAAATTTTAAAAGCAAATGCACATTCATTGAGAAGTCTGACTTTCCTCAATAAAGGGTGATAGCACAAGTACATGAACGAAGGGTTATTGCCAGTTTCACCGCACTGCCTCTCCCATAAATAATAAATATAGAATGTAAAACCTTCAAAAATTGAAGAGCACAAAGCCTAGAGGAAATGGAGCTAAAGCCAACTGTTTATTTTTTTTTTATTTTTATTTTTTTAAATATATTTTATTGATTTTTTACAGAGAGGAAGGGAGAGAGATAGAGAGTTAGAAACATAGATGAGAGAGAAACATCGATCAGCTGCCTCCTGCACATCTCCCACTGGGGATGTGCCCGCAACCAAGGTACATGCCCTTGACCGGAACCGAACCTGGGACCTTTCAGTCCGCAGGCCGATGCTCTATCCACTGAGCCAAACCGGTTTCGGCTAAAGCCAACTGTTTAAATGAGAGAGCCCATACATGGTGGGAACTGGATGCCCTCCTGCACCCCTTAATCAAGATTGAATTTCTGTCAACACGTCTCACTGGGGAGGGGTTGGGGGAGGCACATGCGTCAACCACATTCCCCCAAACAAATTAAACTGCCAAGCAAAAGAATCAGCATCACATTTCAAAATTATCTAAATCCACCATAGCTTCAGAGTCCTGCAAACCTAGGAACATTGTAAGTGGAAAAAAATAGCTCTTTCTGACCAATAACTCCTACAATGGAGAAAAAAGCCTCTCCGGTATGTTATGAACTAGTTTCCTTTTAAAAACTGCCTACTAAGTGCCACCCATCATATCATATACCTTATTTTTGTTCCCAAAAAACAAAGACTAAAAGGATATACATAATGCCCTCCCTTACGAAACTCATAGTTGAGTGGAGAATACAATTGTAACACAGTGTGATCCTTGCTATAATAGGGGATAAACCAAGGACAACTAAGGATAAACTACAGAAGTGCAGAGAAGCATAACAGAGTAAAAAAGAGTCAGAGCCCAGCCAGCGTGGCTCAGTGGTTCAGCATCGACCTATGAACCAGGAGGTCACGGCTTGATCCCCAGTGTGGAGCATGCAGAAGTCATCAAGGATGTTTCTCTCCTTCCCTCTCCCTTCCTCTCTGAAATCAATAAAAATATATATTTAAAAAAAGAAGAAGAAGAAGAAGAAGGGTCAGAGCAAGCTTCCTGGTGGAAGTGATACCTAAAAAATACAGTTCTACTGGGTAAGGATGAATGTCGACTTTTTATAGGGGAAGAGATACATGGAAAGAGGAAACAAATGGGGGGCGCGGGGGATACACAATTGAGGAAGACTGCAAAAGAAGCAATGCTACCTGTTTCCACAGTCATCTGATATTAACCTCTGTTACCTCCTGTCTACCTTTCTTCACTCTAAACCAAAAATAACTAGTCTTGACAAGCTCTATAAATCAAAAGGTGCAGGTTCAGAAGTGAGTGGAAGGAAGTGTCAAAAGGGTGCATTCTAAGCAAGGCTGAAATAGTGAACTGGCAGCTCCTAAGTAAAACAAACACTTTGGTGTGATAGATGTTCTCAATTGAGAATCTCAATATCCAGCTTTCGAGCTGTGTCTTGCCTATTTCTATTGCAGGAAAAATCATGAGGTAAACCAATGGAAATATCATAGAGTAAACAGAGCATCTCAAGACTTTATTAGAAGTGTAGTTAGTTAAGATGGTCCCATCCCAGGCAGTGCCATTTCCCCAGGGACACCCTCTCCTACTTTCACAAGGGATAAGATATCCTATTACATACCACAAGTTAAATAGAGTTGAGTTATTTTCATCTTACCCAGAGAGAAAACACCTACATTTTTTTTTTGTGCATAAGAGATCAGCAGGAGTCAGTAAATGGAACATAATCCAGCGTGCAATTGTAACTGTTAATCTAAGTCACAAACTAAGTCTGAAGGAAGTTAATGGACTTTGTGTTTCCACATTTATGTTTACTAATTTCTGTGTTGAAATTGGATCTGTTTACAGAAACAGATCTATGAAGCTTCCAAAATTGGGTCAATTTAAAATCCAATGGCAATCCCTCACTGTCCAAGCACTCTGAAATCAGCACAGAATACATGGACACTTGTTCTAATTCATCACTGTCCAGAAACCTCAAACAAATATATTTTTTTCTATCACTTCTCTCCCAAACTTGTGTTTCAGATCACTCTCTTTGAAGAATTACACTCAGTTCCGCTTTATTTATCCATCGATTCTATAAACCATAATCCACTCTTATATGACTAATAGAACCTGGATAGAATTCAATGCCATTTACCTCTAGGCCAAATAATGACACAAATCTTTGTAAAATGTTAGTGTTCTGATATTCCAAGAGTAAGAAGCTGAAAGCATTTGTAAGGATTGACAGTGGGGCTGCAGGTTGTAATCCTCATCAATTCTCAATCACTCCATCTTGTAGAGAGTTATATTCTTCAAAAGGTTTGGGAAGCAGAACCTAAAAAAGTGATCATCTGAGGTGACAGGGAGTGAGGTCAACAGTGATAGGGTCAGAAGATTTTTAAATACTATAAATCTTTTTACATTATTTTGATTTTTGCACAATGCAAATGTATTACATATTTTTAAAATATAAATTTGTACCTGTATGAATATATACTGTCAGTGGGTATGTGAATCAGCATAATTTTCCAATGAGGCAATTTGGTGTTATGTACCAAAGGAATAACACATAACCATTAAAATATGTTCTACAAAATCTTAATGGCATGAAAAAAATGTTCATAACTATTGGGGGTTGGGGAGAATAAAGGTTTTCAGTGAATAATTTTTTAAAACCAAACATAGGCACAAAAAACACTGGAAAGAAATCTATCAAAATGTTAGCCACAGTTTATGAGATGGGACAATGGGTTATATTGTTTTCTTTTGCTTTCCCAATATTAAATAAATTTTCTTCCAAAACATGTTATTTTATAAAGATATATTAAACTTACTTAAATACTTCTGAAGCTAATATATTAATGTTCCTTTATTTTTTTCAATGTAATTCACTGTGGACACAAACTTACCTGTTAAGTCCAATCAAAGTTGCAATATACTTTCACCTCTCTTCTGATACCTTGAAGTCTAGCAAGTACTTCTTATCAAGAACCTGAGAGAAAAATAATAATAATAAAGAAAAAGAAACAAGAACCTGGGAGAAGCAGAAAGATGAAGAAACAGGTTCAAGTTCTCTGTAGTAAAAAAGGTTAACAGAGAACAGGAAGGAGCTCTAAGATCAAGGATACCCACTCTCAAAACCACAGAGTTCTCTGAGAGTTAAGGTCCAAATAGCATGGATCCCCCAAACACCAAACTTCTTAACAGACTGTTGTTCCATCAGTGTAAAAGTGTTCTTAAATTTTGGGAGGGTATATTTACCGTCTCCTGGTGTCTTTCATATTACCTACACCTACTCCCACTTTAGAGCAACCTTCCCAAAACCTGCAATTTAGGAACATTGACATCAAGGGGTGGTAGTGTGCACTTCTATCCTATTCAAATAGGACAAATAGCAGGCACACTTAAAATATGAAAAACACTTTTACTAGATGTGTTGGGTTTCTTTAAGTAGAACTAGCATTCTTTTAAAATTTTCCAAAGTAAGCTTCTACATACTACTTTACACCTTTCTCACTAATCTTTAATGTCCTCCTAATCAAGTTTATCTACCAAAACAGACAAAAGCAGAACCCCTTCCAGTTTTCTACACCTTTTTCACAAAATACCTTGGGCTGCTGATCTCTATGTCCCTGTCGCAAACACAGATCTATTCATAAAATTGCTCCCTGTCTTCAATTCTGCTTCCTACCTTTACCCATGGCAAAGAAAATTAAGTCTGCCAAGGGGCACTTGAACCTCTCCTCCTTTCTTCCCCAGCAAGTCAGAAAGAATTAGGGAAGAGACCCAGAAAAGGCTGGAGGAAAAAAATATGGATATAGAACAGTGATGGTGAACCTTTTGAGCTTGGCGTGTCAGCATTTGGAAAAACCCTAACTTAACTCTGGTGCCGTGTCACATATAGAAATTTTTTGATATTTGCAACCATAGTAAAACAAAGACTTATATTTTTGATATTTATTTTATATATTTAAATGCCATTTAACAAAGAAAAATCAACCAAAAAAATAAGTTCGCGTGTCACCTCCGAGACGTGTGTCATAGGTTCACCATCACTGATATAGAAGAAGTCTGGACTTCTCTGGGTTCCTACACAAGAAATGAAGGACCTTCCCATGTAATCCCCTTTCCTGGAGAAGCTTAATTGCAACTGTAGAGTAAATTAACTTTAAGGTGAGAATAAAGACTTGCACCTAAGGCTGGCCAAAGTAACTCTATTGATATAACTTGAAAGTTTAAACAAATTTACCAACCGAATCGATTAAGTCCACTTTTTCATACCTGCAATTTTATAGTCAATTTAGATAATGCCCATCTGCCTGTTCAGTTCAGTAGATATTAAGTGGGTGATTTCTATGCACCAAGACTGTTCTAGTTCCTGTCTCACAAACTTTGCTTATCAAGAGCCAGTGTATGTCCCGCCTGCTTCACAAAGCCACCCTTGTCCATTTCTAAGCTTCATTGATCTCCCTCGCCTCTAAATTGCCAGGGCACTTACAATACAAAGCAGTACAGCACTCAGATGCTGTCTTGTCCTCAGCAGGACTGATTTGGGGGGGAAGTCCTTGGTACTTAATTACGAAAACGGTACGTGATAAAAAGAAACCATATTATCAAGAAAAAGGGGGCAGCTGAACCGGTTTGGCTCAGCGGATGGGGCGTCGGCCTGCGGACTGAAGGGTCCCGGGTTCGGTTCCAGTCAAGGGCATGTGCCTGGGTTGCGGGCACATCCCCAGTGGGGGGTGTGCAGGAGGCAGCTGATCAATGTTTCTCTTTCATCGATGTTTCTAACTCTCTGTCCCTCTCCCTTCTTCTCTATAAAAAATCAATAAAAATTAAAAAAAAAAAAAGAAAAGAAAAAGGGGGCAAACCAATCCACCATACTATACACTTATAAAAGTCCTAGGTTAGGACCAGAAATTGAAAAGGCAATAATACCTAGTTTTTAGATCCAAAGGGGAGGGCTAGGCAAATGCAGAGAGAACAGAATTAATTTAAAATCCCAAGTAGATGCCGAAACCGGTTTGGCTCAGTGGATAGCGTCGGCCTTTGGACTGAAAGGTCCCAGGTTCGATTCCGGTCAAGGGCATGTACCTGGGTTGCGGGCACATCCCCAGTGGGAGATGTGCAGGAGGCAGCTGATCGATGTTTCTCTCTCATCGATGTTTCTAACTCTCTATCTCTCTCCCTTCCTCTCTGTAAAAAATCAATAAACTATATTTTAAAAAATAAATAAATAAAATAAAATCCCAAGTAGATACACAACTCCAAGTGGAATTAAACTCTCCCTTGAGTATGTTCTCACACCACCTCGATGATCAAGTTTTGAAATGTGGTTGTCTGTGACCACCACTATTTTCCTCCCCCAAAAGCCACTCTTCTTGAGAGCGGGGCCACTGTTTCACCTATTTCTCTACGTTTGTCTAGATTGTGGGCCTCAGTTTCCTCCTCTACAAGGTGGAACAACGAACAGCACTTCCTTCTTTGGCTTGATGTGGAAATTAAATGAGAAAGCGCACGCAGAGTGCTTAGCCCAGTAAATGCTTATTTCACGTATGGAATAACACTAATTGTCACCACTACTACCAGCCTACGGCCTCTCGCACATCCTTCTTCCCCTATTTCCCACGGTCGGTCTCCATCTCCACTTCCAGACAGCCCGCTAGACTCGGCCCAGACAGGCTTCTCGGGGAAATCGGTAAGGAGGAGAAGGGTGGCCGGAAGAACGGCTCCCACTCCGCCCCTGCCTGGACGGCGCCCCACAACAAAAGCCTCCAGAAGCCCGGGCTTAGCAACGCGGACCGAACTGGGGGCTTGGAGGCAACCTCCAGCCGTTCGAAAATCAGGAAAAGGCACCCCCGCGCCCCAGCTGCTTCCCTTTTCTCCCCACGGCTCACCTCCTCTCATCGGTAACGGCGAAGCGCCCGCAAGAACCGCCGCGGGATTTATTCAACGCCGTTGAAAATTTGAACCCAGGCTCTCCAGCCGAATGCACCAATCAGACTGCCGGAACTTGGCAATCCCAGCCTCCCGATTGGCCCTCCAAATCGCTTGATGCCGGAAGTCAGGATAAGGGAAGAGCAACCACCCTCCGGAAGGCTCCTGGGAAATGTAGTCTCAGGAGCTTTCGTGAGCCCATTAGAACAGCTCTAATAAGGATTTACTACAAAGCCCAGAATGCTCAGCTCCAAACTCTGGGGAAGGTGGTACCAACTGAAAAGACGGGGAGTCGATTTAGGTAACAAAACAGCGCCCATCCTGGACCTCCCCAAAACTTTTACGGAAGGAAATTACAATTATTATAATTTTATTTTTCTCCTTGTAATTGTGCACCGTGCCTGATATTTGTAGGAATTCACTTCCATTTTAATATAGAATCCCCTGCCTGCAACATAGACTCGCCCTCAGCTTCTCTGCCAATGAAGGAGACCCTCAAATTCTTAATACAGTCCACGACCTGATATTACTGGTTTAAACAGCGGCTTATTGGGTTCCTCGTTTTTTCAGTTTTAATTCCATCTACGTCTCGAGTGTTGTTATCCTTGTATTGTAGGAAAAACCACAAGAACTCAAAGAATTTGAGTACACTTGTCTAATCACGGAATAAGTGGAGGAGATAGGATTTGATTAAAAATGTCTGGCCCTGGCTGGTGTGGCTCACTTGGTTGGGCGTCTGTTTCTCTCTCCCTCTCCCGTCCTCTCTCTCTAAAAAATCTATTTAAAGAGAGAACCAAGCGCTGCCAGCGTGTCTCAGTTGTTGAGTGTCCACTTATGAACCAATAGGTCAGGGTTCGATTCCGGTCAGGGCGCCTGCCCGAGTTGCCTGCTCCATCCCCAGTGTGGGGCGCAGGAGGCAGCGGATCAATGATTCTCTCTCATCATTGATGTTTCTCTCTCTCTCTCTCTTCCTCTCCCTTCCTCTCTGGATTTTTTTTTTTTTTTTTTAAGTGCAGGTACCTGGGTTGTCCCTTTGATCCCCATCCAGGTCAGCTGGTGCTGGAGGCCACCAATGGATTTGTCTCTCTCACACCAATGTTTCCCTCTCCCTTCCTCCCTCCCACCCTTCCACTCTCTAAAAAATCAGTGGAAAAAATAACCTCGGGTGCCCTAAACGGTTTGGCTCAGTGGATAGAGCGTCGGCCTGCGGACTCAAGGGTCCCAGGTTCGATTCTGGTCAAGGGCATGTACCTTGGTTGCGGGCACATCCCCAGTGGGGAGTGTGCAGGAGGCAGCTGATCGGTGTTTCTCTCTCATCGATGTTTCTAACTCTCTATCCCTCTCCCTTCCTCTCTGTAAAAAAGTATATTTTTTAAAAAAAATATCCTCGGGTGAGGATAAACAAAAATAAACAAGAACAACAAATCCAGATGAGTACGAAAGATCTAGTTTCTTCAAAAAAATAAACTGCAAGGTTTTTTGTTTGCTTCAATTTGTTTTTTGGGGTTTTTTTTAGTACTTCTTATTTATAGAGATACGTATAGAAATGGAAGGGATACAATGACTCCTGAATTTACTTCAAAATAATTGGGAGTGTCCTAGCCGGATTGGCTTAGTGCAGTGGTTCTCAACCTTCCTAATGCCTCGACCCTTTAATACCGTTCCTCATGTTGTGGTGACCCCCAATTTCATTGTTACAAATTGAACATAATTAAAGCATAGTGATTAATCACAAAAACAATATGTAATTATATATGTGTTTTCCGATGGTCTTAGGCAACCCTGTGAAAGGGTCGTTCGACCCCCAAAAGGGTCGCGACCCACAGGTTGAGAACCGCTGACTTAGTGGATAGTGTTGGCCTGACAACTGAGGGTCTCAGGTTCAATTCTGGTCAAGGGCACATACCTCGGTGGCAGGCTCAATCCCCAACCCCAGTTGGGGCACATGTGGGAGGCAACCAATGGAAGTATGTGTCTCTCTCAGACTCCTCCTCCCTTTCTCTCTCTCTCTAAAAAATTAATGGAAAAATATCCTCGGGTGAGGATTAATAATAATAGTTGGAAGTATGTAGGGGAGGAAAGTAGGTGGGAGTATAAATGAAACAAGATTAGCCACAAATTGATAATTGTTGAACCTGAGTGACATATATGCATACACATACTCATATACAGATATGTGTTTGAATTTTTCCACAAGTCATATATATAAATATATATTATATTTCATTGATTTCAGAGGGGAAGGAAGAGAGAGAAAGATAGAAACATCAATGATGATAAAAAATCATGGATCAGCTGCCTCCTGCATGCCCCCCACTGGGGATGAAGCTCACAACCCGGGCATATGCCCTGACCAGGAATCAAACTGTGACCTCTTGGTTCATAGGTTGACACTCAATCACTGAGCCACACCGGTCCAGCTTGCAAAAGTTTTTTTGTGTTTTTTTTTATACAAAAGTGTGTGTTTTTTAAGTAGGGAATTGCCATAAATTTGTTAATCAGTAGAAGAGTTTAAGAGTATAGAAAAAGACCCATGCATATCAGAATTTAGTAAGTGCTGCATAGAATTGAAATCAGATAGAGACAAACAAATAATGGATCTGGGACATTTGCTTTTCATTTGGGGAAAATAGATTTTTATTCTGTACCAGTTACAAAAACAAGTTTCAAATGAATTAAAACCCTAAGGATATTTAAAAATTAAAAATTTTACAGTTTAAAAGAATATGTTGATGACATTGGGGTAGGAAAATCTTAAGTAAGACATAGGAAAAAATTAAGACAAAAGAAAAGACCAACCAAACCAAAATTTTAAAATTCTGTTTGACAAAAAAAAAACACAACAAAAAAACAAGGCTAGGGGAGGAATACTTCCAACACATGTAACAAAGGATTAGAACCCAGAATGCGAACAAACAGAAAGTCTCCTTTGAATCTCCTGAGACAAGAACCAAAACAAAATTTAATTGGAAAAATAGCCAATTCTTAGAAGAAGAAACAAAACTGGCCATTAAAGACAGGAAAAGGAGCTTGGTCTCACTAGTATGGGAAGTTTAAACAAAGAGGTACCATTTTTCACCCATCAGATTGACCAAAATTTAAAGTTGGAAAGTATCAAGGATTTGCAGGGTAACTCAGCAGGTGGGAGAATGGACGGGTTCCCCTGCTCTGGAGGGAAATTTGACAACATCTATTAAAATGACAAAACATGTATACCCTGTGACCTAGGATTTCTATTTCTTAGGTTTCGTTCCAAGAGACACACTCCTCTGCTTTCACACAGAGGCACAGTCACTCCAGCAATTGAGGGCCTACCCTGTGTCAGTCCCTGTGCCAAGTGTGGGGATGCAGCCGTGAAAAGCCAGAAAAATCACTGACCTGAGAGAGCTGGCATTCTAGTAAAGAGGACAGATCCTAAATCAGGTAAATAAATAAATGATGTAGTGTCTTGGGAGGTGATAAATGCAAAGTCATTTGCTCCCAGGCCCTGAAGGGTGGATGACAATAAGAGAAGGAAGGAGGACTGATCAGACAAAGGGAGGGCAGGGTCTGCTTGGGCTGTGATTGCCACTTTCAGCAAATATCACCGGACCTCTAGAACCACGGAGAAGCCAGGCCTGAGATGAGGGTGGAGGCAGAGATAGCTTGCTTTACATTAGGAGTGAGAGGACATCAGACCTGTGTTGTCTCCAGGGCCTACGAGGCGTAAGGTGCTCAGTGACTCAGTGAGTGAGTGAATGAGGCAATGCCAGGAGGCCAGGATGGGAGCAGGAACTTCCCAAGTCCTTCCAAATGAACAAGACGTAAGCCTGATCCAAGGGATTCCTCTTTTGTCATTGTTTCTGCACCGATTACATCCTAGGCTGAGTCTCAAGTTCCCATTCTTCGTGAATGGGAGGCTTCGAGGTCTGAAATCACCAAAGCAGAATTTTAGAGCTGAAGGAAGCATAGACACATCTGGTCCACCCTACCCACAATTTCAGCCATCACTGCGTTGCCATTATCTCTGTAAAAGAGTTCTGTAATTTTCATAGGGCAGGGCAGGGACATTTGGGCAAAGACCTGAAGAAGATGAATGAGTGAGTCAGGCAGATAACTGAAGGAAGAGTGTTCCAGGCACAGGGAACAGCAAGTGCAAAGGCAGGAGCATAGCAGGCATGTTTTAGAAATAGTTAGGAAGTCAGGGTGGTTGGATCAAATGGACAAGGAGGAGACTATCAGGAGACGCGACCAGAGATATTCTGGAGCAGGATGCAGACCAACTAGGCCATTATAAGGACTTTGATTTTTACTCTGAATGAAGTGGGAGTCCTGGGAGCGTTTCGAGCATTGATTTACTCTCTGCTTTTAATGAAATAACTCTGGTTGCTGTACTGGAAACAGAAAGAAGGGGAACAAGGTTAGAAATAGGGAAATCAATTAGTAGCCTGTTGCATTGTAGTTGTGAGAAACTGGAAACCACCTAACTGTCCATACATAGGGGGTTATTTCAATAACCTGACTATAGAATGGGATATTAAGCTAAGCATCTGTTCAAAAAGAGTTCCATAGATCTGGACTAACAAGGAGTTTTCTTTGAGATACATTTTTGAGTTAAAAAAAAATGACTGCCTTGGCTGGTTTGGCTCAGAGCGTTAGCTTGCGGACTGAAGGGTCCCGGGTTCGATTCCAGTCAAGGGCACATGCACCCAGGTTGTGAACTCGATCCTCAGTATGGGATGTGCAGGAGGCAGCCAATCAATGATTCTCTTGCATCATTGATGTTTCTATCTCTCTCCCTCTCCCTTCCTCTCTGAAATCCATAATAAATAAATAAATAAATAAATATTACTGATTGATCTAAATCAGCAGTTTTCTACCTTCTTCATTTCATGGCATTCAGAAACTAATTACTAAAATTCTGTGGCACACCAAGAAATATATTTTTTGCCAAAAAATAGGTATAATTTTGATTTATTCACACACTGGATGACTATTGTTGTGTTGGCTGTTGTCATTTTCTTATTTGGCAATCTTAGAGAAAAGAGGTCAGCGCCCCTGACTAAATAGTTAAGTATTGTCTTAAAAATTCTTGTGGCGCACCAGTTGAAAATTGCTAATATAAATGCAGTGTGAAACCATTGTTTTTTTAAAAATATGCAAAATAATGCTCTACTTTTCCCATGGGTGTGTATAAGTAGTAACAGCTGGCACTTACTATATGCCGGGCACTGTTTGAAGTACTTTACACATATTAATTCATTCCATCTTCACAGTAACCCTGGGGTAGACAATGTTATCATTCCCATTTTATAGGTGGAGGAAACTGAAGCCCAGAGAGGTTAGACAACTTCTCCAGAGTCACACACTTTGTATGTGACACAGCCAGGATTTGAACCCAAGAAAGCCAGCTGTAGAGACCAATCCCCGGTTTTGCTCAGTGGATAGAGCATCAGCCTGTGTACTGAAGGGTCCTGGGTTCAATTCCGGTCAAGGTCACATGCCCGGGTTGCGGGCTTGATCCCCAGCAGAGGGTGTGCAGGAGGCAGCTGATCAATTATTCTCTCTTCATCATTGATGTTTCTATCTTTCTCTCCTCCCTTCCTCTCTGAAATAAAGATATATATATATATATATATATATATATATATATATCTCTGACCAGTGTGGCTAAATGGTTTCTATTTCCAGTCAAGGGCTCATACCTGGATTGCAAGTTTGATCCTCAGCCCTGGTTGGGGCTTGTGCAGGAGACAACCAATCAATGTGTCTCCCTCACATCAATGTTTCTCTCTCTCTCTCTTTCCAATCCCCCCTTCAAAAAAAAGCATTTCATGTCCTACCCCAGTTTAAAACCCTCCCATGGAACATAATAGAAAGTTTGGAAATTGATCCAAATAAACTTGGGAATATAGATTATAAGGGAGACATTTCAAATGATTGGGAAAATATGGTAATATTAGTATAACAGGGTGGTTATTTGCAAATAAATTTTGGATGCTGGCCTCACACCATACACCAAAGTGAATTTATGGTGGAACAAGGATTTAAATGTAAAATATAAAAACTAGAAGAAAACAGAATTATTTTTATAATATTGAACTAGAGAAGGTCTTTCTAAGAAAGATACAGAGCCTGAAAGCCACAAAGGAAAAGACCAATAAATTAAAATACACATAAAATAAAAAATTTCTCCATGGTAATCTATATATATAAAAGCCTAATATGCAAATAGACTGAACGGTGGAACAACCGAACAACCAAACAACCGATCACTATGATGTGCGCTGACCACCAGGGGGCACACACATAACATGGTGCCCCTCAGGACTTCTCCACCTCCCCCTGCTCCTGAGGGGTGATTGGGCAGCAGCCGCCACTCGCCCCTGCTGATGGCACTGGCCCCACACACATCCGCAGCTGGCACCGGAGCCGCCGCTCGCACCCGCTGCTGGAGCCCGGTGCTGGTCCCGATTGGTCAGCACTGTCAGTGGGTGAGAGTGGCGGCTGCCGGCCCCGATTGCCCCTGAGGGCTTCTCCATCTCCCCCTGCTCCTGAGGGGTGATTGGGCAGCAGCCGCCACTCGCACCCGCTGCTGGCGCCGGCCCCGCTCGGGTGCAAGCAGGGCAGGCACTGTCAGTACATGGGAGCGGCGGTGGTGGGAGCAGGGCTGCCAGCAGATAGGGGACCAGGGCCAGGGCCCTGGCAGGAGGGACCAGGTGGGGGCATAGAGAATGGGCTGAGACACGCCTCTGTGCCCATCGCAGCCTCGCAGCCCACAGTTCCTTTCAAGGTGCATGAATTCGTGCACTGGGCCCCTAGTAAATAATAAATCAGAAAAATATTTACAACTTATATGTGGAAAGGATAAATATTTCTATAAATCAATGAGAAAAAAAGTTCAACAGAAAGACCAACTGAAGAAAGGGCAAATGGAATGAACAAAGAATTCACCAGAACAAGACCCCCTAAAAAAGACACATGAATATGAGTCAATTTCACTCTTATTAAAAAGAAATAAAAAAATAAAAGCACATCTTGGTTTTTATCTTTTTTTAAGTATATTTTTATTGATTTTAGAGAGGAAGGAGGAGGGAGAGAGAGATAGAAACATCAATGATGAGAGAGAATCATTGACCGGCTGCCTCCTGCACACCCCCTACTGGGGATCGAGCCTGCAACCTGGGTATGTGCCCTTGACAGGAATCGAACCAGGGACCTTTCAGTCTGCAAGCCGACGTTCTATCCACTGAACCAAACCAGCTAGGGCGGTTTTTAATCTATCTTATTGGCAAGGATAAAAAGGTTTGCTAACATATTGTGTAGTTCAGGATGTAAGGAAGTCAGTACATTCATTGCTGGTAGGACAAACTGGTACCACTGCTGTGGAGACTGCCTTGCCAATGTCGATTAAAACAAAGCAAAAACAAATCCATATACTCATTTACTGATAATTCCATTTCCAGAAATTTACTTAACAGATAAATTCCCACATATGCAAAATAACAAATGGACAAGTTATAGCATTATTTGGGAAGAAAAAGATTGGAAACCACCTAAGTGTTCCCAAATAGGGGATTGAGCAAGTAAATTATGACATCTTTATAAAGTTGTTAACTTGAAAAAATTGAGGCAGATCCAAAATGTAGAGCTCAGTGAAAAAAGCAAGATGTGGAAGTATTTGTGTAAAACATTTATACACATAAGTTTGCTTGTGAATACAGTCACCATCTCTGAAAGACTATAGAGATAGGAGTGAACCTCTGTGAGGGGAACTGGGGATTGGAAAGTAGGGTGAGAAGAGGACTTACTTTTTAATCTATGCTTTTTGGTATATTTTTAACATTCCTTTTCCTGTATACCTAATTTTTAATCAATTAAATCGACACTAGAGGACATCCCTAGTCACCCTACGTAAACATTGTTGAATAAATGCTTCTCTCCCTCACTGGGCAGGGCTTACATTCCTGACCACTCAGTCTAAAGTAGCAACTCTCCCTTCACCCTCTTTATTACAGTACCCTGATCTACTTTCTTCCTAGCCCTGGTCTCTATTTGAAATTACCTTGTTTGTATATTTTCTTAGTTGTTTACTGTCTCTATCTAAAGGGCTTAAAAGGTCAGAGACGTGTCTTGTCTTGGTCCCAATTTTGTCTTTAGCAACCCAAACGATAAACATTTGATGAATGAATTTATGCAGCATATACTATGGACCATACACTGTTCTACGGACTTTACAAATAATAACTCTTATTTGTTGTTTTTATTTATTAATTAGAGAGGGGGGGAAGGGAGGAGACAGGGCAAATATCAATTATTTTAATCCTCACAGTAACTCAATGATGGAGGTTGATTTTTACCCATTTTACAGTTAAGAAAACTGAGGCACAGGGTTGTTGAGGAACTTGACTAACTGGAGTTGGAATCCTAAACACAATGTTCTTAGCCACAGCGAAATGTTTTTTCGATATATAAGCTGACAGATAGATGAAAATGACTGACTAAATGAACGAATGGAAATATAAATGTAAACTTTTTTTTCCGTCTTTGGTTCCCGAGATGTACGGCAAGGGGGCGCTCTCTCCCAGGTCTTGACGCCAGTCCTCACGGCGTGCACACTCCCTTTGCGTCTCGGGCTCGCGCGCGCTGCCGCGGCACCGGAAGTGACTGAGCTTGCAAGTTCCCCCGGTCTCTTCAGGGGAAACTGAGGCCGGCTCGTTCGGAAGAGACAGAGGGAGCCATCAGCCAGGTAGGCCGGCCCGGGTCAGCGGCGCGGAACTCGGCCGCCAGGAGCCCTCGCATCTGGAAACGACCTGGCCGACGAAGGGGGAATGTGGCCCCCCACGGCTCGCGGGGCTCGCAGGTGAGAGCACCGCCTCCCCTGTGTGTGGCAGGCGCTGCGCCCAATGGGAGCCCTCGCCGCCCCGCTTCCGTGCCGACTGGGCTCTCTGATTGGTTACAGGGGCGGGCCGCCGGGGACGAGACCCCCTTCTCCCAGAAAGGTCTAGGGGGCGCCCCTGAGGGAGAGCGGTTGCCTAGCAACTGGGCGGTGGCCCCGCGGGTACCCGGCCCCGGGCGCGGGAGGAGCCGCCAGGCCGCAGCCCACCCACCCCGGCTCCGGAGAGGTGCAGCCCCCAGCCCCCCGGCCCTCCCGGGGGCGCCAGGAAGCCGCCGGGAGCCTGGCTCCGGGAAAACGTGGTCTCAGCTGTCGGGTCCTCGAGCAGGCCTCGACCCTGCTCCCCGACCGGAGAGGCCCGGCGCCTCGCCCTCACCCTCACCCGGTCTTTGTGCGGGGCGCCGGCGGCCATTGTGTCCGTGCGGGAAATGGAGGAGCCGGCAATCCCCTACCGCCACCGCCGCGTCCAGGGCCTTTGGGGAATTCAGAGAACACCAGCGGCGTTTCTGGGGGGTCCCCGGCCTGCAGCCTCCCGGAAAGGCCCGGGGATGGCATTTCCGAAGTCAGACCTCAGATGCGAGGCAGTTTCCCCTGCCCTCTGTCCCTCATCGAAACCTTGAGCCCCATTGAGAAGTCCTTTCGGGGTTTCGGAAGCCTCACCCGGGGCCGGTCCTTAAATAGAAACGACAACAACAAAAAGCCCTACGGCCTGCCCCGGCCGCCTTCGGGAGAGTTCTCCTGGCTCCCAGTAGGAGGCAGAGAGCGGAGGAGCGTGCTCGAGCGAGGGGGCTGGACTGCCGGTGGCAGGAGGCCGCCCTCATTCTGGGCGATGGAGGAGGAAGCGAGCGAGGCGGCCGGTTCCTGAGCTTCGTAATTGCCGTGTCGCCCTCGGGACACCCAGCCGGCAGGGCCGCATGGTCCCTGCAGCCGCAGCTGGGGTTTTTGCCAGCCGCCCGTGAGGCCGGTCGAGTTACCGGCAGCCACCTCCTCTCCGGACCCCATGGTACAAAAGATCGCCCGGGGACTGCACCTGCCTGCCTTGGCCAGAGACGTATTTGAATGTAGGTGGAGCGGGGGTGGGGATGGGGGGCCGACAGCTTCGGGGAAAAGGAGGTGGCTGGGGTCGGGGGTGGGGGAGAAAAAAAGGCCGGTGTGATGGTTCAGAGACTACTGGTGCTTTCAATTTGACTTGATGGGAGTCTGAGAAGCTAGTCTCAGGCGTTCATAAGAACCACAAAGAAGCCAGTTCTGGTATCTGGAGGTGGAATGCGATGTTGTAGGTTAAATGGCTTGCATATTAATTCATTTTTTTTTTTTTCCTGAAAGCTCTTTCTCTCCCTTCAGAACCTTATCTTGGCTTTGGATCTCAGAAGGCAACCACTAACTAGAGACCAGACTCCAGTGAGTGAGCAGGTGTTTTGGACAATGGACTGGTCGAGCCCATCCCTATTATAAAAAATGTCTCAGAGCAACCGGGAACTGGTGGTTGACTTTCTCTCCTACAAGCTTTCCCAGAAAGGATACAGCTGGAGTCAGTTTAGTGATGTGGAAGAGAACAGAACTGAGGCCCCAGAAGGGACTGAATCAGAGGTGGAGACCCCCAGTGCCATCAATGGCAACCCATCCTGGCACCTGGTGGACAGCCCTGCGGTGAATGGAGCCACTGGCCACAGCAGTAGCTTGGATGCCCGGGAGGTGATTCCCATGGCAGCGGTGAAGCAAGCGCTGAGGGAGGCAGGCGACGAGTTTGAACTGAGGTACCGGCGGGCGTTCAGCGACCTGACATCCCAGCTCCACATCACCCCAGGGACAGCATATCAGAGCTTTGAGCAAGTAGTGAATGAACTCTTCCGGGATGGGGTGAACTGGGGTCGCATTGTGGCCTTTTTCTCGTTCGGTGGGGCATTGTGCGTGGAAAGTGTGGACAAGGAGATGCAGGTATTGGTGAGTCGGATTGCAACGTGGATGGCCACTTACCTGAATGACCACCTAGAGCCTTGGATCCAGGAGAACGGAGGCTGGGTAAGGACCACACCCCTTGTGTGTCCCTTTTCCTTGGCCTCTGCTCAGAGAGATCTCATCAGCCCTTCCTCATGTCTCTTTCTGTTGTGCCGGATGGTTACTTGGACATGTTGTTAAGGAGACATGAACTGGCCTCTGCACTGCAAAAGGTTATCGGTTCTAAAAAACGGATGACCGAGTGCTTGACGGACCAGGCATTTTTCATTCTGGTCACCCTCGTGACCCCACTCTTTCCCACCTGTGTTCCAGTTTCTCGGTGGAGGAAATCATAGCCTGTTCATTTGAGAGCGGGAAGTTAGTCCAGGGTTCCCCTCACCCTGACATAATGGCTCACCGCCCAAAGGGGTGATGAGTATAAGGCCTAGAGAAGATAGCGAGTATCAGTGACCCATAAGCCCCTCCATTCTTACTCCCTCAGGGATGTCAGTCTATTCTGGGCTTCCCTCCCCCACATCAAATTCTTTTTTATTTTGAAGTTTGCATACCTGATATTCTCTCAGAAAAAGGCAGGGCCAGGCAGGAGTTTCCACTGGCTTGGATGGCTGAGGATTGCCTGATTTTAGGGCAGTGGCCAGTTGTGTTTGTGCTGCACCCCTGTGTTCATTTGCTCTAAAGTGTGCAACTTTCTATATGGTTGGCCTGTTTCCTGAGCTCTTGCTGTGTCACACATTAAGCCTGAACTTTGTACTTCACTACCTAGAGTCGGTTGGGGAGCTCCAGCTGTTCTGCCTATTGCTTTCCGGCCAGGGCCCTGGGGCCTCTTCACCGAGCACTGTTTGCTGGCAAAGCAAGAACTGAGTCTGTGGGGGCTCTATGGGACATCAAGATTCAGTGACTGACTTCAGAGTCAAACTGACATGGGTGTGAGTCCCAGCACTGTCACTTAACTAGCTACGTGACCTTGGACAGACCAGTTTACCTTGAGCCTCAGTATCTTCCACTAAAAAAATGTGGCAAGCCCTCCTTGCCTTGCAGGGTATTATAATCTTGGAGCTAATATGAGCACAGTGACTGACACCAACATGTTTGCTGTAGTAGTTGGGACCAGGAGTCATGCCTCATTGCTTTCCCAGGAGAGAGAATTCTTTTGCTTGTCACCAAGTTAGGATGTGACAGTGGTGAGAGATTCTGTATCAGTGGTCATTGTAGGTAATTTTTGCTATTCTACAGTGACCTCAGTCATATTTTCTTGCTATCTCCCTGCCTAGGGGAGGTGAGGGCTTATGAGAGGTATTCTGTCCCTTCAGAATACCCCTAAAATTGAGCAGGCTGTGCAAAATAAGTAATCTATTGAAGAAACTAAGATGGAAGGGGCCATGCACCGTGGACTCAGGAATGTCAAGAATGCAATTATCTATAGGCTGGGCCTAGGGCGTGGCAGGCACTTCAGTTTACGAATGAGCAGAGACCTCTGAGTTTGCCCTGGAACCCCACCCCCTGTCTTATTTCCCATTTCTTTGCAACTTCATCAACTCTTTCCGTTGCCAATACTTGTACAAGGCAAAGAGATAAGTCAATAGAGGTCAGATGATTGGGGCGGGGTTGGGGGAGGTAAAGGAGAGGGCACTCTTGAGCTAAGGCTGACCAGACTTGAAAGCCATTCTGTAAATGAACTCCCTGGGGGGATAAATGATTAAATAGTTCCTGTTGGTTTGTTCAATGACCTCTCATTCCCTCCTGCTTTGATTCTCTTTGGGGGCAAATATTTGTTCAGCTGATTACAGGAGGGACAGGATTCCAGTGCTTCATTCAGACACACCCTCTGAGGCATCTCTAGGTAGACTTGGGTCATTTGCCTACTTTGCATGACTGTTGTCTTTGGCCAGTGGTCCTATAACAGGTGGGTTGTTGCCAGCTATTAACAAAAGGCAATCTGGGAGAGTTGCCTGGTCTACCAGCCAGCCTCTGCAGAGGGCTACCTGGGCCAGAGAATTGCCAGTCATCAGTGTTGCATGTGAAAAGAGGTTTTAGACACAGCAGCACTGGGCAAGTTCAGTAGACAGCCACTATATTGAAATTCCATTTTCTCTCATTGCTCAAGAATTATCAGAGCCCGTTGGACAACATACCATATACTTCTTCCTCTTGGTGAACAGAGGGGATGTGTGCAGATGATCCAGTTATGTCAGAACTATTTCTGGGCATGCATTTTCCCTGAGGCCGGAAGGTATTGACTCAGGATCTTTTTTTTTTTAATTCTTTTTTAAAAATATATTTTTATTGATTTCAGAGAGGAAAGGAAAAGGAAAGAGATATAGAAACATCAATGATGAGAAGGAATCATTGATCGGCTGCCTCCTGCATGCCCCTACTGGGGATCAAGCCCACAACTCAGGCATGTGCCCTTGACCGGAATCGAACCCAGGACCCTTCAGTTCGCAGGTTGATGCTCTATCCACTGAGCCAAACTGGCTAGGGTGACTCAGGATCTTTTGGGTAGAAGGCACCTGCCCACTTTCAGGTACCATTTGGTTTGAGCTGCACAGATTGGCTACTATAGTGGCATCTCATAACCTTCCTGGAGGATAGGCTGGGGGGAATCCAGGAGTGTAGGAATTATGGGTTGTTTTATCCTTGGGCATTCTCTAAATTTAACATCCCTACAGGAAAAGGAAAGGAAATGAGCCTTTATGGAGTATATCTTATATTCAAGGCATTGTCTTAGGTCTTTTACTTATGCAGCTATAATTTATTGAGCATCTACTGTGAAACATACGATGTTTTAGATGCTGGCCATAAGCCAGACATGGTACCTTTCCTCGTGGAAATGACGTGCTATTTTATATATTCCACACAATAACCTTTAAGGTAGGTAGGTTTATTCCCAGTTTACCTGTGAAGCTAAGTGACTGGCCCCAGGTGTCCCACAGCCAGTTAAGTGACTGAATGAGAAGTTACACATAGGTTGGCCTGACTCCAAAGTCTAAAACTCTTTCCATCCATATCAAGTTCTCCAAGGAATAATAAAGTGACTAGCACAGAAAGCCAGAGATGCTGTTGGGCTGAGTAAAACATGCCTGTGGAGGTGCTCACTCTGGTCTGTGATCTTGGCATTGTTTAGGTCGCTGCAGGAAGAACAGTGCCTTTATTGGCAGTAGCAGGTTCCCAAAGGCAAGTATGTAGACTCAGATTCTTGCACTGGTAAACTCAAGCCGGTATCAGGAGTTTGCCCAGGCAGAGTGGGCTTCTTGTTAAGTTTTTCATTGTTAAGACCCTCTCAGGCCCTACCAATAGATAAGAAATGTGCATGTGGGGAGAAGGTGGCCTGCTCCGGGTATGTATACTTAATTGTGGGGGATGCTCCAAGGACTGGAATTCCAGACTCATAGCTACATCACCGCTTGCTTGCTTGGGGTCACCTGGCAAGATGCTGAACCTGTTTGTCTCTTGTTCATCCATCTCTCCCTGTAAAATGAAATAATGATAGCCACCTACCATAGCTTGACTCTAGTAAAGGATCTAGAACAAAGGCCCTTCCTGGGCCTTAATTGTAGGGTGGGAGCACCCCCTGAATAGACTACCTGTCTCAGAAGACTGAACTTTGCCCCCAGAGTTTCGGAGGAAACAAAGTCAGCCCCTGAGATGTTCACTCAGAATGGTATATGTACTGTGACCTTCCCTGAAGGGACAGAGTGTTTCTGGGGCTTTCCAGTGGGAATGTGGACAGTGATGGGGTGAGGACCCTGGTGGGCTAAGACATTTTGGGATTGCTGTCCCTGGGAAACCCCATAGCTAGATGGAAATGCCATTGTTGAGAGCCGTGAAGTGTGTGTGGGAGAATACATAATTTGGCCTTTTCCAGTCTGCATGGCTCTGTGGTCTTACATTTCTTCTTGCCTGGTCTGGCGGCTTCTGTATAGACGTCTGCTCAGATACCTCAGCGACCTTTGCAGATCTCACCAGCAGTTGCAGCTCTGTGGTTTTCTTGGGGAAACCCCATTAGAAACCCCAAACGTGGAAATTTTTAGTAATCTCATTCAGGTCCCAAATTGAGATAGAAGTGTTTCAGGGGCTCCCCCTCAAAGCACCCAGTTCTTCTGGATGTACATTTGAGGTTGCTGTTAAAACTCTATCACCATTATAGGGTTTTCTAGACTTCCTAGGACAAATTTCCCCAGTATCCCTATGGAGCCTTTCAACTTCTGGTATAAAAATACCCAGGTATTTTTTCAGGGAGCCCCAACAGAACCCAGAGGGTTTTCTTGACTTTTGTGTGGGCAGTCACCTGATTTGTTTGGGCTACAGGAAGCAACAGTTGTTAGCTGTCTCTTCCCAAACAGGTATCTGTCCTGAGGCCAGTGGGCTTGAGTGTCCTCTTCTATGCCCAGCCGCCTTGGTTTTTCAGCACCCTCAGCCTTTCTTTATGGGCTTTCTTTCAGTAACTGTGTTTTTTTCTGCGTTTAGCATGGTTGGTTTAGGAGTAATTCCCGATGAGCTGCTCTTCTACGGCAACATAATCTCCTACTACGTTAATTAGCAGGGTCTTGTCCCTAGCCCCAACCTCCAACCTAATTCCATGAAGTCTTCCCTAAGGACTCCATCTCTTTTCTTTGAAGAAGTCACGCTGCTCCTGGATCTGCTGCTTTTCTGTTCCTCCAGCCGGCAGTCTGTCTTCCCCATTCTCAGTTGGCAGACTCGAGTCACACAATCCCACTGGGTCTTTTTGTTTAGCCTGGGGAAGAGAAGACCCAGGAGAATATGATCACCAGTTTCAAATATCTGAAGGAAGAAGGGCTAAGCCTTTTTTTTTTTTTTTTTTATCAGTATAGTACCCAGCAGAACTTGCATTAATGAGCGGAAAATAACAGTGGTAGAGTTTAAATTAGTGTAAAGAAGACAATTCTAAAATTACCATATCTCTATTAGTTTAGAAGCTTCTTGAGTGTCCCAGTCAATACTTGTTTGTCCATACTTATTTCCTCAGCACTGAGCAGAGGTCTTAGGCATAGCAGGTACCTAGTGAAAGAGATGCCCACTAAATTTCTGAAGAAACAGACATGTATTAAACCAGGATAATAGTAATGGAAACTGCCCTTTATCTGATCATTTATTCATTGATTCAAACAGTATTTATCAAACTCCAACTGTATGTCAGGCTGTCCTAGGTACCAGAGGTACAGCATTAAATAAAACAAATCTTCTGTCCTTGTGGAGCTCACATTCAAGTGGGGAGAGACAGACAATAAACATGTAAATATATATATATATATATATATATATATGGTATATTAGGTGTTAGTAAGTGTTAGGAAGAAAATAAAACAGGTTGAGGCATAGGGCATACCTAGCAAGGGAGGTGGGGCTGCAATTTTAAGAGTGGTCAGGGAAGGCATCGCCAACAGTTAGTATTTGAGCCAAGACCTGAAGAAGATGAAGGAAGTAGTGGACGATGTGGGTACCTGCATAAAGAGTGTTCTAAGGAGAGAAAATGGGCTCAGGAGTGCGTATGCTTGGCATGTTCAAGGATAAGCAAGGTCAATGCAGCTGGAGAAGAAACAGTAAGAGGGATGAGCGGTAAGAGGTGACAGTGGAGAGTGGTTGAGATTGAGGGGGGGAGAGGTAGTCAGAGGTCAGATCACATGGGACATCACAGGCTTTGATGAGGACTTAGCTTTGGTTACATGAGAGAGGCCAGGAGGTTTGGAGCAGCGGTGAAATGATCTGAATTCTTCTAGGGTGGCTGCTGGGAGCCCAGTGAAGAGGCTGGTGCAACTGTCAGGTGAGAAAAATAGTGGCTTGGATCAGGAGGTAGAGGTGGAAGTGGTGAAAAGGGACTGAAAAATAAGACCAGGCTTACACAGCATATTGATGGGTCCACATTTTTCAACCACTTAGAAATCACAGAATGAGGACTAAATGAGATACATGTTCTTCAGGGATCATTCTCTCCAAATACGGTATCCTGAATAGTCCTCCTCCATTGCTACAATATTTCTGTCTGAATAACTGTCACATGCCTGGATGCAGGTCCTGGCTCACCCACATCTAGCTTTGTGACCTTGGGCTAACTCCTTGAATTTCCTGAGCCTTGGGACAAATAATACCTGCCTCAAAAGGTCATGGCAAAGACCTAATGAGGTGTGCCTAAGATGCACAGATCCTGGCACATGGTGGTGTAGTTATTCTTTGCCACAGAACTCATGTCAGAGACCTACTCACGGAATCTTCAGTATCCAGCCTCCTTTTTTTTGGATGCAATAGTGACCCTCAGGGCAGACATGCCTTACCAGTGTTCCTGTCAGAGCAGGAGCACCACAGGGTTCCTGTGCCATGTAGTACAAGCCCTGGTCTAGAGTCAGGACCCCAATTGTACTCTCAGTCTGCTCCAACTCACTATCTCACCTTGGCCAAGTCACTTCAACCCCAAGCCTGTTTCCCCATCTGTAAGATGGAGGGTTGAAGTAGATAGTCTAGGAATCCTGGTTCTCACTGGCCTTAGGCCTTGTGGCAGATTCCTCCCGTATTATATTTCACGTTAGTTATGTTTTAGGATGGCTCTTTTCTGTTAGAAGCTGCAATGCTTTAACTGCAAAATTTAACTTATCTCAGTATCAATATAGGGCAATTTATCACCGACCCCACACTAACAATACTCCAGATTTATGTAGCACTTTACCGCTTAGCACTTTCATATCCACCTTGTCTTTTTGATGCTCATGGCCACCCAGGGTGGTGAGCCAGAGGGAAATCTGGTTGAGAAAGATGAAGCAGCTTGCCGGAAGTTACATCAGGAGGAAGATGCAGGGTTGGGCCTTTCAAATCAGGGCTTGACCACTCACTTGCTACGTGACCTTGAGCAAGTCTTTTAACTTGTAAATGGCTATAATAATAGTGCCTCTTTCTGAAGATTCAGTGATTTAGTTCAAGTCTTAAGGCTCTCAGAGTAGTGACTATTAGGATCAGCGGCAAACAGCAGCTGCATCCTAGGGCTTCCTCAATCAATCACATCATCTGGTTTCCCGTTTACTACATATTGATTTTTGCAAATAATTGTTTGTGTGGAAAGAAACTACCTTTGGAACCTTTGCTACTTGGTTTCATCCCTGATGACACTCTCAGGGCAAGCTGGAGCCTTACAGCTAGCCTTACAGCTAGCTCTAAGCTACACGGCTTTTTGGGCAGACTCCAGAGCTCCCCTCGGAACTAGAGGTTTTTTTCTTGCTCTTCAGGAAATGCCATTGCCATGACTTCCATGGACTGCTTCCTGTCCCAACCCAGCAGCCAGATTCCTGCTGGCGAGAGTATGGAAACTGGAAAGTAATGTCCCTAAAGGCTCCCCCCTCCACAAACTACTTTTTTTGGATGTGTCCCTCCCTTTCCTCTTGTCAGTTACTTTCTTTGCTTCCTCCCCTTCACCCTTCACCCAGCTTCTCTCTCCAGCCTCTGATCATTCTTTTAAGATTTAGAAAATGCATTTCTACTTAGTACTATCAGACCTTTCTCTCAACCCCACACTGGGGGATTGGTCAGAATTCCAGGGTTCTCTCCATGGCTCCTTCACTCAGTAGCAGTTCCAATCTTGGACTTCCCCTAGAGCAGTGGTTCTCAACCTTCCTGATGCCGCGACCCTTTAATACAGTTCCTCATGTAGTAGTGACCCCCAACCATAAAATTACTTTCGTTGCTACTTCATAACTGTAATTTTGCTACTGTTATGAATCGTAATGTAAATATCTGATATGCAGGATGTATTTTCATTGTTACAAATTGAACATAATTAAAGCATAGTGATTAATCACAAAAACAATATGTAATTATATATGTGTTTTCCGATGGTCTTAGGCGACCCCTGTGAAAGGGTCGTTCGACCCCCCAATGGGGTGCGACCCACAGGTTGAGAACCGCTGCCCTAGAGGGACATTTAGCCTGTCACTTGCAATGGCTTATGTCATCCATTAACCCTGAGTTCCCCCAGGGGTCTCCACCCCACCCCTGCACAGGATGGAGACTCCTAAGAGAGATCTTAGAGGTTTGTCACATATAAATCTTGCCTCTTGGAGATTGATGACAGAGGGTAGAGTGAAGTGGAGCCTGCCCCCCTACCCTGACCCACTCCACCCCCGTCCCCAGCACCTTTCAGGAAGCTAGGTTGAAAACCTTGTTGGACAATCATCTGAAGCGGGGGATATAGCTTGGGAGGGGATTGGAACACACTCAACTATGCCTCAGATCCTTTGTTCTGCTCTTGAAAGGGAAACATTGCCCTCCCTCCTCCCTGGCCACACACACGTGCCTTTGTTCCCCTGAGTCAGGCGGCTGGGAACACAGTGTCCCTTCCAAGGAGCCTGACTTGCCTCCCCAGAGGCTGACCTCCTGGTCAGTGGGACAGGGATTTTTTGCTCAGGAGCCTCCAGCCTCAGGTCCTTTCCATAGAAGTTTTTCTCTCAGAGGTTAAGAACTTGCCCAGAAACAGCTGCCTAGGAACTTACCTCAGATTATTCCATGGGATGCCTGTGTCCCAGTCTCTCCCTCTTATTCTAGTTGGTGATTAATATTATTGTTAACATCACTATTAATAGCACCTAACATTTATCAAGTGCTTACTCTATGCCAAGCATTGTTCAAGTGCTTTACATGTATTAATTTATTCCATTCGCACGACAACACCCTGAAGTTGGTACTATTATTATCCCCATTTACAAATGAGGAAACTGAGGTACAGAGAGGTTAAGCAGCTTATGCAAGGTAGCACAGTTAGTAAGTGGCAAAGCCTGGGAGGATAGCCTCCAAGCTCCCACTTTTAAACACTGTACTGTGCCCCCTACCCGCACTGTACCAGTGTCAAGATGATCATTGACATTTATCCGGTGCTCACTGTGTGGCAGGCCTTTACCAACATCATCTCTGTGTTATTATCTCAAAATCTTATCATTATAGGACACAGATTTGGAAGGACTCAGTTAGCAGGAGGCAGAGTCTGTGAAACCAATTCTATCTCACTCCAAAGCCTATGTTATCTCTAATTCTTCTTAAAAAACCGACAAGGTAGGTGGTGTTATCTTCATTTTATGGTTGTGAAAACTGAGGCTTAGTGAACAGTGACATGCTCAGGGCCTCATAGGCTAGTACCAGGAGGACCTGGGATTCAAACTCCAGGTGTTTGACTTCAGACTTTACCGCCTTATTGTCTGATGATAATTGCTTTTATGTGCATGATAATACTTTTTAATTTACCAGACTTCTTTGTATACATCATTTTACAGTGAGGTAGGTTAGGTGGTCAGTCCCAGTTCAGGGCGGAAACTAAGGCATGGGTTTGTCCCACAGTGAATGGCAGAGCCAGATTTAGAATCCGAGTTCTGGCTTGTAAGGCAGGTGTATCGATGTTGCCTAATTGCTCAGAAATGTCTTCGGAGTTTTTCATTTGTTAAATCAGCCAATACTGATGAATGCTTTATATGTGCTGAATGCTAGGGACACTGGATACTGCAGTGAGTGGCATGCCTCAATGGTATGTTTTTATGCCCCACACCTTGGGCCTGGCTGGTGTCCTTCTGCCATCAGGCTGTATACATTACCGATTTGACCTTTTAGTTCCCGGACATGCCAGGCAAGGTTTATTCTAGTTAGTATGTATTGATCACCTTCAAACACCCATAGATAACACTCAACTCCGATTTGAAACTTAGCTTGATATCTTGCTGGTGGCGTCACACCAGGCAAATCAGCTTCAAATTTTCATTCATAAATCTTAGAGAGTAATATCAACCTACCAGAGTAAGCGAGGCTTAAACCAGAAAGTGAAACACAAAAGTGTTTTTTAGTAATAATAACAGTCTATGTTGACTGCTGGCTCTGTGCCAGGTGCTGTGTTTATGCCCTTGACATAATCGTCTTCTTTGGTCCTCACAACTGTTCTAATGTGAAGATGGAGAATCCAGAGCTTCAAGAGGCTCTATAACGTGTCCACAGTAACACACCTTGTACATCTTGTACTCAGATACATCTGGTGCCAAAGCCTACCCTAAAGCCACTGCGTCATAGCTTTTTTGCAGGCCCAGACTGGTTTATTTCATTTTGAGTATTTGGCACAGGGCCTGGGGTTGGGCAAGGACTCAGCAAGGGTGTGCTCAATGAACATGAAGGGTTGTTATTATTAGATGCAGGTTAGGCTACAAAAAATGTCTCTGTCTCTAAGGAAGCAAACTCATTTGAAGCAGTAGGAGTAGACCCAAAACCCTTGATGAATGGTTCCAGGCAAACTGTGCCAAATCTGTGGTGTAGACTCCAAAGCAGAAGAGGACAGACCCACTGGCTGCGTCCTACAGGTGCCCTGGACCCCTGCCAAACCAACCCGTTTCCACCATCAGCTACTCAGCTGATGACTCGGCTCAGAGGCCTCTACCCTCAGCCTGCATCATCAGTGTGTACCCTCTCCCTCGCCAACTGCATCACCAACCCAGACCCTCTTCTGTGCCAGTTGTGGAATGTCAGAAAGGGGAAAGGTCGCTAGGGACTTGAATAATAGTTTTCTCAGCAGTGTGGCTTTGTGTAATTCACACTGAGTCCTCAGTGTCCTCATCTATAAAATGAAGATAATAGCAATAATCTCTTTCTCATAGGCTGCTGTGTTCCTTCTGCCTACAGTACTCTTCCCCTAGCTCTAATTAAGGCTGTGTTCTTATCATTTAGGTCTCAACTCAAATATCACCTCTTCAGAGGCTGCCCATGTTTACATGTTTACTGTCTATCTCCTCCAGTAAAACCTAAACTCCCAGAGTGTAGGGGCTTTGTCTCATTTTTACCCTCATCCCCAGCATCTAGCAGAGTGCTTGACACATAGGAGACACTCAACAAATATTTGTTGAATGAGTGAGTGACTCTGTAGCCCACCCAGCACAGTGCCTGACATGTAGTATAGTAAGCTCAGTCAATGTAAGGCATCATTATTATCTGTTAAGAAGATGTGGGCTATGAAGACTTCCAGTAGGTGAAAAGAATGTGGCAAGGGTGGGCTCAGTAGGTAAGAACCACCCAGACAGATCTGGAAGGTGGATTGTGTATGAAGCATTTGGGAGACAGTGAGGAGACAGACTGGCTGAAAAGGGTGTGGATTGTCAGTACACCTGGTCATGAAAAAGGGAGCGGTGACTGATGGAGGCCTCTGGGAAGAGGGATGGGGATGGTTGATGGTAGAGGGGGATCCAGTGGGGAGAGGCTCATCACCAGAGGGATGCAACTAGGTCTCCAGTAACCCCTGGGAAAGAGAATCCCTTGCCAGCCGGGGCTCAGCAGACAGAGGCACCTGCGACCTGCAGATCAGGTAGGCTGCCCTGGTGGTTATTTTGGGGCTCTGGGCCAGGTGCAGATTCAAAAGCTTGATTGAAGCCTTTTGGCAATTCTGGTCTCAGCCGGGTAAACATCACCTGTCTCTTGCCACCTGTGGCAACAATGCCAGGAAGGTACCCCGGGCGGCCCAAAGGGGGGCAGCTTTCTTGTTGTCCTAATAGAGCAAGAAATAGCCCCCAAGAGAGGCCACTCCTTCCCTGCCCCATGGCTTCCTTCTGAAGAGTTCAGGTGGCAATAAGATGCCTCCTGCCCAACAGTAACCTCCCCCCTTCTGGGGTTTTGGCCTGTGGAAGTCTGGGGCGGGGCATTGGGAGCCGTTGACAGCTGGGCCCAGCTGGGGGGAGGGGTCCACTTGGGAGCAGGTGCAGATTTCGGGGAGGGTGGGGCCTGAAGGGAAGTAGGGATCTTGGTAGGCTGAAAAATTTCCCTCCCCAACCCCCAGCCACAGCTGGCTTCTCCAGGAACCTGATGACCTAGTTACAATGCTTAGAAGTTGTTAGCTTAGCTTGCAGTTCAGAGTTGTGCCAGTCTCTCCTTTCTGAGGCTACTTGGGTCCAAAAGGTGCCCTGACATTCCCCCAAAGGAGTTCCATGTGAAGGACATGCACCATATCACATGTATAGGCTTCTTGCCCAAGAGAGTAAAGAACCAATCAGGCTTCTTCTCTAGTATGCTCCCCCACCCCATCCCAGGGAGGAAAGACTATTCTGCAACAGCTCCCCTTCTATCTCTCCCTCAGAGCTTGGTAGATGGCAACTAGAGGTCACAAACTTCTTCCCTGGAGGTTCAGCAGAATGGGAGACACTCCTATTGCCCTAGGGATAGCTTGAGCATACCTAACAATTTCCACCTTACCTTCTCATCTCAGTGGAGTGAGGAAGAATCTTTTGGGGGCTCTGGAGGCACCAGCCCTCCAAGCAGCAGCTGCTCCTGGTATTCCTGATGCCTACCTCTCCATTGTCTCCCTGTGAGAAATCCATCACTGTTAAGAGTCAGGTACAAAATTTGACAACCAATGCTGAATCCTGCTTTCTCTATGGTTATCCTTGGGCAAATTACTTAATCTCCCCCAGCCTTAGTTTCCTCATCTGTCAAAAAGGGGGATAATAATACATAATGCTTTTTTTGAAAGATTTTTATAAGCATGAGAATAACTTGTAAGATACATGGAGCATTTAACATGTAGGTTGGCATATAGTAATTACTACTCAGTATGGTCCTACTATTGTTTTTTTATCATATTGCCTTCACAGGTGATCAAGTTGCTGTCTTTGCTATTAGAGCTACTCTCTAAGAGCAAACTGGCTGGGTAGCTCAGCTGATTAGTGCATCAACCAGATGCCAAAAGGTTGTGTGTTAAATCCCCAGTCAGGGCACATGCAAAAATCAACCAATGAGTGCATAAATATGTGGAACAATAAACCAATTTCTTTCTCTCTCTGTCTCTCTCTCTCTTGCTCTCTCAAATAAGTAAATAAATTTTTTTTAAAAAAGCAGACTTTTAGGCTGATAAAGTATGTGGATTATCTTTTGAACTAAGAGCTTGGAGATCTTAAGATTTCTGAAGCTCAGGTCGGACTCAACCTTGTCCCCCAACCTCCTCCACAAGGTCCCCAAGTCATGTTTTGTACACTGTAGGGTTTGGCCAGTGTTGCAGAATAGGCATTTGGTAATGGGGCAGCATATTTCCTTTTATCTTTGCCAAATACCTTCAATAAACAGGGAACTCTTCCTCTGCTTTATCCATTGCTATATCTCTAGATCCTGCCGCAGAACCTGGAATATAGAAGGTGCTCAATCATTTGTTGACTGAGTGGATTGAGTATTTAAAGTGTGTAGGAGCATGCTTAGCACATAGTAGGTGCTTGGCATGTGTTTGATTAAACAAGGTGTTTTGGGGACTCTGGAGTTTTTCCAGGATGGCCCCAGTCCTTGTTTACTGTGCCCAAACTCTGCCTGTTGCCTCATCTGTTGAAGAAAGATAACACCCAACTTGCCTCCCTCATGGGCAAGCTGTGAAGCCCAAGGAGATGATAGATGAGAAAGCACTTTGAGAACTATAAATGTTTGGTCTTATTGCTGCTCCTTGACTGAGATCATAGCCATAGCTCTGTCATTCATTCAACCAAAAAGCTTTTTTTTAATCCTTACCCAAGGATATTTTTCCATTGATTTTTTTTTTTTTTTGAGAGAGTGGAAGAGAGAGGGAAATACAGAGAGAAATATTGATGTGAGAGAAGCAATCGATTGGTTGCTTCCTGTACGCACCCTGACCAGGGCCCGGGCTGGAGAGGAACCTGCAACTGAGATACCTGCCCTTGACCAGAATCAAACCCAGGACCCTTTGGTCTGCAGGCCAATGCCCTATCCACTGAGCCAAACTGGCTAGGGCCAACAAGCATTTTTTTGAGTGGAAATAATATCCTAGCTTTCTCACTTATCTGGCTTCATGAGTTTGGACAAGTAACTTCTCTAAGCCTAGACATCTATAAATGGGAAATAATATTTATTTCACAGGATTGTTGGAAGAAAGACTAAGCAAGGTGCTCTGAGCTTATTGAGGATGGAAACTCTCACTGTTATCAGCTACTATTAAGCCTAGCATTTGGTGGCTAAGTGTTTAGTGACTGAGTTAACTAACATTCATAACGATGAATGGTGTGTGCGCAGTGCCTGATGTAGAGTAAAAGCTTACCAAATGCTGGGTCTTTCCTTTTCCTCTCATGATGAAGTTTGGTCATTCATTGATTCAGCCATCAGTTGCCTTCTGTGGGCAGATTACCAGGCAAGGCCAGGCTTCTGAGTGTGACTCAAATGGGAAGTAGAGATGAGCATTAATTTCTAACCCCTGGATGTTCTTGTCCATCTAGGGTATACTGCTGAGTGAGAGACCTAACCTGGCCAGGATCAGTGCTGCTTAAACATAAAATGCAGGCACACCAGGCCTCACCCTGCGCTTACCTCTGATTCAGAACAAGAACACCCACCCCTTGTCCTACCTGCTCTCAATTTGCTACTCGGGGAGAAGATTTTCCCTTTGCTCAAAGTACTCACATTCATATGGAACCCTAGGGGTTACTATATCAAGGAAGTCCCCAGGGAATCACTCAGAAATGGCCCCTTGGGGCAGGGTCCAGGGAGGGGGCCCAAGTCTAAGACTTGGGGTCTCCTGGGACTAGGTCAAGCAGCAGGTGCAGGTATGAGGCTGGTGGCTAAGTAATGAAACTGAGAGAGATGTAGGGCCAGACAAGAAGTCAACCCTGAGGAAACAACCTGCCTATCCATGCAGCTGTCTGGGCACCTGGGGGCAGTTTCTGAGTCTGATTTACTTGGTTGTGGTTCCAAATTAGTACTCCAAATCTCAGTGACGGGAAGCCATGGAACTCCAGAGCAAAGCCTGTGGTTGGCACCCAGGTCAGTATGTTTAGTACGTTTGAACTCTTCTTAGACTCTGTCAGGGTAAAAGAGGCCTCTCCTCTGGGCTCCACAGCACCTACTATTGGAAGATCTTCAGGGGCAATGGAATAATAACCACATCTCCCTTTATGGGGGCCCCTGTACCATGCTGGAGACTTTTTAAGAGAATGGGATCATTTCATTGTTGGAATTATAGGCTCTGAAGTCAGACAGAGCTGAGTTTGACTCTAGGCTCCATCATGTAGCAGCTGTTTGATTAAGGCACATCCCTGTCCCTTTCTGAGCCTCGGTTCCCCTATCTGAAAAATGGAGGTAATAATACCTGCCTCATAGGGTTTTTGTAAGGATGAAGTAAGATCATACATGTCAAGCTTAGCGCAGCTGTTAATAGTAATTTTAATAATAGCTAGTGTTTGTTGAGCACTTACACTTAAGTGTTTCATATGTGTTAATTCATTGAATTCTCAAAATATAGTACCATTTATTTATTTATTTTTTATTGTTTAAAGTATTACAAATAGTAGTACATATGTCTCCTTTTTTTTCCCCAATTGACCTTCCCCCAACATCCCCTATCAAAATAGTACCATTGAGGTAGATACTGTTATATCATTTTACAGAGGAGAATAGTGATGCATAAGGAAGTTATCCAAAGATGCACAGCTAGTAAATGGTGAAGTTGTGATTCGGGAGAAAAAGATAACCAACCTAAAATAGAAAAGAGGGAAGTAAATAAACAAGAAATTTATAATTAAAAAAAAAAAGTTGTGATTTGAGCCCAGGCAGTCTGGGCTCCAAGGCCTGCGTGTTCTACCTCAGGATAAGGAGGGCCTTGTACATGTTGTTGCTGTTACTCTGGTATCCAGCATTGTCACTGCCTGTGGTTTATGGTCCGTCTGCTGAATTCTGAGCTCAGTGAAGTCAAGAAACCCATCTTAATCAGCGTGCATCCCCAGAGACGAACATAGTACGCACAGTACTCATTAATATTTGCTTAATGGCTGAGAATATTCCCTCTCTTCATTAATCAATCAGTAGCTCTTTATCGACCATTTCCTATAGGCTAGATTTGAGCTAAATCCTGGGAGGAATGCGAAGTACTACTATGTCTCTGTAACCGGAAGATTGGGTGTGTTTGGGGGGGGAAGAGGGGGGAAGCATTCCAGAGCACTGTGTCATTGGCAGAAACTTCCACACTGGGAGGCAGAGACAATACAGGTGGCTTACGGATGTTTTCCAAACTGGGATTCCCACCCCTCCCTGATTGGGCCACTCCCTCCATCACTTGCAGAACCAGGTGGCTCACATTCCCTAATCCTGCCCAGAGCAGAAACTACTCCTTGGCTCCCTCTCGTGAAGAGGCTGTATCATCTTTCTTGCTCAGGCACCCAGTTCAAGGGAGCGTCGATTGACAGAGAAAAAGAAGTTTGGAATGGGGAAAGAATCTTTAAAAATCACTTCTACCCCAGTACTGCAGCCAAAGTAATCTTTTAAAAACCAAGTTCAGAGCTTATCACAACTTGCTTACTATCCTCCACCCACTTGGAATAAAACCCAGAGTTCTTACCAAAGCCTCTCAGGCCTGCATGATCTGATACTGGCAGCCTCTTCATCCTCCATCCCTCTACCCCTCAGTTTCTGCACTCAAGCCTCAGGGATCTGCTGTTTCTGGTTCCTGGCATACTTGTCCTTGCCTGAGGGACTTTGTAGTTGCTGTTCCTCTGCCAGGAATGCTCTGCCTTTGGTGTTTGCCTTGTTGGTTCTTTTAGTTGACTTAGCTCACAGGTCACTTCCTCTAAGAGGTTCTCTTTGGCCTTTGGTCTGAAGTAGCTGCACTTCTTCTGAGTCACTCTCTAGTCTTTAACCTTCTTGTATTTTTGTCATAGCATACCTCTATCTAAAATTTTCTTTTTGTTTAATTGTTTTTTGTTTGTCTCTTCTACTAGAATATACACTCCATGATATTAAGGACTTTAGTTTGTTCAGAATTTCATCTTTAATGCCTAGAACTGTTCCTTGCAGATAGTAAACATTCAGTGAATGATTTTGGAATGAATGAATGAACAAATGAACAAATCTAAGACATTGTTTTCATTTACACATGAGAAAACTGAGGCCCAGAGAAGAGAAGCTAATAAGAATTGACAGTGTTTTTTTCGCCTTATTTTTGAATGCTCACTAAGTGCCAAGCACTATACTGAACGATTTACATGTATTATTTTTTTTACATGTATTATTTTTGTCATTTATCTTTAATTGTTATAGAGTCATTTGGAAAATAATTTTTTGTGCACCATTATAACATTTTAAAGAAAACTGGACCAACTGTTATTTTTTTATTGGAACCTCACTCTGTTTTACAAAGAGTTGGAGGCAACTTAGAAAAGTTCCAGAACAATAGAATAAACCAAAGTATAGAACCAAAAGGATAAAATATCTAGGGGGAGTCAAGTGAAAGGAGAGTTTGGTAAGAGGACAGGAACCAGAACTAAGATTAGTTCACAGAAATAGATACCACACAAGTCCCTTTGAACTGAGCAAAGTCTTTCTACTATACTTTATGATTGATAACTAAATTATGCCCAGATTCTTGAAAGTGATGGTTTCTCAAAACCCCAGTCACACACATGACCTGGGGATTGTCTCAGGCTGCATGTGATAGTGTCAGATTCGTTGGCTCCCTTACTGCCTCATCAGCTCGCTCCTGGACTGAGACAGTATGACCTCCTCTTCCTCCTTGTCTACCAAAGGGGCCAGTCCAGCAGGGAGGAGCCTGGCCCTCTCTCCAACCCTCTCTGAACCCAGCCAACTTTTTTCAAAGAGGGCCTTTTTCCCTGAAGATTTATTAACTGAGAGATCACCATTGAAGATCCAGTTCTGCGCTCAAGGCACTTCCAATTGAATTAGAAAAGACAATACACATAAAAAGAGATTTTGTGGCCGTAACTGGTTTGGCTCAGTGGATAGAGCGTTGGCCTGTAGACTGAAAGGTCCCAGGTTCAATTCCGGTCAAGGGCATGTACCTTGGTTGCAGGCACATCCCCAATAGGCGGTGTGCAGGAGGCAGCTGATTGATGTTTCTAACTCTCTATCCCTCTCCCTTCCTCTCTGTAATAAAATATATATAAAAAAAAGAGATTTTGTGAAAGGTAACAATAAATGCTAAATGCCAAATAAGAGAAGTGTTTAATGAAGAGGTGAGATTTGTGTTGGGACTTAATCACAGAGACAGGGTAAAGAGGGGCTGGTGCTCCCAGCAAGCTAGGGGAGGGGTGGTCTGCAAGAGTTAAGATATGCAGGCTGGGATGGACTCTCAAGAAGAAACCCATAAGCAGTGGCAGGTCAGTATGAAGTACGTGTGGAAGGGTCTCTCTCATTAGGTGATAAAGCCAGAAAAGTCAGCTGAAGCCAGATTTGTGGGAGCCTCGAATGCCAGGGAAAGATTCCAAGGCCTTCCTTGGGAGTCCTGGTATCCCAATAGATGAGTCATTGCCAGGTATGGATGCCCATCCTGGCCACCTGTCGGTCCACTGATTCCCAGATAGCAGTGCCAGCACCTGAAATGGGAGCCAGGACCTTGAACTGACAGTGAGCAGAGGAGTAAGTATGGGGGCCATTGTCAGTTTAGCCTTTGGCCATCCCATGTGCATTCATTTGGTGATTTAGCAGATGCTTATTGAGCACCAGCTACAGTTGATCCTTGAACAATGCAGGGGATTAGGGGCTCTGACCCCCTTCCAGTAGAAAATCCGTGTATAACTTAAGTTGGCCCTCCATGTACATGGATTCTCAACCGCTGATTGAATGTACTACATGCCAGGTCCCGTGCTAAGTGTCAGGGGTGCTGTGATGAATAAGACAATTAAGGACACTACTTTCATAGAACTCTTATATTACTGGGGGAGACAGCTAGCCTGAGAAACAAACAAATAAGATGATTTCAGATAGAAGGTTAAATGATGTAAAGAAAATGAAACAGTGATGGAGTGTCTAGGGAAGCAACTTTATACAGGGAGGTCAAGGAACGCCTCTCTGAGGAGATGACATTTGACCTGAGAGTAGATTAAGGAGAAAGAGCCAGCCTGGGAAGATTTGAAGCAAAGATTTTACAAACAGAAAAGCAAGGCAAGACTGAACTTGGCTCATCTGAGCTTTAGACCCACACAGATACTCAACTGATGCTCTGTGGGCCCAGTCTGGGCCTTTGTGTCCTTTGTGTTACGGATGAAGATGACCTTTCACGCCTCCCTCACAGAGATCCAAAGGGAATAATGGTGACTAGCATTTACTGAGCACATATCCCATGTCAGGCACTTTATATGAATTTTCTCATTTAATTCTCCCACCCGGTCTATATGGTACGTGGTCTGTTGGCCCCAGTTTCTTTTCCAATGAGGAAACAGGTTCAGAGAGATGAAGTTCCATGCCCAGGGTCCATGGTAGAATCTGGATGCAGACCCAGATTGGTCTGGCTCCAAACCTAGGCTTTTTCCACAGCTCCACCCTCGGAATAAATGAAGCATTGTTAGCTCAGAACATGCAGAAAGCTACTTAGCAAAAGGAGAGTTGGGAACACATTTTGGAATGTGAGTCTTAAAGGACACCTACAGTCCTCCCAACTGAGGACTTTTTGCTGGTCTGCAGGAGGGTACTCCAGGGCCTGGGATTGCTGTTGGCCTTTGCCAGAGGCATGTTTGGACTTAGCCAGCTGAGTATCCCCGTTTCCTGCTTTTCCCATCTCAGCTGCTGGTCAGGAGGTTTGGGAAGGTGACATCATCTAGCTGAATCAGCTGCTGCTTCTAGACACATTAACGGGAACTGAAAGTCATTGCCCCTTCCTTCCCACTCTGCACATGTCTTTGGAACAAGGCTGGGGTGCTGGTATTTCACCTCTCCACAGGGTCTTGCTCTTAAAGAGCTAGAAGGTGCATTTTCCTGGAGAAAGCTGTCCTCAAGACTTCTTGAGCTTAGGGGACAGAGTACTCTTGAGGAATAGGTGGGTTTACAGGAGGGCCCCCATCCCTCTCCTCCACCTCAGCGAGAACTCCTGATCCTTCTGATCTCATTTGCCTTAAGTTCAAGGCTCAGGCCCAACACTGTAGAATGGGCAAACAAAATGTTATTTGTGGACTTTGATGTTAAGGCAGTGGTTCTCAACCTGTGGGTCGCGACCCCTTTGGCGGTCAAACGACCCTTTCACGGGGATCGCCTAAGACCATCCTGCATATCAGATATTTACATTACAATTCATAACAGCAACATTACAGTTATGAATTAGCAACGAAAATAATTTTATGGTTGGGTCACAACATGAGGAACTGTATTTAAAGGGCCAGAAGGTTGAGAACCACTGTGTTAAGGCATTTAAAGTCTGGTCAAGAGGACAAAAAGACAGATTTCAGAGCAGAGCAGCCACCACACTATGATCTAGTGAATATCCCCGTTAACCCAATGACTGAAAAGAAAAAAAAAGTGAAATACATTAAAGAAGAAAAAGAAAGAAAGAAAATCAAAAGAAAGTAATGAAAAGATGGCTCAGTGCCAGGTGAGTAGGACAGCAGACAGCTTATTTGCTCTGTGATTTTGCTTCTCTCAGCTCCACTGTTCATGTGAAGAATGGATATTATCAGGGTATGTGGCTCCTTAGGTTATTGGAATATTACACAATATATAAAGCATTCAGCAGTGTACCCAGCACCCAGGGAATACTCAGTGAATGATGGCCCTGTAGATAGGTTCTCAAAAGAGGGGACAGCCCATTGGGGAAGGTTGGGGAAGGCTTCCTGGAAAAGGTGAACTTGGAACTGGGTTTTGGAGCCTGGATAGGCTATGGATGGATGCTGGCTGGAAGCAGCCTATTCAAGTGTGAAGAGGACAGACTTTGGATGCTGACATTCTGCTGTGTAATCTTTGATAAATGACTCTACAGCTCAGAGCCTCACCGGTTTTCTTCTCTGTAAAGTGTGGCTATTGCTAGAACCCACCTCACAGGACTGTTGAGGGAGTTATTGAGGTGCTATATTGACAATGGAAACTGCTGAGTAAAGTCCTCAGTATGTACCATTGCTATTTCTTATTTGTCAGGGGAACTAGCCCAGTCCTTGCCCCCCTCAAATTCACATAGCAACCAGTGATCCTTCTAAAATAGAAGTCAGACCTGTCATTCTTCAGTTCAAAACCCTCCAGTGACTCTTTATTCATGAGAATAAAACCAAAGTGAATACAGTGCAGGGACAGGAGGAGGACAGTTCCCTAACATTAGTGCCCTGGCCTCATTTCTTCTCAGAAGCAGCCCTGCTCCAGCTCCATGTCCCTGTGTGTGTGTGTTTGCGCGCATGTATGCAGGCACAAGTGGATGACTCAGTGATGATGGCATATGTATACACCCAGGACAGTTCATAATAGTAAAGGACATTGACTACACTGCCTTGCAGCTACCGAAGGTCATGAGTGCTGTGAAAGCTAAGGCAGATCTTCCCCTTTGAATCTGAGTCATTTCCTGAGAGAGGTGTTGGTCATTCATTCATTTGTTCATTAACAAATATTTATTGAATGCCTGCCATGTGTTAGGCACTGAGCTATAGGTTGGGCATAAAGTGTGAACAAACCAAAGTCCCTGTTTTCACTATGCAAGCAAGGGCGGAGCCAAGAGACCAGTAAGCAGCCTGGCAGGTGATGGTGGTTTGTATGAGGGTGGAGGTGTGGTAGAAGTAGTGAGCAGTGAGCAGAACTTCGATATAATTTGAAGGTCAGGCCAACTGGATTTGCTGATGATTGGATAAGGGGTGTGAGATAGAAAAAAAGAGAGGAGTCCAGGTTTTTGGCTTGAACAACTGGAAGGAGCTTGCTGCCATTTAATGAAAAGGGGAAGATGTTATGGCCAGTCATGGTTTCCTGAGAGGGCTGTGAAGTCGACTGCCTGCATTCAGGTCTGCTTGACTTCCGGTAAGATTTGAACTTGATCAAGCCTCAATTTACTCAAATGTAAATCTACTCTCTAGACTATAGGCAGTTGGGTGCTGAAAACTAAATGGGGGTAATTTGTGTGAAGGACTTAGGATGTAGTGCCAAGTATATAGTAAAAAAGAGTTAGCTCTGATCATTATTGTGGAAAGCAGGGAATCCCATGACCAAGCAGGCAGCAAGTCCTACCCCCACCTCAACCACTCCCTCAAGGATCCCACCCTCCAAGATGCAGCTCAGACACCATCTGTCCCGCAGAGAAAAGCCACAGGGAGACAGCTTTTGGGGGACATTAAATAGATGAGCTCTTCCCAGGAAACCTAATCTCATTCTCAGCAGGTGCTAATCCCAGCAGCCTCCCTTGGTATCTGAGCCCAGCCCACCCAGTTTCCCACCCCCACCCTGAGTCCCAGACCCTCTTCCCCTTCTCACCAGCTCCAAGCTGCCACCAGGACACTTCCTTACCAGATGGAGGGGCTCCGACAAGAGGAGGCCACCATCCATCTGACTGGGCCCAGTCCCTCACATGTATCAGGTCACCAAGGGCTTCAGGTGCCACCTGTCTATAGCCTTCTCCCCTACACCCCCCTCCCTGCCCAGGTGCCAGTTCCTGGGCGTGGTGCTTGATCCTGGCAGATCCTGGCTGAAGCCAGCTGGAGCCAGGGACTCCCACTGTGCCCCAGCTGCCGCCTGCCCTCCCACCCACAGGCAGAGGAACAAGCTTAACCCTTTGGACACCATACATGTAGCCAGAGTTTGTGGTTGCATTTCTAACTCTGAGTATTGCATGAGTATTGCACTGTTCCAGCACACTTAAAAAAAAATAAAAAAGAAATTTATCATATATATAATAGGGAATATCTAATGCATATGTAAAGTTTCAAAAATAGGAAAAGGATCACCTGTAAATTCAATACCCAGTTTAAAAAAATCAAACATTTATAAATACCTTAGAGCCCCCTGTGTGTCCCTTTCCAATCACAGCCACCTCTACCTATTCTCCTGAGATTCGTGTTTATCATTTCTTTGCCTTTTTCAAAAAAATAATTTTGCACCCTAGCTGGTTTGGCTCAGTGGATAGAGCAACAGCCTGTGGACTGAAGGGTCCTCGGTTCGATTCTAGTTAAGGACACATGCCTGGGTTGTGGGCTCGATCCCCAGTAGGGGCGTGCAGGAGGCAGCCAATCAATGATTCTCTCTCATCATTGATGTTGCTATCTCTCTCTCCCTCTCCTTTCCTCTCTGAAATAAATTTTAAAAATAAATTTAAAAAATAGTTTTGAGATATATATATATATATATATATATATATATATATTCTGCATGCTTTTAAACTTCATTAAGTGTTATACTTTGTGTATACATTGCAGTTTGCTTTTTTCATTCAACATTGTGAGATCCATTGATGTTTTGTGTACACCTGTAGTTCATTCATTTTCATATCCCTTTGAATGATGTGTCTCAAGTTGTGTATCCATTCTACTATCAGTGGTTATTTGGGTCCTTCCCCTGTTTTCGCTACTTCAAACAATGTGGTTTTGAACATTTTGCTGGTGTCTCCTGCACATGCACATGTTTAAGAGTTTCTCCAGGGCAGTGGTTTCAAAGACTTTAGCTACCCATTAGAATTACCCAGAGGGCTTGTTAAACCACGCTTTGCTGGGCTCCACCCCCCACGGTGTTAGATTCTGTATGTCTGGGTTGAGGCCCTGAGAGTTTGCGTTTATAGCGAGTTCCCAGGTGATGCTGTTGCAGGTCCTGTGACCACACTTTGAGAGTCATTGCTGTAAGGTATATACCCAGGAGTCACACATTGCTTGATGAAAGGTAATGCTTGATTGTTTTTCTATGTGTTTTTAAGAATATATGCTGCCACCAGCAGCAAACGAGTTTTCATTGCTTTATATCTTTAATACTTGATATGGTCAGACTTTAAATTTTTTATAGAGCTGGTGGGTGTGAGATGGTATCTTGTTGTTTTAGTTTTGCATTTCTCAAGAGTACAGATGGGATTGAGAATCTTTTCTTACACCTATTGACCATTCATGTTTCCTCTTTTGTAAAATACCTGTTCAAGTCTTTGCTCTGTTTTCTTTTGATTTTTTTTTTCTTATGAATTTGTAGGAATTCTTTATGTATTCTGAATACTGATCTTTTGTCTACACATGTTACAAATATAGGCTCTCAGTTTGTAGTTTGTCTTTTCCCTTTTTATATAGTAGCGTCTTTTGATGACTAGAATTTCTTAATTTTAATGTAGTTGAGTCTTGTCTTCTATGATTCACACCTTTTATATTTTGTTGAAGAAATCCTTTCTTACCCTGTGATCCTAAATACATTTGTTTATACTTTCTTCTAAAAGTTTTAGAGTTTTGTCTTTCACATTTAAGTTTTTAATAGATCTGGAATTGACTCTCATGTTACCTTAGTATTTTTCTTGGTGGAAGCACATCCCCAGTAGGAGATGTGCAGGAGGCAGCTGGTCGATGTTTCTCTCTCATCGATGTTTCTAACTCTCTATACCACATTAATATTTCATATTGAACAAAGGTGCCCTCTTTGGGAAAGAGTTATGATCACATTTAAAACCCTTCCAAGATTTCTGTTGGATTTTTCAAATTTAGGATAATGGTATAATAGTTATGTGTATTTTTTTCCTCTTTAAGATTCCATATATATATTATTGATTTCAGAGAGGAAGACAGAGGGAGAGATACACACATCAATGATGAGAGAGAACATTTATCGGCTGCCTCCTGCATGCCCCCCACTAGGGATCAAGCCCACAACCCAGGCATGTGCCCTTGACTGGAATCAAACCTGGGTCCCTTAGGTCTGCAGGCCGACATCCTATCCACTGAGCCAAATCGGCTAGGTGGCATAGATGGAATTTAAACCCAGTTTGAAGCCTCTAACACAGTGGTTCTCAACCTTCTGGCCCTTTAAATACAGTTCCTCATGTTGTGACCCAACCATAAAATTATTTTTGTTGCTACTTCATAACTAATGTTGCTACTGTTATGAATCGTAATGTAAATATCTGATATGCAGGATGGTCTTTGGCGACCCCTATGAAAGGGTCGTTCGACTGCCAAAGGGGTCGCAACCCACAGGTTGAGAACCACTGCCTAACACCTATGCTCTTAAAGAGCACACTTGACTGCTTCTCAAGAGAAATAACATATGGACTTAGAGTCTAACACAGATGAGAAATCAGGCTCTCTGAGAGTAACTGGCCAAAAGAACACACATCCAGAAAGCTATGGAGTGTAGTCTCCAGGGGGGGAAACCTACATATGTCTGATCTGAGGCCTATGATATTTAGAGTTAACTTTTTTCCTTCCATGGAGTTTCCAAATCTAATTAGGATTCCATCAAGAGAACTTTCTCCATCCAGAACTCCAGTTGCTATAGAGAGCCATAAGTCACTGGTTCTTGGTATTCATCTATTGGCATCAGACGGCCCATAGACATAACCCATCTGTGATTAATATACTAATGACAATATAGTTGCTGCCATTGAATGAGTACTACCATGTGGAAGATGCTGTAAGGTGCACTGTGCTATATTTTTTAACCCTCACAATAATCCTGCTTGGGAAACATTATTGTCCTGATTAGAAAACCGAGAGTATAACAAGTTAAATAATAGTTCCAAGGTCAAATTCTAATAAGGATAGAATCCAAATCTGTTAGACTCAGAAGCCCTTATTCACTCACTCTGGTTCCATGGGTTTTCCTGGGCTTTCTCTGTCTCTTCTATTTTAAAAAAAATGTTTTCATTGATTTCACAGAGAGGGAGGGAGAGAGAGAGAGAAACATCAGTAATGAGAGAATCATCAATCAGCTGCCTCTTGCACGCCCCCTATTGGGGATCGAGCCTGCAACCCTGGCATTGCCCTGATTCAGAATTGAACTATGACCTGCTGGTTCATGGGTCAACGCTCAACCACTGAGCCACACCGGCCAGGCTTCTATTTTTTCTTTTGTGAGTCTGGCTTCTCCTGAGTGTGAATCTGGCTTCTCTACCTCACATTGACTGCTTTAAAGGAGAGGACCGGTAGCTTCCATTTGCCCCATATCCTCCACCCCAGTAATTTGTACAGAGTAGCCAGAGTGGGCTGCTACATGATACCTGAGGCTTGGTGGGTGATCATTGGTGATGACCCTCACTGATACTGCCTCAGAAAGGACCCATCTCCCAATCATATAACAGGTTCTCTTTGAACACTTGTCATGTGTTTACACTCCAGTGGGAGAGAAGTATAAAGTATAGGCTTAGCACAACTACTTAGATCATGAGACTGCAAGTACTAAAGTAAATGAAAAGACTAAAGGGTTAGAAGCGTTCAGAGAAGAGAGGAAGCATGACAGTTATAATAGTAGCAAACATATTTTGAGAACTATAGGGTCAGTCAGTCTTATGCCCTTTTTATAAATGTGGACCCTGAGACTCAGAGTTTACATGATCAGCCCAGGGTTGCACAGCAAATAAGTGTCAGAGTTAGGACTCTGAACCCCCCTCCACAGCTTCCCAAGGGGAGCACTCTGGGCTCCGTGTTGGGTGGCCTGGAAGCTCTAGGTGAAGAGTCTGGAAGGATAGGTCAGATATGGTCAAGAAGGGAGAGGCTGAGATGTTGTAGGACAAAAGTCCAAGTGGAGCCATAATATCCCTAAGGTATTACAACTTGTGCCTTCTGTTCTCCTTTCAGATGAGGGGAAATACAGGCTTAGGCCACAGAGTCGTAGCACATGATTATTAAATAAGGTTTGTCCCGTGCTTCTTTGTGTCCATACATTATTTCATTTAGCCTCCGACTATGCTAGGAGGTAGAGGAGGTCATCCCCTTACCATGGATGGAGCTGGGGTCTTTTGATTTTAAGTCTCATCCATGCTCTCTTCACATTTCTATAGTGGGAGTGCATAGGCTTTGCAATCAGACACACCTGGGTTTGAACCCCACCTCCTCCATCTCTCTAAGATCTTAAGGTGTGCAAGTTGGGTGATTCCAGGTAAAGAACAGGACTTTTGAGAGGCAAGCATATGCTAAGGAGTGGACAACATAAGGGAGGCATAATAACGTCAAAATTCTAGGTATGAAGAAAGTGAGGTGCCCCCCAGGGATGAAGTGACTTGCCCAAGATCACACAGTGAGTTAATAACCGGCAGTACTGGGATTAGAACTCAGGTCTCTGGTCTCCTAAGAGAGCTTACTAGTTTTTCCTTACACAGCATTGCTCCCTGAGAGGGCATGGGGTAAAAGCCTAGGGATCCATCAGTGCACTTTCTAGCTAGAGAGAGGGCCTTAGAGATCCATCATCTAGTCCATCCTCTATACTTGGCATATGAGAAAAGTGAGGCCCCGGATGCTTAATTTACATGTCCATTACCAGATGGAGCTACCACAGAACATGAGTAAGCCCACTGGTCTTTTTACACTACCAGGTAAAACTTCCAAATTGCCTTTTTTCTATGCAAATCTAAATCCTCACTCCAAATGCCAGTAACAGAACAACTGGTTTGGGGAATTTTCCCCCCAAATACAATCTCATTTCCCATTTCCTCTCTGTCTCTTTCTTTCTTTCTCTCTCTCTCTCTCTCTCTCTCTCTCTCTCTCTCTCTCTCTCTCATTTCTTAGTAAGGATAATATACTAGAAGTGGGTGGGGCTTCAGTGGAAGGTCTTGGTAGAAAAAAATATAAAAATTTGATAGTCTCAAAAAATCTAGGGAGGTCCTCAAAGACAGGAAAGTATAGGCCAGCCCCTCGCCTATTCCAGCTAGCTCAGCACTTGTCCTCCCCACTCACAATAGGCCTTCAGAAGGCCCAGCTTTCCCTTGGCAGCTGTATCTGGTGAACAACAACGGAAATCCCTGGTATTTTTCTTTGCATGCAACCAACCATGGAGATTTAGGTTAGACATTATTGGCCTGGCAGTTACAACAGCTCTAGCTTTACCTCCTGCACCTGCAGCCATGTTTGCTGAGCCTCATGGGGATGGGAAAAGGATGTTCCCCTCCAAAGGGATCGAATCTTGATTCAAGAGTCCATGTAGACAGAGCTAGCTGGGACTTAGGTGCTAGAAGAGGTCATCTACAATGCGGGGACTAAGCGGGTGGCTCAGCTTAGAGTCATCATCACTGATGGAGCTGATTGGAAAGGTCCCATCCTCCCCCTTGGCTCAGCTGTGCCCCCAGGCCTGCACCTGAACCCAACGCCTGTCTGGTGTTTACGGGATTGACGCTGCCACCCTTTTGGACCCTTTGGGACCTAATCTGTTTTCATTTCTGTTCTCAGCTGTCTGGTCTCCACGGGCCTCACCTCCAGGTTTCTGTGTGCCTGTCCCCTACGATGCAGCCCCATGAGGCTCTTCCAGCCTAGCACACTCCTCTTTGGCCTTTGTTCTCTTCAGCTGAGCTGCCAGTTCTGTGGCTGGCCTTTCAGACAAGCTCTGTTGGGTCAACCTTGCTGCATTCTTCCCTTTGTCTGCACCCCCCAGTGGGCAGGGCTATGGTTCTAAGGCACAAAAGGGGCGCCTGTGTGGCTGCTCTAGACTGACCTCCAATTGGCTGGCTTTTCTGTTCTGAGCTTTTTTCTGCCCCAGGACTCACTTATCTCCTTTGTAAAGATATGGGACCAAGATTGGTTTATGACCCACTGGTCTTCAAGATAATGTATAGTTGATATGCAAATGAACATACTTTTATTTTAATAGTCAGTGTTTTTATTTTATGTTGATTTTCATCTGTGGCAAATGATACTGCTTTTCTACTTATGGTAGTAAGTAATGTAAGTTGTCTTTTCATTTTATGTATTTATTTAACAAATACTCAGTGTCAACTCTATGCCAAGCACTGTTCTAGCCACTAGGGATATCTGTCTTCATGGAGATTACATTCTAAAAAGACTGAGAATGATGGTGGGGGTGGAGGGTGACTAGGCAGCTCTTGGTATTTGTTTTTTCTTTTCTTTTTTATTTTATTAAAAAAAATTTTTGTTACTTATTGATTTTAGAGAAAGGGAGGAAGGGAGGGGGGGGTGAACCATTGATTTATTGTTCCACTTATTTATGCATTCACTGGTTGATACTTTTTTTTTAAATATATTTCTTTATTGATTTCAGAGAGGAAGGGAGAAGGAGAGAGAGATAGAAACATCAATGATGAGAGAGAACCATTGATCGGCCACCTCCTGCACACCCCCTACTGGGTATCGAGCCCGCAACCCAGGCATGTGCCCTTGGCCGGAATCGAACCTGGGACCCATCGGTCCGCAGGCTGACACTCTGTCCACTGAGCCAAGCCGGCTAGGGCTTGATACTTTTTATAAAAAAAATCTTAATCCTCACTTGACAATAGATACATTTTTTATTGATTTTTTTTTTTTAAAGAGAGAGAGAGAAACATCAATGTGAGAGATAAACATTGATTGGTTGCTTCCTGTACATGCCCATAACCAAGTATGTGCCTGATTGGGAATGGAACCCATATGTGCCCTGTCCTGGGATCCGGGGCCTGAAACCTTGGTGTATTGGGACGATGCTCTAATCAACTGAGCTACCGGGCCAGGGCAATATGTGTTTTTTTAATAAAGAGTGAAAGGGAGAGGCTTCTCTGAGGAGGAGCCATGGGTGGAGAGATCTGCATAACCTGAGGGAGTAAGCCATGTAACAGTCTGTGGTAAGAACATTCCAGACCCTTCGGAACAGGTACAGAGACCCCCAAGGTGAGAAAGGTGTGCTTGGCGTGTTTGAGGAGGAGCAGAGGAGATATGTGGCTAAGCAATGAGCAGAGGAGAGAGCGGTAGAAGGTGAAGATTTGTGTGAGCCCAGGTGAGGTTCTCGGACTCTTCCTCTGGGTGAGATGGGAAGGCAGTGGAGTGTTTTGACCAGACAGATCTGATTGCTTTTAGAAGGACCCTTTTTGGCTGCTGTTTGGTGAAGAACCATAGCAGGAGGTAAAAAGCTGGGAGACCAGTAAGGAAGCTATGACAGTTTAGGCAGAAAATGATGTTGACTTGGACCAAATGATGGTGGTAAAGATGATGAGAAGTGGTAGATTCTGGATCAGTTTTTAATAGAGATCCAATGGAATTTGCTGACATTTCAAAGCTAGAGCGGTTTTAAAGATGACTTCAAGGTGTTCCAGGCTTTAGCACCTAGAATGATGAAACTACTACCATTTGCTAAAAAGGGTAAAGATACAGAAAGAAAAGTTTGAGGGGGAGGGGAGTTAAGAATTTTCAGTAAATTTATTTACATTTTTTAAAAGTGGGTCAACTGAGCCCTGGTCAGTGTGGCTCATTTGGTTGAGCGTCGTCCCATGCACCGAAAGATAGCTGCCCAGATTGTGGGTCCGTCCCCAGTCAGGGTGCGTACAGGAGGGAACCGATCGATATTTCTCTCTTGCATCAATGCATCAATGTTTCTCCCTCCCCCCCTCCCTTTCTCTCTCTCTAGAGTCAATTTTTAAAAAACATTTTTTAAAAAGTGGGTCAATTGGCAGAAAAAATGTTAATAATAATAGTGATACATGAATAAGGCCAACACAGTGATGGCTGTAATTGTGGATAGGATGGACTAGATGTGTCTGTTCTCCCTTCCAGCTCTAAAATTCGGCTTTGGTTATTTCAGACCTTTTAGTCTCCTATTCATGAAGAATGAGAACTTGAGACTCAGCCTAGAATGTAATCGATGGAAAAGGAATGACAGGAAAGAAATCCCTTGCTCCAGGCTTACCTCTTGTTAATTTGGAAGGACTTGGGAAGTTCTTGCTCCCATCCTGGCCTCCTGGCATTGCCTCATTCACTCACTCACTGAGTCACTGAGCACCTTACGCCTCACCTTGCCCCATAGGCCCTGGAGACAACACAGGTCTGATGTCCTCGAATTCCTAATATAGAGCTCTTTCTGCCTCCACCCTCATCCCATGCCTGGCTTCTCCATGATCCTGCACGTACCTGGAGCTCCGATGATGTTTGCTAAAAGTGGGCAGTCATAGCCCAGGCAGACCCTGCCCTCCCTTTGTCTCTATCCAGTCCCTCCCTTCTCTCTCTCTCTTAAAATATTTTTATTGATTTTTTTCAGAGAGAAAGGGAGAGGAATAGAGGGTTAGAAACATCGATGAGAGAGAAACATCGATCAGCTGCATCCTGCACACTCCCTACTGGGGATGTGCCCACAACCAAGGTCATGCCCTTGACTAGAATCAAACCTGGGACCCTTGAGTCCGCAGGCCGACACTCTATCCACTGAGCCAAACCCGTTAGGGCCCTCCCTTCTCTTATTGTCATTTACCCTTTGGGGCCTGGGAGCAGTTGGGTTTGCCTCAATGAGAGCAGAAATGGTTTTCTTACTTTATTTCATAGGGTTCTCATAGTTATCAAGCTGGGGAAAATGCTCAAAAGCTCTTCCTCAGCTTTTTGTAAATGAGAAACAGAAGGCCAGAGAGACAAGCAGCTCCCACAGTCCACATCCCGTCAGCACAGTTCTACTTTTAAAAATAAATTCTAGCCCTGACCGGTTTGGCTCAGTGGATAGAGCGTCGGCCTGCAGACTGAAGGGTCCCAGGTTCGATTCCGGTCAAGGGCATGTACCTTGGTTGCGGGCACATCCCCAGTGGGGGGTGTGCAGGAGGCAGCTGATTGATGTTTCTCCCTCATTGATGTTTCTAACTCTCTATTCCTCTCACTTCCTCTCTGTGAAAAATCAATAAAATATATTTAAAAAATAAAAATAAATAAATTCTGAATCTGCCTGCTTCTCACCAGCTTCCCTGTCACTATCCTGGCTAAGCCACCATCATATTTCTCCCAGATGACTGCATCAGCTCTTTGCCAGACCTCTTACTTCCACCCTTGCCCCTGGAGGTCTCCACCCTGCAGCCAGAGAGATCCTGTTAAAATCAAAGTCAGGACCAGCCAATGTGTCTCAGTGGTTGAGCGAGCATTGACCTATGAACCAGGAGATCATGATTCGATTCCCAGTCAGGGCACATGCCCAAGTTGCCGGACTTGATCACTGGTAGGGGGCATGTAGGAGGCAGCAAATCAATGATTCTTCTCTCTCATTGATGTTTCTGTCTCTCTCTCTCCTCCCTACCTTTTTGAAATCAATAAAAATGTATTTTTTAAAAAAAAGTCAGATTATGACCGTCCACTGCTCAAAACCCTGCAGTGTTCCCGTGTCACTCAAAGGACAAGCCCAAGGCCTTAAATGGACTTCAGGCCCTGCACAATCTGGGGCCTGACTCCATTACTACCATTCTCCCCTGATTCACTCGGCCTCAGCTACCGTACACTGGTGTCTTTTCTGTTCTAGAATACCTCAAGTATATACCTACCTCAGGACCTTTGCACTTGCTATTCCCTCTGCCTTTCCTCAGATCCTTACAGTGCCTTTTTCCTTACTTCATTCAGGGCTCTGATTAAATGTTACCTCCTCAAGAAGCTTTCCCTGACCATGGGTTCTAATCCTGCCCTCTTCCATGTTTCTCTCTAACCTCTTTTCTTGTTTATTTTTCCTTTATTGCCATCTGACACATATATTGCCTGTCTGTTCCATTAAATTGTAAACTCATGCAGGTAAGAATTTTCATCTGACTTAGTCTCTGCTATATCTGTAGCACTTAGCACAGTGCCTGGCATTTAGTGGGCACTTAATAATAAAGATATATGGAATGAATGAGTGTTCAGAGCTTAAGCAGGGCAGCTTGTGTGGTCCTTCCTGCAACCCCACAAGTCCACCCACAAAGGGGTTATGGTCTGCCTTAGAAAACTCAGCTAACAGCTCTACCAAAGCTACTTGGCATCACTTTTGTTTCCAAGATAATGACCAGGTAGTGAGAGGGACCCTCTGCAAGGATTGGTCTTGCAAGGCTGGGTTGGGGGTAGGGAGAAGCATAGAGCAGCCATCAGCACATCTCTCCCTTTCCCAACCCTGAGGGAACCAGGGGGCATGTCTCTTCCCTGTCCTTAAAGTAATTTCTGACTTCCGGGGCCCAAGAGTAGCAGAACCTCAGTAATTAGTGGGCGGGTGGGGGGTGAAATGGGGAAGCCAAGAGGAGTTTAGTAACATCCTCCTGCGTCTGTTCTATTGCACTGGCTAAATTTAATGTGCTGTGGAGTCAAACACCCTTACTCAGTAACCAGTGATCTCGGGCAAAGCTTCATCACCTCTCTGATCTTAGCTTTCTCATTGGTAAAATGGGGACAACTTTTCTTACGAGCTTTTGAGAATCAAGCAGGGGCTTAGTAAATATTAGCTGTTACTTTTTTGTTTGTAGCTACAAATAATGAGATACACCAGTGGGGCCACTCATTTTTAGCTATTAAAAAAAAACACACCAGCTAACATTTATTGAGCACTTTCCATGAACCATTTGATTCTTGCTGCCAAGCCTGTGGAGTGGTGTTCTTGCTTATAGACAGGACACCGGGCTTGAAGAGGTAGGGTTTTGCCTCATTGCCCACAAGTAGGCAGTCACAGTGCTGCGGTCAGAACCAACACTGTCTGACTCCAAGGGTCAGGAGGCCTTTTGGGGGAGTCCCAGCAGCTTTTCTGGATCTCAGTTCACATCTCTGTGAGCCACAGATTATGACGCATGGTTTCTGGGTCTCCTGGTGGTCATCTGACGTTTCTTGGTGCTCTGGGTGTTGACTGTGAATAACAAACCTCCAGGTGGCCCCTGGCTCAACATCATCCGCTGCAGAAGAGCACTTCAGCTCTCCTGGCACCATCTCAGGCATCTTGCTGTTCTGAACCTTGAGGGGGGCTGGTGGACTGGGATGGAGATGAATTGAGGAAAAGGTTAGAAGGGATGGAAATGTAGGGAATGAAGCCCCACAGGAGCCTTCAGCTGAGCTTTTGGTTTCCTGGGTGTGTGAGCACTCACACGTACGGGCGGGGGGAGGGAAGGGTGGTGCAGGGATTTGCTCCCACCCCCTTCTGCTTGGAATTCCAAACATTTCCAATCAGATAAAGGTGGCTGAAAATACCCTGGACTTGTCTGGACTAGTTGGAGGCGGTGCTGGGGTGAGGAGGTTGAGGCCACAGGGACAGAGACCGGCAAGGTCTGGCCCATCTGAGGCGCTTGTCCAGGGTCACATGGGTCCAATTGCTCTTTTCCCCTGGAATCCTGCAGGTTTCAGGGCAAGGCTCAACAGAGGTGGAGGAGGATCGGACTCTTTTGTAGCAACAATCCCTTCTACTCCAAAATGTCACCTGTCACCTTCCACACTAATTACTTCATCTTTTAGATACCCCTGAGAGAGAACCCAGGTGTCACTCATTCATCTGTGTGTGTGTGTGTGTTACTTTCATCCTCCTCACGCTGGAGCACTAGTAGGAGCCCTTTGAGATGATCCCCTTCACTTTCCAGATGGTAAAAGTCTTGGGCTTTCCAAGCATCCCAAGCAAGTCAGTGATAGAGCTGGGACCTGGCCCCTGCATCTGCTGACTCTCAGCCCGGTGCTGTTTTCTTTATAGCATGCAACATTGGGCAGGAAGGAGGGAATGGCTGCTTTAGACTATGGAATACAGTACTTGGAAGCATAAATCCCAGAATGAAGCAGTTTTAGGGAAGGGGTTGGCCCCAGAAACCAAGTCTCTGTTCTGTGTAGGTTGCTACCACAGTCCCTCTCCTGCCTTTTGCCTCAACACAATGCAAAAGATGCTTTTTCCACAACCTTCCAATAGCGTTCTGTCCCTCTTCCTGAGCCTGGGAGAACTTGGTGTCTGGGGAATCCTGGGCACCCTACCCAGCCAATCACCTGGTGTCTCAGGTCCTCCTCCTACTTTTGCCAGACAGTGAGGATGGGGATGGAGAGAAAGAGAAAACTGGCCTTTCTTCCCTTCCCTCCTCACTGTCTACCAATCAGCCGCACTCATCAGCACCTTCTCTAGGCCCAGCACTGACTGGGCTAGGCTGGGGGAACAGAGCTCATGGTAAAAAATGAGCAGCTCAACAAACTGGTGAGCGAGCCCAAGAAGACTGGGAGACAGAGAGCAGGAGGCCTCTTTGAAGAAGTGACCTGTAGGTTAGAGCTAGGCAGAGGGACCAGCATGGACAAAGGTCCATGGCATGTGAGCAATGAAGCAGCCTGGCCTAGACGAAGCTGAGGAAGCCTGGCAGGGTCTTGCAGACCATGGAGAAGGCTCTAGGACTGGGGATGTGGCCACAACCCAGGTACATGCCCTTGACCGGAATCGAACCTGGGACCTTTCAGTCCGCAGGCCGACGCTCTATCCACTGAGCCAAACCGGTTTCGGCACAATGGGGATTTTTAATCCCCACTTTACAGATGAGAACCACAACTAAACACCTTCATCTATTTTGGGTACCTGCCCACTCTTTGCTCTGGCAGTCGAGCTTGGTAGAGAAATAGAACTTAATTTGTCACCCGCCTTGGCTTCACCCAATAGTGCCACCATTTTACAAATGAGGCAGCTGATACTCAGAGAGGAGCAAACCTGGTCTAGGGCCCAGAGCAAGGCCACCGGAGTTTCCTCTGTCAGCTTGTGTTGCCTTCTTGGGCAGCCCCTGGGACAGAGTTGGACAAGAGCAACAGAGGAGAGAGGAGCCGAACTAAGGCCCAACCAATGGGGGCAGGGGGCGGGGAGGAATAGAGGGAAAGAGGCAAGGATTTCCAGTAGAGCTGACAAAGGGAAATGTTTTCCAATAGATCTGTCCAAAAAGTAAATGTTCCATAGGGAGAGAAGGAGCCCCTTGTGACAAGTGTGTAAGCAGAGAATGCCCTGGAGAGGATTGTGAACCCCCACAGGTATGGGCCATCTGGAGTGAAGCAGACCCCCACCATGTGACCTGGGTGCTCCACCTTTCTGAACCCCATCTGGGCAGTGACGATGTTAGGGGTGAGCTTGCGCATCCCATGGAAGGTGGATGGGTTTGTTGTTAGGTCACTTTTGAGTTTCTGTGTGTCAAGGGTGTGCCTTGGTCTTTCTTACTATAGATACTGGGAGAAGAATGAAAGGCTGTGGTCATCTACTCGTGAAAGAATAGGGCGTCACCAGGGTGGGATGAAAGAGAGTTGAGATGAGGCAGGCCTTGGAATTCCAGGGAATTGATGCATATGAGCATGCAGCGGCCAGCCAGGAGCCATTACGTGCTTAGGCTCTGGATCCAGACTCCCTAGGTTCAAATCCCAACTCTGCCATTTATGAACTATATGACCATGGGAGGATCACTTGAACTCTGAGCCTGATTCCTCTCTGTAACATGGAGAGTAATTTTTTAAAATATATTTTTAATGATTTCAGAGAGAGGAAGGGAGAGGGAGGTAGAAACATCAATGATGAAAGAAAACCATGGATCAGCTGCCTCCTGTACGTCCCCTACTGGGGATCAAGTCCACAACCCAAGCATGTGCCCTTGACCAGAATCGAACCTGGGACCCTTCAGTCCGCAGGCTGACGCTCTATCCACTGAGCCAAACCGGCCAGGGCAACATGGAGAGTATTAGTAGCACTTTCTTCAGGGGGCTATTGTGAGGATTAAGTGCATTTGTATACACAGTGAAGCTCTTAGTAGGTAAGTGCCCAGTAAATATCAGCCGTCACTCCCAGGAAAGGATGTGAGCCCCTAAAGGAGCATCTGTGCCCCCAGTAAATGCTTTTCTGAATTATCTCTGCCTCCAAGGCGAGCACCCAGTTTCTGAGCTGAGGAAGGAGGTGGAGAGCCCACGCTCGCACTGCTGGGCCAGATAGCTTTCTCAATTCCCCAGCTGAGGTGTTATCTCCTCCCAGCACAACCACTTCCTTTTCTGAGAAATGAGCACATCTGTCAGGCTTAACTTCTTAGAACTAATGGTGGGGAGGAGGGGGAGGGAGAGAAGAGGCTGGCAGCTGACAGGGCAGAGTTGGAGAAAGATTAAAACAAAGTTTGCCGTGCGGATGCCTTCAAATATCCCCTAAAGCCCAGATGGCTTGGGCCCCGGATGACACCCTCTTCAGCCAGTAATACCAAGGTCACCTTGTTTTACCAAGTGCCTTCATCCCCTCATCTTACCACTGCTGCCTGTGGGTGGGGTCAGAGCAGGAGAAACTGAGGCTCAGAAGTAGAGAGACTTGCTATGTCACCCACAGCTGGGCTGGCTAGAGTGAAGTGTCAGGCCCAGCGGAGTTTGGCCACCCATCTCTGCCCTGCCCCACTAAGCCGCTCCTCTGAGTTGCCCACATCCAGGCCCATGTCCCCTGGGAAAGTCAGGGGAAGTGGATTTCAACCACAAACCTCACTTCTTCCCACTCTCCGCCTGCAACACCCTGCCAAGAGAGTGATAAAGCCTCTCCATTTGCCCCCCCACCCTTCCTGCCATCTCCTAGGGACCGCCTAACAAGGCCTCATTGGTCTACTCAGCAGGCATTTATCAACCTCTCTCCCAGGGACACTGAGGCTGGGAGCAGAAAGAGACTGAGTGAGTCACAGTCTGCCCATGCAGGGCTTTGCGAGTCCAGGGCAAGATACAGTCCTGGTGTCCCTGGCACTTTCTCTGGGCTGCTAGGAGCCCCTTCCTCTTCTCCACCTACTTCTTTCCTGAAATAACCACACAGGAAGGAAGCAGGGGGCCTGGGTCACCCTAGAGGAAGGAAGGGCTCGTCTGGCACAGGCACTTGTTCCCCACTGAAGCCAGGACGGAAGGGTTTCACTTTCCCTCCTGGTCTTTGTCACATCCTTTTCCTGTGCTACCCACTTCCCCCTCAGCTGGCAGGGGCCAGAGCTCATTCATTCAGCTAGTGGCCTCTGGCCACCTTCCCCTTCCTAGAGGGACTCAGGACGATAGCCCTGGCCCAGAAAGTGGGGTTTGCTGCTGCACGTGCTGGGCTTGAAACTGGCTCCCCACTTACTTTGCGCAGGTCTCAGTGTCTCTGAGCCTCAGTTTACCTGGGTTTAGAATGAGGACCTCCTTCAGTCACAGAAGTATATGCACCTGGCCCACAGTGGGGCCTCAAGAAGTGTTGTCCCTTTGAAAGTGGACAGAGAGATGTACAAGGTTAGAAGCAAAGACACTGGAGCCAGACTATTGGTGTAGGCAACCCAGCCAGGTCACCAGATTCATTTAGAATGGCACCTGCTGTGTTCTAGGCACAGTACCAGGTTCTAGAGATACTAGTGACAAAACCACACACTGTCTGGTGAGAGAAAAAGGACAAAAAATAATCACTCAGGTGACCATGATTGACATGTAATCAGGGATATGGCCCAGTCAGGGTAAATTGCTTTAGCTCAGTGACTGGCATAGGTAAAGCATTTAAATGTGTAGTAAAGGATAGCCACCATACCAGCAGTTATTATTTTATTGTTATTTGACAAGTGAGGACACTAGGAGCCAGAGAGGTGAAGTAACCTGCTCAAAGTCATAACCCTAGGAAGAAGCGTGGAAACATGGGAGGTGAGAGAGGAGAAGAATGGGAATTGGAGAGCTGATCAGGTTCAAGCAGGGACTGTATTGTTGCCCTGATAGGGTAGGTACATCCTTGTGCCAGCCTTTTTCCTGGCTTCTCCAGGGTTGCAGGTGGATTGCGTTATTCAGTTGGCTGCTTCTGGGCAGAGATCTAGCTGACATTAGTCATCACGGTTTGGATGGGCCCCTGGCTTCAGACATCGATCAGACTTGATTCCTGCTGCACTGAGGCACCGTGACTGATGGGAGAGACTGAAACACAGATAGAGGACCTCAACATAGGGATGCCCTGCCTTCCCTTCCTGCCTCAGGCCTTTGCACTTGCTTCTGCTGGAACATGCTCTTTTGACCTGAGATTATTATTTTTTAAAAAATATATTTTATTGATTTTTTACAGAGAGGAAGGGAGAGGGATAGAGAGTTAGAAACATCGATGAGAGAGAAACACCGATCAGCTGCCTCCTGCACATTCCCCACTGGGGATGTGCCCGCAACCAAAGTACATGCCCCCGACCGGAATCGAACCTGGGATCTTTCAGTCCGCAGGCTGATGCTCTATCCACTAAGCCAAACCGGTTAGGGCTGACCTGAGATTATTGATCCTTGGCCACCTCCACATCCTCATTCAGATCTCAGCTCAAACCTCACTTCTCCAGAAAGATCTCTGAGCATTGCACCACCTACATCAGTCCCCCAGGCATTGTCACCTCCCCATAACTTACTGTCTTCAAAACCCAATCACCTCTGAAATTGTCTTGTTTCTTATCTTCTCTGCTTCCCACTATGACAGTGTTTCTCAGCCTTTTTTTCCTTATTACTACCCCCAAGGAGTCTTCTTAGACATTTTTGTCCTAATTGCCCTCCCATTACATTTGAATACCACCACTGTACTATGTATGTGCTGTGGTACTGCAAAGCCACAAACCACTGCAATATCCCGGAATTTTTCACTTGGCTCCATTGGAGTTGATATCACCCCAGCTGAGCATGCACAGACTACAACACAAGGTCCAGGAAAGCAGGAACCTTGTTTGTATTGCTCACTGCTGTGTCTCCAGAGCCAAGCTTGGTGCATGGAAGGTGTTCAGTAAATATTTATGGTGTGAATGAAAGTCCATAACCCCTGGAAGCACAAAGACGACTTTTGTCCCAAAGTTGGAGAAGGGACTAGTAGGGAAGGATTCTGGGAAGACAGGACTCAACTTGAGGTTGGCTAACTGAGGAAGAGAGATGCAAGAAGGGTGACCAGTTAGAGGGACACAGTGTTGGCAAAGGCACAGGGGCAGGAAGCACTCTGGAGCATGTGGGGTGGGCCCAGGCCTCGTGTGTGGCCAGGACTGTGGGAGGCGGGGCCTTGAAAGTGGGCCCAGCCTTGACTTCTGTGGACCCTGGTTCTTGTCTCACCATTCTGAAGGGCCCCAATGCCAGGCTGGGAGACCCCAATTTCTATCCAAGTTCTACCACAAACTGGCTGTGTGACACTAGAATGGGCAGGTGTGCTGGCCTTATTGACTTGTGGGGTCTGCCTGGCTAGTAGCCCATGATGCTCCCATGGGGGTCATTAGCCACTGCCTCTCGCCAGTGGCCCTGAAAACTCCCACGTGGATTCCTGTGGTAGCAGTCACAGCTGCGAAGAGAACTTCCTCCATTTGCTGTAACCCACGCTGAGGATGCAGACAGTCTCCCAGGCCTGGGTCTCCTAAAGCCTCTGTGACATCAGAGACCTCCCTGCAACTCCCCCTTACCTCTCACCTCTCTGCCCACCATGCCAGCTCTGGCTAAAACCAGTGGGAGCCATTGAGGAGCAGTGGGGGCTTATCTCTGCTTTTCCAGACTGGGCTGCTTTCAATCCTGTTTATTTATCCAGAGCAGCCGCCCGCTGAGAAAATGGCTGTGTTTGTTTCCAAGTGTGTCGTGTGAACCGTGGGCTAAATATACCCACACCACTGCCTCCCGGCACCCGCCCTGGAACAGCACGCCCCATTCTGCTGGTGCTCTGTCTACAAAAGCAATTCGCAGAATCCACAGCCTTGGAAATCCTGCCCCCCTCCACCCTCCTAAGAGAAGGCGCTCCTTGAAGTGGAGATGAAGTGTTGTTCTGGCCAGGAATGCACTCGTGGGGGCTGGGCAGGTCAGAGCCTTGTTCTTGATGGCACCGAAATGAGAATGTTCCCTCCACCCTGGAATGACTGTTCCTGGACAGTGAGTGCTTTGTGCCTTTGCAGGGACAGAGCCTGTTTACTCCAGCCCAGCCCCAGAGCCGAAAATGTCCTGTGGCTGCCAGCCCTCTGCTTCAGGAAAGTTCCCACTGAGGGAGCCAGGCCGCTCCCACTTTGGCTACAGCCCCAATGTCCCGGGCTTCTTATGGGACATGTGGCCCCTTGGGTTAACCATGGCCTTCTGGCCAGGCCTCCCCACAGCCCAGGACTCCCCCCATCACAGGTCTGTCTTTTTTGTGAATTCACCTGGGCCTACTTTGCTTCGGATCAGAAAAATTAAAACTCCTATAAGAATTTTTTTTGCCAACAAAAATGGAGGCTAGCCAGGATAAAGATGGAGAGACAGGGACGCATATCCACACCAGCCATGCCTGGCAGCAACAAGGCCAAGAGTTCAAGGGGGGCTGACTGCTGCCGCTGCTATACCTTCTCCCCAGGCCCAAGACTCACCTCCACCCCACCCCACATCCTTTTAAACGGGAATCGGTTCAGCACTAGTGACAGGTCCTCCCCAATGCCCCGCACAGGGAACGTAGCGTAGCAGCACTCCCTTTGGAGCTGGGCAGTCCTGAGTTCTGATCTTGGCTTTGCCACCTTTTAGCAAGGCCTTCCTATTGTAAACCTCAGTTGTCTCATCTGTGAAATAAGTTTCAGATCGCTAGTCTGGGAATTATGATGAAGGTGCAATGAGATAATAGTGCCTGGCACTTAGTAGACATGCAATACTTTCGTTCTACTCATGTATTTACCGACTACCAACTCTGTGCTAGATAGTGTTCTGGGTGTATAGAAATAAAACAAAATCTCTGCCTCATCAAGCCACGTCGAGTGCAGGAGATAAATCAAACAAAAACAAAGTGTAGAATCTGGTTATGAAAAGTGCTGAGAAGAAAAATAAAGGAAGGTAAGGAGATAGGAGAGATGGGGGTGGATACCACGTTAGACACGGGGGCCGGGGAAGGCCTCTGAGGAGGTGACGTTTGAGCAGAGTCAGGAGTGCAGTGAGGGAGGGAGGCAGGTGATGATCTCGGGTCCAGTGCTCCAGGCAGCAAGAGCAACAAGCTCCTGAGCTCAGCAGATACTCCGGACAGCGAGGAGGCCGTGCTACGTGTGGAGTGTGCAGTGGGGAGGGGCCCTGCTAACCTGCTGGTTGTGATAAGGACTTGATTCCAGGTACAATTGGGAAACCTCAGGAAGGTTAAGAGCATGGAGTGATGTGGTCTGAATGGGACTTTTCCCAGCAGAAGGGTAAGCTTTCTGGTAAGGGCTGTGGCTTATGTGTCACTGCTGCCTTCCTAATGACTGAATAAATGTTGAGGATTCTTTGAGCCAAGTTGGCAGCTCAGTGCACGTGGCACTTGCTAGGATACCAGGGATATGAACAGACATGACAGTGGCTTTCTGAGTGCGGAGAGAAGCTGTTAGAGGACTTGAAGCACAGGCGTACTATGATCTATGTTTTTAAAATTCTTCTTTGTGTGGAGCATGGACTGAGGGGGGTTATCAAGACCAGAGGTGGGTCCAGTCAGTATCAGAGAGCAAACTGGCTGGGTGGGACCTGGGGCCAATTGGAGATGGCAGGCCCTGACTGAGGAGCAGGCACCACTCAGTTAGTTGGGACCAGGTGGAAATGTGGCCCAAGGGGTGAGCTCTTGGTGGAGGCAAGAACACTGGCTCTGGAACCAGCCAGGAATTCATTTCATTCCCTCCCTGGACCCACACAGTGCATTGATTTCTAGGTGCCAGATGCTAGGCTTGGGTTTTGGTTCCACCACTGACAAAGCTGGGTGACCTGATCAAGTCCCTCCCCGCTCAGAGGCCAATTTCCTGGTCTGTAAATGGGGAGAGACAGCCTGCCTTGCAGCATTGTTGGGAGGATTAAAGGACACATGGGGTGGGAAGCTTCTCATTAAAGGGTACTCTAAGCTCCCCTTTCCCTGCCCCACAGGCCGGCTCCACCCTGGGCTGGGTAATTTAACCCGAAGCCCCTCCCTCCCGTATCATGTGCTTCCCTCCTGACTAGCTTCAGGGCCCAGAGTTGTTGCTCACCTCCTCCTGGACACAGAGTCATGTCCCCCCTGGGGTGGGGAACAGGGCTGGAGCTCATAGACCCACCCCAGGCCTGTGTGCTTGTTCTGGTCTCTGCGTTGCCCTGCTCAGCCTCCCTGGGCAGAGGAAGAGGGAGCCATCCTCTGCCAGGAATCATTCTGGGAATTCACTTCCCTTTTCTCTCCCTCCCTCTCTCCATCACAGCAGTGGAAAGCTTATGGCTCCACCCTGCCCTCACTCAGACTCTACTCCAGGCTTCTCTGGGGCTTAGATCACACGTGGTCCAGCTCCCGCTCACCCCTGCACCCTCATCTCTCCTATCCCTTCCTTCTGCACTCTGCTCCTGCAATTGGCCTCCAGTCATTGCCTGCCCATCTCTTTCCCACCTCAGGTTCAAGAGCAGGGGTCCTCAAACTTTTTAAACGGGGCCAGTTCACTGTCCCTCAGACCGTTGGAGGGCCGGACTATAGTTTAAAAAAAAACTATGAACAAATTCCTATGCACACTGCACATATCTTATTTGTAAAATAAGTAAAAAAACAAAATGGGAACAAATACAATATTTGTATTTGCATGTGGCCCGCGGGCCGTAGTTTGAGGACCCCTGTTCTAGAGTACCATTTCCTAGCTGTCTGACCTGGAACAAAGCTCTTTTCCTACTTCACACTCGCTTTCTCAGCAATAAAATGGGTTGGTCATTTCCAACTGGAGGTCAAGAAGGAGGGCAGTTCTTAACCCTTTATCAGGCCCAGAGTGGGCAAGGATGACAGCAGTTTTTCAAATTAAGGCCATCGCATGAAGATGGCCCCCTTCTCCTGCCCACCCACATTACTGTTTGAGGATTCCAATAGCACCTTTCCTTCTCTCTCTCTCCCTGCAGGACACTTTTGTGGAACTCTACGGGAACAACGCAGCAGCCGAGAGCCGGAAGGGCCAGGAACGCTTCAATCGCTGGTTCCTGACGGGCATGACTGTGGCTGGCGTGGTTCTGCTGGGCTCACTCTTCAGTCGGAAATGACCAGACACTGACCATCCACTCACCCTCCCACGCCCGTCCTTCCCCCCCACATCCCTCCTTTCAGCCACCATTGCCACCAGGAGAACCACTACATACAGCCCATGGCCACCCTACACATCACAGGGTTGGGCCTAGACCTGGTCCCCCACAATTAGTTTTCTAGAATTTACTATGCTTCTGTGAGAGCTGCCTTCCCCCACACCTCAGTTCTCCTGGCCTCAAAACCCACAAAGTTTCCCCAAAATCTGCCCCATGGAGCTGGCAGGCATGTGGGAGTTCATGGCTGATGGCTGGAAGGGCCCTACCTGATTGGTGGGACCTCCTTATCCCTTAGCCTCCCCTAGAATGCTTTCCTGCCAGGGAGCTAGAAAGTTTTCTGACCCTTTTTCCTAGAAAGACTAGATTGCCTTCGTTTTCATGTTTGTGGCCTCAGAATTGATCATTTCTTATCCCCACCCCACCCTCTAGGACCTGGGCTCCCCTTTCTTTCATTCCCACCCTCCAGTGGCCACTTAGGGGCCAATTCTGACTAATTAGGGATTCAGGCTGCTTGGGATAAAGAAACAAGGACCAGGACCCCCTCCCCAACTCTGGCCTGACCAAAGTCTCCCCTCCCACCCCAGCCCCAATGTCCTCTAGAGGTGTCTGGCTAGAGGCCAGCCTAACCCAGGAGGAGGGGGCTGTACTGCAGGAAGCACCCCATACCAAAGCTTGGGTGTCCCTTGCAGTTTAGCACTACCCCAGCTTCCCTCCCTTTCCCCTCCCCTGGCTCCCATGACCGTGACTGAGGGACCAACTGGGCCCAAGACAGGTGCCCCAGAGCTGTTTATGGCCTCAGCTGCCTCACTTCCTGCAAGGAGATCAGCCTTGTGGCATCTTTGCTTTGGATTGCTGCCCATGGGGTTCAGAGGCCTCAGCCTAGAGGGGAAGGGGAGCTACAGGCAGTAGCTATGGGAGCCCTAGGGTCTTCCCTACCTCAGGCAGGAAGGGCAGGAAGGAGAGCCTGGTGTGCAGGGTGGAAGTAGGGCTGCCTGGAGGGGCCAGTCCTGCCTGGCCAAACAGATTTGTGCCCCACCCCCATTCAGCCTAGGCAGCTGGGCTGCCAGGTCAGAATGGCCTGGCCAGGAGCCCTTCAGGCCTCCCTCCCTCCTCTGCTCTACCCACAGCCTGTCTCATCCCTGGGGGTCCCGGCCTAGCAGCCCTGCCCCCCCACCCCCACCCCCTGGGCTCTCTGCTGTACATATTCAAAACTAGTTTTTATTCCTTGTGAAGATATACTATTTTTGTTAAGCGTGTCTGTATTTATGTGTGAGGAGCTGCTGGCTTGCTGTGCGTGTGCACATGGAGAGCTGGTGCCCAGAGATTGAACAGCCTGACGCTCCCTCCCTGCCCTGGTCCGAGGAAGCCAACCGGGGGTCCTGGCTCCTGAGGGGCACCTATCCCTCCCCCAACCCCCACCCCACACTTGTCCCAGCTCTTTGAAATAGTTTGTGTGAAGGTGAAAGTGGAGTAATAAACTGTGTTGATCATTGAGCAAAGGGCCTGGGCTCTTGTGTGTTCTGGGACGGGAAAGAAGGGACTGACACAGAGGCCGGAGGAGAGCCGGGTACTGGTGCTGGCTGTGCTGCCCTCCGGGGAGGCCCTTGGACAAGCTGCTTTCTCCCTTGGGCCTGAGTTTCTCCACCTGCATATCGATGGGCTTTTTATTGAGCACTTGCTGTGTGCTGGGCACTGGGGCTGTATGTGAACAGGACAGGCAGTCCTGGCCCCAGGAGCTGACATTCTGGGGGGAGAAACAGTCGGATAGCCATAGGCACTGGGGATTCTGTAGTGAACAAAGTCCTTGCCTTTTCGGAGCTTTCATTCTAGTCAGGGAGACAGACAGACAGACAAATATAAAGACAGCTGTTGCAGAGGTGGAAACGACCATGAGGAAGCATGGCCAGACGGACCTAGTGGGGAAAGAGATAAGAAGGGGTCAGACTTGAGGTAACATATTAAAGGTAGATATCACAGGATCAGCTGTTTTAGAGAGAGTTCTAGAGCGTAAGGAGTCGAGGGTGATTGGAGTTTTTGAAATAATGGTGCCATGACAGTTACAAAACGAAGTCCACGTGTGAGGCCAGTACTACCTAAGAGGCTCAGACTGGTCAAACAGCATTTCATTGGGGCCTGAGCACATCTGGGAGTCAGGGAGTCAGCCTCCCTCGGGGTGACCTAGAGGCCTGAAGACTATACAGGTTAACTAAGGGGGAGCAGGGGCGAGTGGTCCTGATGGAGCAGCAAATGCCCAGATTGAACAGTTTTCTTCGAGCTGAAGGAAAGTTGGTGTGTCTGGAGTTGAGAAATGGGGAGAGGGGACTGAACTTGATCCTGAGTGCAGCCAGAGAGGCTGTTAGGGAATGACATGCCCCTTAGGGCCCCCAAAGCACGCTCTGGCTGCTCTGTGAAGAAAGTTCCGGAGGAGGAGCAGAGTCAAAAAGAAGACGTGGTTTGGTTAACGCTCCAGTTCCGAGGATAGGCCAGGTGTGTATCTTGGGTCACCATTCCTGGTGTATCTTGGGTCACCATTCCTGGTCTTTGGGCAAATTACCAACCACTGTACCTCAACTTCCCCCTCTATGAAATGGGTATGATGGCAGCACTCCTCTTAGGCGGTGGTGGTCAAGATTGAATGAGGTAACCCCAACAGAGGACTGGATGTTGAAGGGGGCTGCAGGTCATCACTCATGTGGACTGAAGGGTCCCTGGTTCCATTCCGGTCAAGGGCATGGTCAGGACTCGCACAGGAGGCGGCCAATTTGTTTCACAATTGATGCGAGAGAACCGCTAATAGGCGGACTCCCCAGGAGGAGGGAGGAGGTGCACCTCATGAAGTTCCACGTGGCTGAGACCTGAGATCGGTCGGGGAAAGGTCTGGGAAAGCGGGCGGGTGCTCCAGCTGCCGGGCGGGCCTGGAGGCGGGACCTGCCTCCGGCGCTCCGACCCACCCGCTCACAGGAGCGGGCTTGGTTGCCCCCTGGTGGCCGGGGAATGCGACCTGAAAAAGCCACTCCCACCCCAAGACGCCTCCCTGCAGGCCTGTCTCCTGCCTGGCCAGCGTTCTCCGGTGTCAGTCCTTCCTGCTCACCTGAAGGACGTCTGCACTTCCAACCCTTGGGTTCCGAATTCAGAGGTTCTCCCGGGGCTCAGGATCACCATTTGGTTCAAGACCAAAGCCTCCAGCTTCCCACCCACCTCTACGTCTACGCAGTGTCCCCGGCCCTTAACCTAGCCATTCAAGTCCCCTCCCCAGATTCTTGATATCCTTCCAGAAACTCTTTTCACACACAGGCAAATATATAGATATCAATACAGTTTGATTTTTTTTTTTAACACAAAAGGTAAGAGTCTGTGCCTTGCTTTTTAAAAAATCATCACCCGAGGGTATTTTCCCATTGATTTTTAGAGAGATTGGAAGAGAGAGGGAAAGACAGAAATATTGATGTGAGAGAAACAAATCAATTGGCCGCCTCTTAGGCGAATCCTGACCATGCCCTTGACCGGAATCGAACCCTTCAGTCCACAAGCCAATGCTCTATCCACTGAGCCAAACCAGCTAGGGCTATAAATGGTTTTTTTAATATATCTTTTAGCAAGGCAAGGATTGAAAGTTAACTTTGACTTCTTTGCATGCTTCTGAATTCTATAAAAGTTTAAAATAATGATTGTATGCATTTCTGTGCAATTTTTAAAAATTAACAAGTCATGCAGAAAAATCAGGTCTTATATCATGATCAAATTCATTACATAATGTCCTGCTCTGCATTTTTCTCTCTCTACCACCACAGCCTTTGTCATGAGGCAAAAATAACAAGAACTTGTTCTTAATACAAAGAAGATAGAAATTAACTCATATGATCTCTATAAATTTGTCTTCTTTGATTTTTAATAACTATCCATGCACTAATGTTAGAATTTGGGGCATATGGAGTATCAATTCCCTCCTTAATTATTTAAACCATTCCATTTCAGTAGGTTCACACATGAATAAGTAGCTTGAATAATTCCATGAGAAAGAGCCTTATGAATTCTTATGAAATTTAAATGGTTTTACTATAAAGTCAATCTTAAATTTTTGGGAAGCCATTATTAATACACTAAAGTACTGAAGGCAGGAGTGGGAGGGAAGAAATCAACCAAAGGCCTTGTATGCATATAGGCATAACCCATGGACACAGACAATAGGGTAGTGAGGACCTGGGGCGGGTACAGGGTCGGGCTGGAAGGGGTCAATGGGGGGAAAAGGGACATATGTAATACTTTCAACAATAAAGATTTAATTAAAAAACAAAAAAAAAACAAAACACTAAGGTATTGAGGAAATGGACATAAAGTAAGAAAAAGTCGTCTGAAAATAAAGACTATAAACATAATGTAGTGGCCTAGAAAAAAAACTGTGCCCTGTCCTATTACATTGTAAAAATAATAACAATAGCCCTAACCGGTTTGGCTCAGTGGATAGAGTGTCGGCCTGCGGACTCAAGGGTCCCAGGTTCGATTCTGGTCAAGGGCATGTACCTTGGTTGCGGGCACATCCCCAGTACGGGGTGTGCAGGAGGCAGCTGATCGATGTTCCTCTCTCATCGATGTTTCTAACTCTCTATCCCTCTCCCTTCCTCTCTGTAAAAAATCAATAAAAAAAAAATTAAAAAAATAATAATAACAATAAATAAAAATAATGTCAAGGCCTTATTGGCAAACCATGAATGTGGTGGAACACCCCACTGCAGCTGCTTGGCCCATGCTTTTAGGCACATCAATCTCACCTAGGCTTTGTGCTAAGCCCCCTGGGCCCCTGGAAAACAAACTCCAGTGGCTCCATGGACTTTGTGGAGGGCATGTGGCCTTCCCAGGGCAGTGGCCATGTGCTCTGAGCCGACCACTGCAGTAGTTGTCCAGGAGGGAAGAGCCCAACCTTGGTGGTGCTCAGCTCCTCCTGGTAGAGCAGCTGGGGACAGAGGAGCAACAGGTGCGTGTAGTGGTTAGGAACACGACTCTGCAACTAGACTGCCTGGGGTAGCTGGGTGCCCTTGGACAGTGGGTTTTTTCTGCCTCAGAGACCCCAGACTTGAAGCTGAAGAAGCTGGAGCTGGCTGTCCAAAAAGCAAATGGGCACAGAAAAGAAAAAGCAGCCCATTCTCTCTAGGCAAAGGATTAGGAAAGGAACAACCTAGCAAGACAGAAATTTTTTAGACAATAACAGCTCTACTATGGCCCCATCCACATCAGCAAAGGCCAAGTGGGGAGCCTAGATTTCCAGCTTCATGGGTCAAAGTATTCAACTACCCCACCAATGTAGGGTATTGTGAGAGAAGGCCAAAGCTTTGATCTCTGCTGGCCATTAATGAGCCCTACCCTGCCACACCCTTCCCCACAATGTCAGTAGAAAACACTTTGGGAGCCTGGAATTCCACCCCTACCTGACAATACAAAAGTGGGTAAAGAAACATAAAGAAAGACAAGGTTTCTATGTTTCACTCAAATTAGAAAACTGATGACACCAGTAGACTGTGATATAACAGCTACAGCAACCACTACAAAAGCTATACAGAGACACTTAAAAAAACCACTATTGCCCGGGTCAGTGTGGCTCAGTTGGTTGGGCATAGTCCCATGCACCAAAGGGTTGTTGGTTCCATTCCTAGTCAAGGCATTTGACTGGGTTGCCTGTTGGATCCCTGATGGGGTGAGTGCAGGAAGCAGCCAATCCATGTTTCATTCTCACATTGATGTTTCTCTCCCTCTCCCTTCTTCTCTCTCTAAAAATCAATTTTAAAATCTTTATTAAAAAATATAACACTATAGATAATTTGAATTCTAAAAAATAAATGTCAAATAACCCTCAGGAAGGCAGAAAAAAAGAAAGACAGTGAAATAAATAACAGAACACACAGAAAACAAACCAAAAAAATTGAGAGCCCAGCCAGTGTGGCTCAGTGGTTGAACCAGGAGGTCACGGTTCAATTCCCAGTCAGGACACATGCCCGGGTTGCAGGCTCAGTCTCCAGTGTGGGGCATGCAGGAGGCAGCTGATCAATGATTCTGTCTCATCATTGATGTTTCTATCTCTCTCTCTCTCTCCCTTCCTCTCTGAAATCAATAAAAATATTTTTTTTAAATTGGGAGATATGTCTTAACCTATCAATAATTATATTAAGTATAAATCTATAAGAAACTTAATTTAAATATATAGGCAGATTGAAAGAAAAAGGATAAGAAAAGATATATCATGCAATCACCAATCAAAGGAAAGCAGCAAAAACTGATGAAACTAAAAAGAGAAACAGGCAAATCTACAATTAATACCCCTCTCTCAACACTTAATAGGACAGTTAGACAGAAAAATCACCAGCAATATAGAACTCAAGACACCATCAACAAACAGGATCCAATTAACACTTATCAAACACTCAACACATTCTTTCCAAATGCCCACTAAGTGTATACCAAGATGGATCATATTCTGGGCTATAAAAGAAAACTCAATAAATTTAAAAGGATTTAAATCATACAGAGTATGTTCTCTGACCACAGTGGAATCAAACTAGAAATTAATAACAGAAAGATAACGGAAAATCTTCAAACACTAGGAAACTAAACAATACATTTCTAAATAATTCATGGGTCAAAAAGGAAGTCCCAAGGGAAATTTTTAAAAATGCATTGAATTGAATAAAATTAAAATACAACATATCAGCCGAAACCGGTTTGGCTCAGTGGATAGAGCGTTGGCCTGCGGACTGAGAGGTCCCGGGTTCGATTCCAGTCGAGGGCATGTACCTGGGTTGCGGGCACATCCCCGGTGGGGGATGTGCAAGAGGCAGCTGATCGATGTTTCTAACTCTCTCTATCTCTCTCCCTTCCTCTCTGTGAAAAATCAATAAAAAATATATTTTTAAAATAAATAAAATAAAATACAACATATCAAATATTGTGGGACATGGTTAAAGCAGTGCTGAGAGGGAACTTTATGCAAGAAATGTGTACATCACAAAAGAATAAAAGCCTTAAGACAATAGCATAAGCTTCCACCTCAAGACCTATGGGGCGGGGGCCGGGGTGGGGTGGGGGCGGGGCGGGGAGCAAAGCAAAGTAAGCTCAAAGCAAGCAGAAGGAAGAAGCTTGTAAAGATAAAAACAGATATCAGTGAAATTTGGAGACATGAAATAATAAAGAACTCTGATTAAGGTAACTGCATAGGTAACTATAAAAGGAGTATTACTGTATTTTCAGTTTGTAACTCTCTTTATTCCCTCCATGATTTAAAATACAAATGCATAAAAAAATGTTACAAATCTGCCCGGCTGGCATGATTCAATGGTTGAGCATTGACCTATGAACCAGGAGGTCACAGTTCAATTCCCGGTCAGGGCATATGACCAGGTTGTGGGCTCAATCCCCAGTGTGGGGTGTGCAGGAGGCAGCCGATCAATGATTCTCTCTCATCACTGATGTTTCTTATCTCTCTGTCCCTCTCCCTTCATCTCTAAAATCAATAAAAGATATTTTTAAAAAATTTTAAATCTATGTTAATGGGCACACAATGTATGAAGATATAATTTGTGACAAAGATAATACAAAGAGGGAGGTATGAAGCGGTATAGCAGTTTTTGTATATTACCAAAGCTAAATTGACATAGATTCAAACTAGATTGTTATAAATTTCAGGTGTTAATTGTAATCCCTATGGTGGCTATTAAGAAAATACCTTTAAAGTATGCACAAAAGGCCCTAACTGGTTTGACTCAGTGGATAGAGCGTCGGCCTGCAGACTGAAGGGTCCCAGGTTCAATTCCGGTCAAGGGCATGTACCTGGGTTGCGGGCACATCCCCAGTGGGAGGTGTGCAGGAGGCAGCTGATCGATGTTTCTCTCTCATCGATGTTTCTAACTCTCTATCCCTCTCCCTTCCTCTCTGTAAAAAAAAAAAATCAATAAAATATATGTAAAAAAAAGTATGCACAAAAGAAGTGAGAAGAAATAGCAGACTTAAGCAATACTATAAACCAATTAGACCTGACAGACAGATATAGACTGTCCACCACCAGCAGCAGAATACACATTGTTTAGTGCATATGAAATTTTCTCCAACATAGACTGTATGGTAGACTACAGAACAAGTCTCGATAAATTTAAAAGATTGAAATCATGTAATGTATCTTCTTTATCACAATGGAATAAAGCTAGAAATCAATGACAAAAGGAAAACTGGGAAATTCACAAATATGTGGAAATCGAACAACACACTGTTAAATAACCAATTAGTCAATGAAGAAATCACAAAGAAATTAGAAAATTCTTAGAGACAAATGAAAACACAGCATACCAAAACTTATGGGATCCAGTAAAAGCAGTGCTCAGAGGGAAATTTTTAGCAGTAAATACAACATAGATGTATCAATTACTTGAAAGACACAAGCTACCATATTCACCCAATGTGAAATAGATCATTTAAATAGCCTTATAACAATTAAGGAAATTGAATTTGTAATTTAAAAACTCTCACCCAAAACACTTTCCAGCCCCAGATTATTTCACTGGAGAATTCTACCAAATAGTTAAAGAAGAATTAACACTATGTCTACCCAATCTCTTCCAGAAAATAGAAGAGGAAGGAAGGGAATTACCCTAATATCAAAACTAGACAAAGATTCAGACGAGCCAACTCAATCTTTAGATCCTCATTCCAAGCAAATTCAAATAAACAAAACTTATGAGGCAATTAGGGAAATTTGTAAACTGACTGGATATTTGATATTAAGGAAAGATTAAGACTTTTTATGTATATTCATAATATTTTGCTTATATGTATTTAAATAGTCCTTATTGTTTAGAGACACATACTGAAATATTTATAGACTAGTGGCCCAGTGCACAAAATTTGTGCAGTGGGGGGAGGGTGTCCCTCAGCCCAGCCTGCACCCTCTCCAATCTGGGACCCCTTGGGGGATGTCCGACTGCCGGTTTAGGACGAATATATCCTCTCGCAATCCGGGACCACTGGTTCCTAACCGCTCACCTGCCTGCCTGCCTGATTGCCCCTAACCACTCTGCCTGTCAGCCTGCTCGCTCCCAACTGCCCCCCCCACTGGCCTTCTCACCCCCAACTGCCCCCCTTGCTGGCCTGTGCCCCCCCCTGCCAGCCTCCTGCAAGCCTGATCGCCACCCCCGCCAATCTGCTCTCCCCCAACTGCCCCCTGCTGAAATGCTTGCCCCAAACTGCCCCTCCCACTGGCCTGATCATGCCCAACTGCACCCCACTGCTGGCCTGCTCACCCCCAAATGCGCCCCCTCCTGGCCTGATTGCCCCCAACTGCCCTCCTCTCCTGGCCTGATCGCCCCTAGTCCCATTCCTGGGTCTGTGGGGCGACCCAGGATGCCAAGCCTTCCTGCCCGCTCTCAGGCTGGCTCTGTGGCTCCAGTCGGCACCGCCATCTTTGTCGCATCAATTTGCATATTCCTTCCTTATTGGCTGTGGGCACCTCCATCTTTATCTCGAAGTGATGGTTAATTTGCATATTACTCTTTTATTAGATAGAATTTTTTTATTTCAGAGAGGAAGGGAGAGGGGGAGAGAGAGAGAAATATCAATGATGAGAGAGAATCATTAATTGGATGCCTCCTGAACTCCCCACAATGGGGATTGAGCCCGCAACCAGGGCATGAGCCCTGACCAGGAATCAAACCATGACCTCCTGGTTCAAAGGTCAACACTCAACCATTGAGCCATGCCTGCCGGGCTGCATTCCTTTTTTGTTTTGTTTTTTTTACTGATTTGTCAGATTGTGTTTGTTGTTTTTTTAAAACATATTAGAGAAATCAACCCTTTATCTCTCATACATATAAATACCTTTGAGTTCCTTATTTGTCTTTGGAATTTTTTCCTCTGGTTTTTACAGAAAATTCTAATATTCAAGATATTTTGACCCAAATGTTTTAACCTCATAGATGTATTTATCAAAAGACTATTTTGACTGGGTTTTGAACCCAGTAATTTTTATCAGAATTACACTATTCTTTTTTTTTAAAAAAATATGTTTTATTGATTTTCTACAGAGAGGAAGGGAGAGGGATAGAAAGCCAGAAACATCGATGAGAAAGAAACACCGATCAGCCGCCTCCTGCACGCCCCCCACTGGGGATGTGCCCACAACCAAGGCACATGCCCCTGACCGGAATCAAACCCGGGACCCCCCAGTCCACAGGCCGACGCTCTATCCCCTGAGCCAAACCGGTTCTGGCATTACACTATTCTAATACATCAAGACAGAGTTTTCTTGAGCAAGCTGCATGAAGACAATTTCTTTGATCAGTTATTTTATGCCAATGTTAAAATCTTTCTAATGTTTCCTATTTTAAATTTAGTCTTACAAAGTAATTTTTTCATGACAATAACATGGTTTCATGGAGTAAGTGCTACCAGGACTATTTTATTCTTTTCTCAGTCATTGTTAGTTCACATCTGATCTCACCAGTTTCCTGCCATTGTGCGTCATCTACTCTGTTCATTATCTTCAATTGGTCCAATTTTTTCCAGGTCACATTTGATTATCTAAATGTCAAATTTTCATTCTGTTTGAACTTTAGTCAATTTCCAACTTAACATGGTCAGTTTTAGTTTCTGCCAACTTGATTTTGTGTTAGTTATTTCTACACCTCTGTGGTAGGGTGTATTCTTTACTCATAATTCTGCCTTCCTCCCCACACTCTCCATTTGCACTTGGATGGAGGACATTTTTTTGCCCATCGATGTTAGGCTTGCCTGTGGGTGGCAGCCTATATTTCCCAAAGATGACCACAATGCTTCCATGTCATAGCATCTCACATCTTATGTTGTGACCTTGATGTTTTCCCATCAAGTGGGGAGGTCTCTGTGCTCTCCCTCTTGCATCTGAGTGGAACTTTGTGAGTGCCTTGACAACAGAGTTTAGCAGAAGTGACGCTATGTGTCTTCTAAGGCTAGGTCATAAAAAATGCAATACACTTCCCTCTTGCTCTCTTGGAACCAACCCACCACGCTTTGAGGGAGCCCAACTAGTCCGCACAGAAAGACCACCTGAGGATGCTACAAAGAGGTGTTGTGGTTGACAGCCCTTAATGAGGTCCCAGCTGACAGCCAGCATCAACCACCAGATGTGAATTAAAATACCACTAGAAGATTGTGGCCACAGCCTTTGAGCGTTTCCAGCTGAGGCTCCAGACATTCTAGAGCAGAAGCAAGCAGTTCCCATCATGCTCTGCCTGAATTCCGGACCTACAGAATTGGTAGGCATAATGTAATGGTTGTTTTATGCCTGTAGTTTTGGGGTGGTTTTTACCAACAGTCACAGACCACCATGACACTTGCTTTGGCCAGTAGAATGTGGTGCTGGTTCTGTGTGCTAGTTCTGAGGCTGGGCTTTAAGAGCATCATGTCGCCCTAGCCGGTTTGGCTCAGTGGCTAGAGCGTCGGCCTGTGGACTGAAAGGTCCTGGGTTCGATTCCGGTCAAGGGCACATGCCTGGGCTGTGGAGTCAATCCCCAGTAGGGGACGTGCAGGAGGCAGCCAATCACTGACTCTCTCTCATCATTGATGTTTCTATCTCTCTCTTCCCCTCTCTTCTTTTCTGAAATCATTAAAAATACGCCCTAACCGGTTTGGCTCAGTGGATAGAGCGTCGGCCTGTGGACTCAAGGGTCCCAGGTTCGATTCCGGCCAAGGGCATGTACCTTGGTTGCGGGCACATACCCAGTGGGGAGTGTGCAGGAGGCAGCTGAGATGTTTCTACCTCTCTATCCCTCTCCCTTTCTCTCTGTAAAAAATCAATAAAAAAAAATATATATATATATATTTAAAAAAATATTTTTAAAAAGAGCATCATGTGTCCCCACTGTCTCTCTGCCCCCTCAGGAGTCTCTGACTCCTACCATGAGAAGAACATGCCCTGGATGCAGGTCCCAGAACAAGGAAACGAATGGAATAATCCTCAACCCAATTGTTATGGGCTGAAATGTGGCCCCTACAAATTCATGTGTTGAAGTCCTAATCCCTCATCCTTCAGAATGTGACCCTATTTGAAGAGAGGACCTTTAAAGCGGTGATGAAGTTAAAATGAGGTCATTAGGGAAGCTCCTAGCCCACTCTGACAGGTGTCCTTGTAAGAAGAGGAAATCTGGAAACAGCGAGACACCAGGGATATGCACACACAGGGGAACCATGTGAGGATCAAGCCAGGGAGAGAAGTATCAGAAGGAACCAACCTTGCCAACACTTGATCTTAGACTTCTAACCTCCAGAATTGTGAGAAAATGTATTTCTGTTGTTTAAGCCACCGAATCTGTGGTATTTGTTATGGCACCCGGAGCACACAGAAATACCAACTCACGGACTGGAACTAAACCTGCAGATCCCAGCAGAGCCTCAGCCAACCCACACCACAGGCCCGGGAAAGATAAACAGAAATGCTCAGAGTTGTAAACCACCAAGCTTTGGGTTGTTTGTTACACAACATTATTGGCTGCAGGGGGGGGGGGGGGGCGCGGGGCGCGGGGATTGACTTAGTACAACATCTAATTTTACCCTGGGCCAATTTTGACAATTTTCTTTGTTGCTCACAACATGACTCCTTGGCAATTTATGAATCTAAACAAATTTTACTGCCTGCATATTTCAACATTTTAAGTTATGTCAAAACTGCTCCTGCTGCTAGCAAAGCATCAGGGTCTGGGTCAAAATATACTACTGGGCATTTCCATAGTTCTTACCTCATTAGCTTCCGAATGGCTGTCCCACCCAACAGGCTAGGAAACCTGGAGGTCAAGGCTCCTGTGTGCTTCCCATTTGGGTCCCCAGCATCTCTTGTGCTAAGATAGTGACTAATTAATGAATCCCTCGTGCCAGCGAGAGCCTAGGACCGAGGCAGCTGCCTCTCTCAGATAAAAATTAAATGGATGTCCAAGGCTCCCCATATTCTGGCCTCAACAGACTCCCCTAGCTCCACTCTTCTCTGCTTTCTCCCTACTTGTCCCTTCAGTAGAGGCAGCAGAGACCCCAAAGCCCTATATGATTCTCCTACTTTCCTATCGCCCCTGGTCCACCTCTACCTCCCCCTCTGACAGCCCTGTGGCTCCCTGTATTTCCTCCGTCATGCATGGTTCTCACTACCACAGGGCTTTTGCACATGCTTTTTTCCTGACTCGAATGCTGTTCCACCACCTATTTCATCTAGCTTACTCCCAGTCATTTTTCATCTCTCAGGTCTGAGGACACTTCCTCAGGGAAGCCCTCCCTTACTGCTCCGGATTGAGTCAAGTTCCCCCAGCCCCTGTTGGTAAGTCCAAACACCATGTGCCTCCCTTTTTTAACACTTATTTGTGCTATACTTTATTAGGGTGACTGTCTGATCAATGCTGAGTCCCCATTGCAGACTTTCAGATTCATGAGCACTGGAATAAGGTCTCATTCACTCTGTCCCCAGAGCCTGGTACATAGTAGAGGCACCATAAGTATTCGTTGGCTGAATGAATACAGGGTGGGCAAAAGTAGGTTTACAGAAAAAAACCAAGATGGCGGCATAGGTTAACGCCGGAGTTTGCTGCCTCGAACGACCACTTCAAAAATACAACTAAAAGACGGAACGGACATCATCCAGAACCACAGGAAGGCTGGCTGAGTGGAAGTTCTACAACTAGGAGGAACCGAGAATTAGAGGAGGCGCAGTGCTGAAGTAAAATACTAAGGTGCGGAGTTCGCGAGGCGCGGGCTGGTGGCTGAGGGCACGGTTGTCTGTTTCAATCCGGAGGGAGCCTCAGACTCTGAGCTCCAGATCCGGGCGAGTCTCTAGGGACCCAGACTCAAACGGGAGAAGCAGGACTGTCTGGCTACGGTCCCTCCGAGGTTTGCAGCTGTTGCTGGGACAGAGAGGCAGAGCCCCTGGGGACGGACTGAGAGCAGCCATAACTGCTCCCTCCTCCGCCCTGTTGATCCCGTGGGACCCGCCCTGCCCAAGCCCTGCACAGAGGCATTTGCTGGATAGCCTCAGGCAAAGGCTAGATTAGCACAGCCAGTCGGCCTGGAGGTCAAATCCCTCTAGTATTAACTATAACAATCAAGGCTTAACTACAACAAGACTGCGCACAAAGACCACTAGGGGGTGTACCAAGAAAGCGTAAAAATGCGGAGACAAAGAAACAGGACAAAACTATCAAGGGAGGATATTGAGTTCAGAACCACACTTTTGAGGTCTTCTCAGAGGCTTCTAGAGTCTGTGATAACTTGATGAGTTGTACAGGAAATCTAATGAGACCCTCGATGGTGTGATAAAGGACCATCTAGAAAGTAAGCATACACTGACTGAAATAAAGAATATTATACAGACTCCCAACAGCAGACCAGAGGAGGGCAAGAATCAAGTCAAAGATTTGAAATGCGAAGAAGCGAGAAACACCCAACCAGAAAAGCAAAATGAAAAAAGAACCCAAAAATACGAAGATAGTGTAAGGAGCTTCTGGGACAGCTTCAAACGTACCAACATCAGAATTATAGGGGTACCAGAAGATGAGAGAGAGCAAGATATTGAAAACCTATTTGAAGAAATAATGACAGAAAACTTCCCCCACCTGGTGAAAGAAATAGACTTACAGGTCCAGGAAGCACAGAGAACCCCAAACAAAAGGAATCCAAAGAGGACCACACCAAGACACATCATAATTAAAATGCCAAGAGCAAAAGACAAAGAGAGAATCTTAAAAGCAGCAAGAGAAAGAAACTCAGTTACCTACAAGGGAATACCCATACGACTGTCAGCTGATTTCTCAACAGAAACTTTGCAGGCCAGAAGGGAGTGGCAAGAAATATTCAAAGTGATGAATACCAAGAACCTACAACCAAGAGTACTTTATCCAGCAAAGCTATCATTCAGAATTGAAGGTCAGATAAAGAGCTTCACAGATAAGGAAAAGCTAAAGGAGTTCATCACCACCAAACCAGTATTATATGAAATGCTGAAAGGTATCCTTTAAGAAGAGGAAGAAGAAGAAAAAGGTAAAGATACAAATTATGAACAACAAATATGCATCTATCAACAAGTGAATCTAAGAATCAAGTGAATAAATAACCTGATGTACAGAATGAACTGGTGATTATAATGAATCAGGGACATAGAAAGGGAATGGACTGACTATGCTTGGGGGGAAAAGGGGTGTGGGAGATGCAGAAAAGACTGGACAAAAATCGTGCACCTATGGATGAGGACAGTGGGTGGGGAGTGAGGGCGGAGGGTGGGGTGGAGCTGGAAGGAGGGGAGTTATGGGGGGGAAAAAAGAGGAACAAATGTAATATCTGAACAATAAGATTTATTTAAAAAAAAAGTAGGTTTACAGTTATGAGTACGTGAAACAGTTTATTCTTGTATATACTCGTATTTATAGTATTCTTTTCCATATGAACAACTGTAATCCTACATGTGCCCCACTGGGTATTGTTGTCACAACTGCTCTTTTAGATTCCTCCATTGGCATATAGGGTGTCCGTGGAGGTGTGCTGCTCAGATCTTTCTCCGAGAGAACCTGTGAGGTTCTGCTGCAGCCTTTTCGCTGAGGCCACGGTCCCCTGGGCTGCTCCCAGCCAAGGACCGAGCACAGTGGGCTCCTCTAATGGGCCTTTTGTCCCTCTGGGTCTCCCCATTGGCCACGACTTTCTCAGATTTGCTGCTCCAGTTGTCAATTTATTGCCTCTCAACTCCAAATTCACCCTTTAGGATAACAAACTCTGAGCATTGCCTCCTTTACAGGGAGATGCTAAACTCTGCCAGCAGAGGGTGCTGGAGGGGACATGTCTGGAGGAACGGCTGGGCTTGGCTTTCGGGTTCTGGGGTGTGTGTGTGTGTGTGTGTGTGTGTGTGTGTGTGTGTTCTTGCTCCTGCTGTGTGGTTGGTCAGCAGTGTGTGAGGACATCTGGTGGTGATCTGCCGCAGCCACGGGCCCAGACTATCAGCCACCTTGCAGCCCCCACGCCTGGGGACCATCTTCTTGCCGCCCTCCTAACGCAGGTAGACATCACACACTCTTGGCCTCACATCTACAAAGGTGCCCAAATTCCCCCACCCACCAGCCTCAGCGCCCTTGGGCCTCCGAGGACTTCTAACTGTCCTTGCCCAGTGACCATGGCCCAGCTGGGGCCTAGCCAACCCAGCTCAGTTCTGTGCCAACTGGTAGGCTTCAACCGCACCTTCTCCAATGAGGTCTGAACCCCAGTTTGGGAAGGCACCCCCCTTCCAAATCTGTCCTTCTTGGGCATGCTCCCTAGGATACTCTTTAAAGTTATCTTTATATCTTTATAGCTATTCTCTTGTGTAAACTTAATAGGCCTTTAAACAGCCTCTATTAAATTACTGTCTCCTGGTTGGACTTAGATACAATGCACAGAAGTCCAAGGCGTTTCCTACCCAATCCTCCCTCCCCCCTCCCCTCCTTCCACAGCGGTCAGGCCTGCGTCACAGTCTAAAGCAGCGGTTCTCAACCTGTGGGTCGCGACCCCTTTTGGGGGTCGAACGACCCTTTCACAGGGTCGCCTAAGACCATTGGAAAACACATATATAATTACATATTGTTTACAGTAGCAAAACTACAGTTATGAAGTAGCAATGAAAATAATTTTATGGTTGGGGGTCACCACAACATGAGGAACTGTATTAAAGGGTCGCGGCATTAGGAAGGTTGAGAACCACTCGTCTAAAGGGTCTCACCACCCCCTCCTTCTCCCTGTCTCCTTTATCCTTCACACGGGGAAACCCTCAACAAATCTCCGACATCTTTCATTCTTCCTTGGCATTGGCTTCTCAGAGGATGCAGACTGATACCACTTCCCATCACACTTAGAATAAACTCCCATGAGGCTTTTATCATCTGCTTGTTAACCCAAGGCCAGCCCCCTCCCCCAACACACACCTTCCTGCTGCTCTCCAAGTCATTCTACTTTAGTCGCCGTGGGTGGCCTCCTTGCAGTTCCACAAACACACAAACCAGAATCCCACCTCAGTCTTTGCTCTTGCTGCTCTGTCTTTGATACAAGGCTTGTTTCCTCATTTCATTCAGAACTTCACCCACAATCCCCAATCGCCCTTTAACTCCCCCTCTATCCTACTTTGTTTGGTTTATTTATAGCCCTTAAAACCAGGTCACCTGCTATATATTTACTTACTTACTTTTCTGTCTCCCCCTGTAAAGAAACGTCTCCTCCACTGAGGCCAGAGACTGTCCACTGCCACATCCCCAAGGCCTGGATTAGTAAGCCCCTGGCACACAGTAGGTACTCAATAAGTATGTGTTACTTAACTGAATAAAGGAGTGTCCTTGCCTTTGCTCAAGCCATTCCCACCCCCTGGAATGCTTTCCCTCTCCTGCCAGCTTTCCTAATCCCTGCAAGACTCAGCCCTCGCCTCTACTCCTCCAGGAAGCCCTCCCTGGCGAGCTGGGCTCTGAGCCCCGGGAGCGTGCTTGTTCTTGCCCCTCGGCCACTGTACTGCCTGATGTTAGGTATAAGTAGGCTTTGTGGCAGATAAAGACTGAGGTGGCGATGACAAGCAGAAGAGAAGAGGCCAGCTTTATTGGGGTGAAAGAGAGGGGAGGGGGTGCTCCATAGGCTCCGGGCCAGGGGAGAGCTGCCGGGGGAGTAGCCTGGGACTGGGATGCAGTGTCACTTCTTCCACTCCTTCTTCTCATAGTCCCACCGGGAGGCCAGGCCTTGCACAGGGTTGCCCTTCATGTCCAGGATGCGCTGGAGCTGCTTGGCCTTCCACTCATCCGTCAAGGTGATGGGCTTCTCAGGGAACACTGCAGGAAGGAAGGCACGGGGTAGGGACAGGGCCGCCCTCTCCCTCTGAGCCAGGGTCCCAGGGACAGGGGTAGGGTGCCCTGCATGGAGGCGCTCCCTCCACCCTGTCCGTCTGTCTCCCCATCAGACTTCCTAAGCTGCACTCCACAGGCTTCTGTGTTCTGACCCCAACTCTGCCTTCGATTCGCTGTGGGAACTGGATCAAGGTCCTTCCCCTTCTGAGCCTCGGTTTCTT
>NW_005871108.1:2146229-2152691 GCF_000147115.1 Myotis lucifugus | reverse complement strand
AGGTTTGGGGGGGGATTAAGAGACCAACTGAAGGGACTTATATCCATGCATATAAAAATTAACCAATGGCCCCAAGTTCTGTGCGGAGGGGCGGGGGGTAGGGGTCGGGGGAATGTCAAGGGGGGGAAAAAAGGAGACATATGTAATACTATTTGTAATACTTTAAGAAATAAAAATTATTATTAAAAAATAAAAAAATAAAAAAAAATAAATAAAAAATAAAAACCAGGGGCGGCCCAGCCGGGTAGCTTGGTTGGTTGGACATCATCCTTGTGAAAACAAAAAGGTTGTGGGTTTGATCCCTGTGGGGCGCCTATGGGAGGCAGCTGATCGAGGTTTCTCTCTCTCCCTCTCTCTCTCAAATCAATAAAATCATACCCTCAGGTGAGGGTTTAAAAAAAAATCTGGTGCGGACAATACTTAACCCAAAGGCGGAAGCACCCATGGGGCATTTTAGGTGCCTTCACGTGTGGAGCAGGGAAGGGCTGGGACCACAGCGTCCGTCACCACTCAGGTCTGACTGCACTTCCTGGTCCATCTGCCCCCGAGGCTGACGCAGCCTGCCTGCCTCCATCCCTGGTCCTTTATATCCCAGTGGGTGGGTGGGCAAGAAAGAAAAAATCTTTATGGGCACCTTTAAGTACCAAACATTGAGCTAGATTGGAATTTTTCCAAAGGCTCTCTCATTTCCTTCTTATGCCAGGTAGGCGTGCCCATCACACTTTTACAGTAGAAACAAGTGAGGCCACTAGCGGTCAACTGACTGCAGCTCTTCTTCAATATCCTCTCCCTTCTGCCAGAGCCGTGCTTCTCAACCCGCGTGAGCATCAGTCACCTGGAGGGCTGTGCAAACATCGACTGCTGGCTCCACCGTCAGGGTCTGACAGGAGATCCAGAGTGGGGCTGGGAATTTGTTTTCTAACAAGTTCCCAAGTGAAGCTATTGGTCCAGGAACCACACTTTGAGAATCACCCTTTTATAGTAATAAATGATCAGCTGGGTATAGGACAACCCTGCTAAAGACTACATTTCCCAGTTTGCCTTGTGGCTAGATATGGTCATATGATCATTTCTAGCAAATAGAATGTGAGCAGAAGTGGCGTGTGCAACTTCTGGGCCTTAAAAATGAGTGCCTCCTCCCTTCTCTTCTTTACTGGAATGTAGGCTAATGGCTGGAGCAGGAGTAGCCATCTTTTTTTAAAATATATTTTTATTGATTTCAGAGAGGAAGGGAGAGGGAGAAAGAGATAGAAACAACAATGATGAGAGAGAATCACTTACTGGCTGCCTCCTGCACACGCCCCACTGGGGATCGATCGAGCCCGCAACCCAGGCATGTGCCCTTTGCTGGAATCGAACCTGGGACCCTTCAGTCCACAGGCCGACGCTCTATCCACTGAGCCAAACCAGCTGGGGCTAGGAGTGGCCATCTTGTATGTCAAGAAGAAAGCTACATGTTAAGGATGGTAGAGCAACAAGGCGCAAGAAGCCTGACATTGTGGGGTCCCCATACTTCCTATGGCCTTTTTGTGAGACAAGAGCAAGACCTTTATTTTGTTTAAGCTCGAGTATGTTGGCGGCTCTGTCACAGCAGCTGAAACAATGTACTGAAAAATTCATGCTTGCCCGGCCAGCATGGCTCAGTGGTTGAGCATCAACCTATGGACCAGGAGGTCACGGTTCAATTCCCGGTCAGGGCATATGCCCCTGTTGCGGGCTCTATCCCCAGGGGAGGGGGGGGGGTGTGCATGCAGAAAGCAGCCGATCAATGATTCTTTCTCATCATAGATGTATCTATATTCCTTCTTCTCTGAAACCAATAAAAATATATTTTTTTAAAAAACAAGAAAAATTCATGCTTAATAACAGCCAACTGGAATGTGGCTTTCTCTGGATGGCCCTCCAGGATTCCTTCTCTCTCTCCTTTGGGTTCTCACAGATGCTTAAATACACCTCACTCTAGCCACGTATCCAGCATTGCAGTAACAATATCACTCATAACTACAGCTGGCCTACAGCTCTTCCTCATTCAAACCTCACAAGAGCCCTGAGATGTGGGCACTATTATTCCCATTTTACAGATGGGGCAATTGAGGCCCGGAGAGGTGGAGTCCCTGCATTCCCACTCAGACAGCTGTGCTCTGCCCTTCACTCTCCGCCTCTTTGGGGGACTTTTCAAAATCTTTAGATGAGTGCCAGCATAGTTCCCTTATAAGAGCTTGGCTGCTGGCTGCTGGCTGTGGCCACAGGGCACGGCCCAGGGCAGCAGCCAGGTGAGATGCTGCAACTCACCATAGACCCGCTGCCACCAAATAAGCAGAGCGGTGAATCCACAGAAGAAGAAGACACAGCCCATCACTGTCTTCCACTCGTTGGAGCGACGATTCATCTCCGCGAAGGTCTCATGGAACTGGAGCCGGTACACTGGAAGCAGGTAAGGGAGAGGGGGTGGTGGGGGAGGGCCTCAGGTGTAGCCATCCCAAGTGCCCCAAGCCAACTCTTGGTCTGGGGATCTCCCGCCTCCCCCTCCCTGCATCAGATGCTGTCCATCCAGCAAATTCTTATCAAGCATCTATTGTATGCAAAGCAGGGCCAGGAACTGGTAGCCCAGGGCCCTTCTGGTGGCCATAACTTGGAGTCACACTCTGCTCTGTCCCCTCACACTACTCACTCAGTGCTGCCAGAACCCTCCATGCTCTCCTGCCCCCCTATCTTTCCCCATGCTCACTCAGTACTGCCAGAACCCTCCATGCTCTCCTGCCCCCCTATCTCTCCCCATGCTGTTCCCACTACCTAGCAGCACCCTCCTCCTCACCATTCAGGGCCAGCTGGAACGGGCCTTCCTCTAGATGGCCCTCCAGGACGCCATCTCTCTCTCTCTCTCTTAGGTCCTCACTAACACTTGAACACACCTCCCCCCAGCCACCGTCCTGCATTACAGCTATCCGGGTTGATGTCCATTCCCCCACTGGACGGGGAGCTCCCTGATAGCCGGAACCATCTGGGGGATTCACTCCTGTGTCCCCAGCATCCTCTAGCATCAGGCTATGCACAATAGTTGAGTGAATAAAAAGAATGAACAAATGAATGAAATTCTCCCCTTGGATATGCATTCAGGTGTTTGGGGGTTTCTGGCTGTTGTGGGTGGAGGCTCGCCCGTCCCACTGCTCCCTGATGGGCCCTCCTTTGCAAAGCCACCGCCAGCCCACTCTCCCCAGCCAGTCCCCACCCGGAGACCTACAGGCCACCTTCTCGGCATGGCTCAGCTGGGTCCAGCTGCCCTTCTCCTTCTCCTTCAGGGCCCGCTGCTCAGCGTTGAGCTCTGTGCAGAAGGGCTCGTCTGGCATGGGGTAGGAGCGCTGGGCATGGTAATTGGTGTAGGGGGCAATCTTCCCCTTGCTGTGGGCTGTGGGTACAAGGAAGGAGCTGAGTTCAGGCTGCCCCTGGGACATTCCAGCACGAACCATAATATTAATAGAGAGGGTTGCATTTACTGAGCACTGACTGTGCCAGGAGCCATTCTAAGGCCTTCAGGTAAGTTGACTCATTTACTCCGCATCACTCTGAGCCAGGTGATGCTGTGACCTCCATTTTACAGATGAAGCCACTGGGCAGCAAGTGACTTGCTAAAATTCACAGAACCAGAAGGACCAGGGCCAGGGCTGCAATTCAGCCCCCCTGGCTTCCAATCCTGTGCCCCCCGTAAAGAGGGCAAGTCCCGCAGAGACAATGGTGAGCAAAGGCTCATGAGAGAAACCTGAGCTGACAGGTGTGAAAGTGCTCTGCAAACTGCAAAACAATAGCCATATGCCTTTCTTCCTTTCTTTTTTTCTTCCTTCCATTCTTTCTTTCTTTCTTTCTTTCATAATCAATTTTTATTGATTTCAGAGAGGAAGAGAGAGAGAGATAGAAACATCAATGATGAGAGGGAGTCATTGATCAGCTGCCTCCTGCAGGAACCCTCCTGGGGATCGAGCCTGCAACCCGGGCATGTGCCCCTGATGGAATCAAACCTGGGACCCTTCAGTCCTCAGACCGACGCTCTGTATACCTTTAATAGGGATCAGGGGCACGGCTTTGGAGTCAGTTTGGTGTGAAACTCAGTCCCTCCCCAGCCCAGCTCCACCCAGCCCCTTTACCTCACTGTGCTTCGCTGTCCTGGCACACAGTAGGTGCGCCATAAACGACACTGGTCAACAGAGAGGTTGGTTTACTGCTGGCCTCCATTCCTGGATGCTCTCCCTCACGGCTAAGCCCTCGAGGACTCCACTCAAGTGTCCAGAAAAAAGGCCGGGCACTCGGAGAGTCTCAACAAAGCTACTTACCATCACCACAGAGGCCCACAGGACGGCCTTGGAACTGCTTTGAGCAGGAGTCCTGGCTCTTTGAATATCTAGGCCTCTGGGCCACAGTTTGTTCATCTGAGAAATGGAGATAACAGCACAGCCTCCACCTCACGTGGCTGTTGTGACGTCTAGATGTGTTAATCGGTATAAAATGTTTATCACAGCTAGGGGTACATAGTAAGGGCTCAATAAATGTTATTTGTTTATAAATAAGTAAATCAGTCAATCAGAAAGGCCCTCTGCTAGCTGGCTGCAGTCTCTCCCGCTTTCGGCATCTTCTGACTGGCACTGACACCGGTCTGCCAAGGAGGTCCCAGGTTCTGTCAGCACCTCCACCTCAGGACTCCAAGGCCGCAGGGGCCTCAGGTTTAGGGGTCAGGCCCTGAGGAAGCTTGGGACGCAGGAGCTCCATTTCCTGGACCCAGGAGTGGGATTGTGGGAAGTGGTTTTGGGTAGACCCAGCATGGAAGGGACAGAGCAGCCTGCAGACAGCACTCCTGCCCCTTGCCTTGGAGTTAGGCAAGGGAGGAGGGTGTCCAGGTCTTACCAGTGTCTCCTGGGTTGTGTATCCCTCGAATTCCAAGTCCTGGCTTCCTCAGCACCAACCTCCGGGCAGCTCTGAAGAACATCTGGGGGGTGTATGTGAATGAGCCCACACATTGCCCTCTGACCCTACCCCTTAGTGCAGCCATGGGCAAACTACGGCCCGCGGGCCAGATCCGGCCCGTTTGAAATGAATAAAACTAAAAAAAAAAAAAAAGACCGTACCCTTTTATGTAATGATGTTTACTTTGAATTTATATTAGTTCACACAAACACTCCATCCATGCTTTTGTTCCGGCCCTCCGGTCCAGTTTAAGAACCCATTGTGGCCCTCGAGTCAAAAAGTTTGCCCACCCCTGCCTTAGTGCCTAGACAGAGAAGCCATTTTCACAGGTGTGTGTGGGGGGGGAGGGGGGTTTCTAGTATTTCAACGTCTCCCTCAGGCCCCGGCCCTTCTAATTTTGTTTTGTATCCCCATGGGGGTAAACAGGGGTCCAAGACATTTGGAGCTCCCTCCTGGGACCTCAATTCCCCATCTGAGAAGTGGGAGGAGGCCTAATTCTTAAGGCAGGGTCTGAATAGTTTGGGGCTGGGGGCCTGGGTCCTACTTCCTGCCCCAGCTCAGCCTGGCCAGGTTGGGAAACCATCCTGGGTTGTTTGCCCCCCAAGAGACGGGGTGGGAGTCCAGGTAGGAGGAAGCAGGTCGTGGGCTGCCTCTCTTCCCTCAGGCCATCTGCCACCATCTCTGCCAGACAGTCTGGCCCCCCTTCCCTCCCTAATTGGCTGCCTACGTGCAGGAGAGCCTGCTCTGCTGCATCCAGTGGAGGAGGGGGACAGGATGAGCCCAACCCCCCATGGGGGGGGGGAGTCTCAGGGACTGACATTCCATGGGGGTAGAGGAGGACAAGGACCAAAATGGGTCAGAGAGAGGAAAAGAAGCGCACATCTGGAGAGGGTAAAGGGGCATCCACTTCTGAAAAGAGAAAGAGCCCCCCACATCTGGGGAGGGGGCACCCAATAATTATGAAGGAGTATACCATGTGTGGTAAGTGGGAGAGGGTCCCCCATTTGGGAAGGAAGGGCTCCCCATCAGTGTTAAGTGGGTGGGAGAGCCCCACCGATGGGGAAAGGGAAGGAGTAATCTGCTTTTGGGGAAAGAGATGGCACCCCACATGCGAACAAAGGATAATTCCCCAGGAACCCCCTCCCCCTCTTCCATGGCAGGGACCACATGGGGGAGTCCAAGTCGCATTCCCCACTCTCCCGAAGCTGGGGCTCTCCCCACTCTTACCTCCCAGCTCTGCTGCAGGAGAGACCCAGGTCTGCTGCGCGAGTAATGGAGAATGAGCTGCAGAGGGACCCGAGCTCAGGCGCCCTCCCCTGGGCCCGCCCCAAGCCTTTCCCAAGGCCGCCCCTGCGTGGGAACGTGGGAACGTCCTGCCCCAGAGGGGCGTGGGGAGCACCAGCTCACCTCCCTGAGGGCTCCGAGCCACAGCCTGGGGAGAGGGACTGCAGAGTGTCTCCCGCCCACGGGAGTCCTGCCTCTAGAGACCTGAGACTGCAACCCGGGCAC
>NW_005871108.1:2131507-2145846 GCF_000147115.1 Myotis lucifugus | reverse complement strand
CCCCATCCCCAATGAGGAGTGAAAAAAGCCCCCCTGGGGGGGTCAAATCATAGCTGTGCCTTCAACATGTGGCCTAACTCTTGAGTGCCTGTTTCTTTTCTAAAAAAAAAGATTTAATGATAGTTCTACCTTACATGGCTGTGAAAAGATTAAGTCAATAGAAAAGCATCAAACACATTTATTCAAGAACTAGAGGCCCAGTGCACGAAATTTGTGCTCTGGAGGGGGGGGGTCTCTCAGCCCAGCCTGCACCCTCTCGCAGTCCGGGACCCCTCACTCCTTACCACCCGCCTGTTTGCTGCTCTTTAGTGCTGCCGTGGAGGCAGGAGAGGCTCCCGCCACTGCCACTGCGCTTGCCAGCCATGAGTCCAGCTTCTGGCTGAGCGGTGCTCCCCCTGTGGGAGCGCACTGACCCCCAGGGGGCAGCTCCTGCATTGAGCGTCTGCCCCCTGGTGGTCAGTGCGCATCATAGCAACCGGTCATTCTGCTGTAAGGGTCACTTAGGCTTTTTTTAAATTTATTTTTTTAATAAAATTTTTTTCTTTATTGATTAAGGTATTACATATGTGTCTTTATCCCCCCATTGTCCCCCACCCCCCACTCATGCCCTCACCCCCCCTGGTGTCTGTGTCCATTGATTGGGCTTATATGCATGCATACAAGTCCTAGGCTTTTATTATATAGATTATTTATTAAGACCTATTACAGCTGGCATTTATTATCTATTGTTTACCAGTTTAAGATATAGAGCCAAACAAAACCAAACACAATCTCTACCCTTATAGGGCTTACAGTCCAGTTCCAAGCAGAGAAAAAGACTTGTGCAAAGGCCCAAGAGCAGAAAAACACAGGTGTATTCAAAGAACAGAGAAAGGCGATCTTGGCCAGCATGTAATGGGCAAAGGGGACAGTTGGAGTGGGGTTGGACCACAAAGCAGGGCCTCAGAGGCCATGGTATGGATCTTAGATTTTATTTTATTTTATTTTTTTATTTTTTTTTTTTAAGATGTTTTTTTTTTTTTAAATATATTTTATTGATTTTTTACAGAGAGGAAGAGAGAGAGATAGAGAGTTAGAAACATCGATGAGAGAGAAACATCAATCAGCTGCCTCCTGCACATCTCCTACTGGGGATGTGCCCGCAACCCAGGTACATGACCTTGACCGGAATCGAACCTGGGACCTTTCAGTCCACAGACCGACGCTCTATCCACTGAGCCAAACCGGTTCGGCAGATTTTATTTTATAAAGAAGGAAGGTCGCCCTGGCTGGTTTGGCTCAGTGGATAGAGCGTCAGCCTGCAGACTGAAGGGTCTCAGGTTTGATTCCCAGCCAAGGGCACATGCCCAGGTTTCGGGCTCCAGCCCCAGTAGGGGGTGTGCAAGAGGCAGCCAGTCGATTCTCTCTCATTATTGATGTGTCTGTCTCTCTCCCTCTCCCTTCCTCTCTGAAATCAATAAAAATCTATTTTAAAAAAAAAGAAGAAGAGGGAAGGTCACCAAAGGTAAGTAGGGGAGTGATATGGTTAAATGGAACAGAGCACGAGTGAAATAAATGTGTCCTGGGGTTGTTAGAACACTGAAGGTGGATGGTCACTGCTGTGACCTAGGACCAGAGATTTCTAGGTCTCCCAGCTCTGGGCCCACGGGGTGTGCCCAGTGCTCCCCCATCCAGCAGGGTTTGTGTAGCCCAGTGAGGCCATAAGGACACACCCCAGCCAATGTCTGGAGGTACGTGCCTCCGTCATCCCCAGGGGGCAGATAAGCCGACAAGAACAGGGACTCGGGAGGGTGATAGAGAAGCCCTCAGTGGGCAGGGTGGATGAATCTCCATTCTGGACTTTAGCGGCAACAGACACAAAGCCTCAGAAGGCAGTGTGGGAATTGTGGGAATTCCCTGAACCTCCAAAAGACCCCCAGCTCCCAGGACCAGCTTTCCTTACTCCTGGGAGCTGCTCCTCCCGCTTCTGCAGGACTAAGCGAATTACAGACCTGAGAGACACCCAAGAAGACCAGCCACTTGCCTCTTGGATGCCGACCAGTGTCCTGAAGAGGGCGAGGGGAGACCCTTCTTCAGGCAACCTGGGGAGAGCTCGCCTTGAGTCTTGTCAAGGACAGGGGTGCTGGTTGCACTGGAGTGAGGGACTCTACTGCTGCCCCGCTGAGCTGGTGGCCACATGGGCTGCAGTTTCCCCAGCCCTCAGAGGGCCTCCCAAGGGAAGGCATTTGGGGATGCAGACCCTCTGTTCCGCCCTGCCCTCTCCCACCCGCGCCTCCGTGGGAACTGCAGGCTGTCCAGACTGAGGATGTGGGCGATGCTGTGATAAGGAACATCTGTTGGGGAAGCTGGCCCCAGGGCTGAGGGGGATGGGATGGAGGCAGGCTGGGTGGCTCAAGGTTGATCTAGGGCAGAACAACCGCCTGTGAGGCGATGGGGAGCAGGTTCTGGAGGTCCTGAACCTGGGAATTGTGTCTCTTATAAGGCAGGTCTCTCGGGGGTTCTGGGCCAGTAACAGGAGTCTTCCCCGGAAATCTTGTTGGGCACAGAGGGGAGGGAGCTCCGATTGGGGCATTACAGGCCACTCACCGCTAAGGCTGGGGATGCGTAAATGGGAATGCAGACTGACACTGCAGAAAAAGAAGGGACAGCATGTGAGAGGAATCTGCCCCTCTCCCGCTGGCCCTGAGTGCGACCCTCCGGCTCCGGCCCACTTGATCAGATCCAGGGAGCCCCCTAGATTCTGCCCGAGGAAGACCTCGGCCGGCCGCGGCCTCAGCATCCTGCCGGCACGACCCGCCTCCCCGCCCCCCTCCATTCAGGCTTCACGTAGGACCCACCTCGGGCCCGAGAAAGACCTCGACCTCATGCAGGACCCGCAGGCGAAAGTAGGCAGAGGCGATGAACAGAGTGGCGGACCTTTATCCTCAGCCGCTCTGGAGCCCCGAGGGCCGGGTGAATTTGGGGAGGAGGTCTGAGCCGGGCCAAGAAGTGGGGGGCGGGGCCAGAGACGAAAGGTTTGTCAATCAGGGGCACGGAGGGGGTGGGGCCAGTCGGGCGGGGGGGGGGGCCGGTGAACAGGGGGCGTGGTCAGAATCGGGGGCGGGGCCCACCGGCTCACTAGCTGGGATTCCGGCCGACACGCGGATTTGGCCGCAGCACTGAAGCCCGCGGGGCGACAGGCAGTACCAGCACGCGGGTGCCCAGGCAGCAGCGCAGGCTCAGAGGACTTCGAGCGAAGATCCGTAGCTCCAGGGACCAGTTCAGAAAGCGCTTCTGCAACTGTGGACAGGCGGGCGGGTCAGAACCAAACGCCGAACCGGGGACAACCTCTAGTGGCGGGCTCCCCGGCCCTGGGAACGACCCGGTAGCTGGGTCAGGGGCAGGTGGCCGCCTTGGGCTGACTATCGCTGGGACCGGACTGGGCCCGGGGGCCTGGAAGGTAGAAACCTCCTTCGGGCAGGTCTGATCTCTCTGCATCGATCCGGCCCCAGGACAGACGCCCTCGGAGGAGGGGAGGCCGTGGTGGCAGCCCGGGCAGCAATGGCGACCTTCCCTCCCCTGGGGCACGAAATGCACTAAGCTCGGGTGCTCCGCCGTAAGGAGAATCCCTTGCAGGGCTGTAAGGACTTTGTTTCGGCCGAGCCCTCGGCTGTCATGCAGGACTCCTCAGCCCCGCCCCCAAGGCGTCCCTGGTCCCACCCACAGGAGGTCTTTGTTCTAGGTCCTGACACCTGCCAGGACCCGCGTCTCCTCCTTCCTTTCCCAGCCTCGAGGTCCCAGCCATCCCTTCCCGGCCCCGCGGACAGTCACTGTGTCCCCTTCCCGCCGGGCTCCCTCTAGTGGCCCCGCGCTCCGCCGTCTCAGCCCCGCCCCTGCCGGTCAGCTATCCCCGGCCCCGCCCGACTGCTGGCCTCGCCCCTTCCCTGAAGGTTCCTCCTCAGTCGCTCAGCCTGGCCCCGCCCCTTGCCCTGTCAGTCACTCGGGCACAGCCTGGCTAAACCTTCCCACTGGCCCCGCCCCCGTTAGCATAGTCCAACTCGGCAAAGGGCTGAAGCGGTGGGATCCCGGGAGTTGGGGGTTGCCGGGGGTCAAATCAGTTCTGGGGCAGGCACTGGTCCTGGCAGATGACGCCGTAGGGCTAACCTGGAACGGTCTGCTCCAGGTCTCCCAGGGCTTTCTGTACCACCGACCACACCAGGAGCGGGCAGGGGGGTGTGAGGGACCCTGGCCAAGCTCCTAGGTGGGCCCCTTCTCTAGGACACAACTGGCTCATGAACCTGGAGCTATATCCCCCTGCTGTGGCCCAGGAGACTTACCAGTAACTGTGGCCTCAACAAGACCTCCCATTCCCCTTGCTCTTCTTACAATGTGACCTTGACTCTCCCGCCATTGAAGAGCGGGATCTGTGACCCCACTCCTTGAACCTTCGCTGGGGAGAAAATAAATCTAGACTGACTAGAACATGCTGGAAGTGGTGCTGTGTGACCTCCAAAGCTAGATCATAAAATGCTATATACGCTCTTGGGACAGTCTTAGAACCATGCTGAGCGGAAGCCAAATTAGCCCACATGGAGAGAACATCCAGAGAGGTCGTATGCACACGTTTTGTCTGCTCCTAGCCCAGCGGAGGTGCCAGCCTCAACTTCGAGACGTGTACATCTCCAGATGATCCCAGCCACTGGCCACTCAAGTCCCCCTCTGCCACCAGGTCTTCCCAGCTGAGGACCCAGACTTCGTGGAGCAGAGACAAGTCATCCCTGCCGCGCCCTTTCTGAATTCCTGACCCATGGAATCCTCAGCGCCAGGTAGCTGTTTTTATTGATTTGAGAGAGAGGAAGAGAGAGATAGAAACATTGACGAGAGAGAAACATCAACACTGATTGGCTGCCTCAGACCCCACCATTGTCCTTCAAATTTCAGCTCAGCCGGGGTGGGTAGCTCAGTTGGTTAGAGCATCATCCTGATGGGCCAAGGTTGCGGGTTCAATCCCCTGTCAGGGCACATACAAGAAACAACGAATGAATGCATAAATAAGTGGAACAGCAAATCCATGTTTCTCTTTCTCCCTTCCTGTCTCTAAAATCAACAAACAAACAAACACCACACAAATTTCAGCTCAAATGCTATCTCCTCAGAGACTTCACCTGGCCCCTATGGAAAGTGCCCTCCCTAATCAGTCTAGATTTATTTTCTTCTCAGCACTTTCCATTTTCCAACATCACACACATGGACATTCACAGCCTTCTTGGCCCGAATGCTCTCCATACCAAGCCTAGTCACTCAGGTTCCCTCCACTGCCAGGCTGGGATGAAGTGGGATCTGGCTGTGCAATGGACTGAATGTCTGTGTTCCCTCAAAATTCGTATGTTGAACCTCATCTCCTCATGATGGTATTAGGAGTTGGGGCTCCTAGCCCAGCGGAGGTGCCAGCCTCAACTTCTAGACGTGTACATCTCCAGATGATCCCAGCCACTAGCCACTCAAGTCTCCCTCCGCCACCAAGTCTTCCCAGCTGAGGACCCAGACATTAGGGAGGTGCTTAGGTCATGAGTGTGGAGCCCTCACGAATGGGATGGGGACCCTTATAAAAGAGACCTCAGAGAGTTCCCTCATCCCTTCTGCCACGTGAGGTCCGATGAGAAGATGGCTGTCTACGAACCAGGAAGATATGGAATCTTCCAGCACCTTGATTTTGAACTTCCAGATGCCAGAATTTCAAAAGTTATTTAAAAAACAAAACAAAAAAACATAACTGACTTTTATTTAAAAAAAAAAATTTCTTTATTGATTTCAGAGAGGAAGGGAGAAGGAGAGAGAGATAGAAACATCAATGATGAGAGAGAATCATTGATTGGCTGCCTCCTGCACGCCCCTCACTGGGGATCAAGCCCACAACCCAGGCATGTGCCCTTGACCAGAATCGAACCTGGGACCCCTCAGTCCACAGGCCGACGCTCTATCCACCGAACCAAGCCGGCCAGGGCACACAACTGACTTTTATATAGTGACCATATATTCTAAGACCCTGCTAAATTCATGTATTAGTTTGCTAGGGCTGCTGTAAGAGAATACCATGGCCTGGAAGTTAGAAGTCCAAAATCAAGGAGTCTGCAGGTTTGGTTCTTTCTGGGCTGCAAGGGAAGGCTCTACTCCAGGCCTCTCTCCTTGGCTTATACATGCTGTCTTCTCCCTATGTCTCTTAACATTGTCTTCCCTCTATGGATGTCTGTGTCCAAGTTTTCCCCCCTTGTATAAGGAGACCAGTCATACTGATGTTTTCAAAGAATGAGCTTTTGGTTTCGTTGTTTTTCTGTGTCCATATCATTGATTTCTGCTCTTTATTTCATTCTACTTGGTTTGGGCTTAATTTGTTCTTGCTTTTTCTTTTTTCTGAAGGTAGAAGCTTATATTACTGATTGGAAACATTTCTTCTTTTCCAATAAGCATTTAATTGTATAAAATGCACTCTTAGCTCTGATTTAGCTGCATCTCACCATTTTGATGTATAGTATTTTTGTTTTAATTCCGTTCAAAATGTTTTCCAATTTCTCTTGAGACTTCTTCTTTGACACATGGGTTAGTTAGAAGTGTTGTTTAGTTTCCAAATATTTGGGGGTTTTCCAGATATCTTTTAGTTCTTGATTTCTAATCCCACTATGATCAGAGAACATTCTTTACTGGTATATAATTTAAATTTTCAGCATTTGTTCATTGTTGAGTTGGCCTATTTGGTGAATGTTCCATGTGCACTTGAAAAGAATGTGTTCTGTGCTACTGTTAAGAGTTTTCTGTAAATGTCATTAGGTCAAGTTGACTGACAGTGCTGTTCAGGTCTTCCATATTCTTGCTGAGTTTTTCAGTTACTGATAATGTAGTGTTGACATCTACACGTATAATTCTGACTTTATTTCTCCTTTCAGATCAATCCAATTTTGCTTTTTATAGTTAGGAGACTTGTTGATAAGCAATATGCACAAGATTGTATTGTCTTCTTGGTGAATTAACCCTTTAGTCATTATATAATGTCCTTTATCCCTGGTTATTTTCCTTATTCTGAATTCTACTCCATTCATTATTATTAATAAAGCCATTCCAACTTTTTTAAAAATTAGTGGTTCCATGGTGTATCTTTGTCCACACTTCTTTCAATCTACCATATAATTATATTTAAAGGAGCTTCATATAGGCAGAATATCATTGTGCTTTTACTCTAATACTACAATTATTGTCTTTTATTGATGCATTTATGTAATAATCAGTACATTTATGTAGTTATTGATTAGAGCAAATTTAGGTCTACTATTTATTATTCTTTTAAATTATCCCCTTTCCTGCCTTCCTTTAGGTTATTTGATTATTCTTAGTATTCAATTTTAACTTAATTATTGGCTTTTTGTCTATGTATCTTTGTATTAATTTTCTCTAGGGTCTGTGGTTTCCTTAGGGATTATAATATACATGCTTAACTTTTTACAATCTATTGAGTGTTAATAATTTGCCACTTACAGGTAAAATATAGAGCTTTGCAACCATACAGAAGCTTTTACCTTCTCCCCTCTATGTTATAGTTGCCATACTTATTACATCTACATTCATCGAAATACCCCAGAAAATGTTATGATTTTTTCTTTCTTTTTTATTTTATTTTTGCTTTCAAGACATATGTATTTTACAGATTGAGACCTTCCAGCAAATTTTTAAGATCTGAGTTATTATAGTTCTTTTAAAATGTTCTTCTAGTCACGTGGCTCCCCCACCCCTTAATATAACTAAGTGTTGTTGTTTTTTTAAAAAGTCACTTTACTAAGGTATAATTGACATACAAAAAGCAGTAAATACTTATTGCATCCATCTGGATGTGTTTGGAAATACTAAGTATACACTCATGAAATCCTCACCACAATCAAGGCCATAACTTTACCCATCACCTGCAAAAGTTTCTCCCACCCATCCTGCTTTTAAGATTGATTTTCCTTTTGTGGTAAGAGCTTAACATAAGGCTTAACCCTCACAGCAAGTTTTTTAAGTATAAAATACAATATTATCTCTAGACCTCTGTTGTACAATCTCCAGAACTTATTTGTCTTATATTACTGAGGCTTTGTACCTTTTGACCAACACCTTCCCATCTTTAAAAAAATATATTTTTTTATTGATTTTAGAGAGGAAAGGAGAAAGAGAGAGAGAGAGAGAGAGAGAGAGAGAGAGAGAGAGAGAAACATTAATGATGAGAGAGAATCATCAATCGGCTGCCTCCCGCAAGCCCCCCAATGGGGATCGAGCCCGCAACCTGGGTATGTGCCCTTGATCGGAATCGAACCCAGGACCCTTCAGTCTGCTGGCTGACGCTCTATCCACTGAGCCAAACCAGCTAGGGCAACACCTTCCCATTTTATTGGTTCTTTTAAAAAAATAGTTTCCATTTATCTTCTCAGAATGTCTATTTCCCCATTCATTTCTAAAGCATTTACCTTCCCCTCCTGCAGGATGGATATAGTAACTGCTCTGAAGTCTTTGACAATTCCAACATCTAGGTCTTTTCGTGGCTAGCATCTATTGATTTTTCTTTGAGAATTGGTTGGAGATTCCTTATTGAGTAACTTTGCATTGTATCCTGGACATTTTAAATTTTATTTTATTTATTTTTTATTTCAGAGGGGAAGGGAGAGGGAGAGAGAGATAGAAACATCAATGATGAGAGAGAATCATTGATCAGCTGCCTCCTGCACGCCCCCACACTGGGGATCGAGCTAGCAACCCAGGCGTGGGACCTTGACCGGAATCAAGCCTGCGACCCTTCAGTCCACAGGCCGACGCTCTATTCTCTGAGCCAAACCAACAAGGGATGTATCCTGGACTTTTTAAATATTATCTTATGAGATTCTGGGTACTGTTGAAAGCCTCTGTAGATTTTTTTTTTAAGCAGGCAAAACTGGTTAGGTTCAGACTCCATGTTTATGTCACCTTCTGTGGGCTTTTATTTTCAAAGCTTTGCTCTTCTGTTTGGGTCTTCCTGGTGCTGGGTTAGTCTCGGACTGAGTCAGTGGTTTATATGGTGGTTCAGTGCTTTTCAAAGCTTTTGCCAACCTTCTTGGGTGTGTTCCACCCAAGCACAGCCTGGGATGAGCCCAGGACTCCTGTTGGTTCATATACAGACTTAGAGGCTTCCCTTTACCCACTCTCTCCTTCCCGGGATTTTCTCTACATTCTCTGGCTCCCAGGGGCCCCTCTTTCTGGTCCTCTGGTCAGAAATATGACATTTTCTCAGAGTTTTATCCACCAGCACTGGGCCTGCCTCAGGGCAAAGCAGCAAGAGAAAAGAGAGAAAAAAAGAAGGTTTGAAGAATTCCCACACTGTCCGCACTCCGTGAGCCCCTTTCCATGTTCTCTTGTCTAGAGGGCGGATTTTCTCTCAATAGGATTGGAAACTGCAGCACAGATGGGCCTCCTGGGGGCAGGGCTGAGATAAAGGTCACATAAAATAACAGAATTCTCTTCACACTCTCCGGGTCATCGGGCCCTTATTCTTGGTTTCCTGGCTGGAATGTCAGGCTTTTCTATCAGAGTTTCAACAGCGCAGTTTCCTGATTCAGGGTCAAAGCAAGAAGATACAGAAGAAAGTTTACCAGAAAATCCCACTGTTACACTGGTTATCCCAAGCTGCTCTCTATCATTTACTTTCTAGAGTTTTCCCTTAAGGAGTTGCTTTTTCTATTTCTACTTAGTCCAGAATTCTAAAACCAGCCTCCAGGACTGTTGGAAAGGTAAACTCATCTTGTTAACCCTCAAAATGGAAAGGAAATATGTCCTCGTTCCCCACCCCCAAGATTACTTTCCAGGAGGCCAAGGCTGAGGGACTCTGGACAAGTCACTTAACATCCCTGGGTTTTCCTTTTCTTATCTCTATATTATAATGAGTGTGTTGGGTTAAGTAAGGGACCCTCCTCCCCACTCCCCCCTCCCCCTCCCCTCCCTCTTCCCCCCTCCCCTCCCCCAGTTCCGACTCCTCAGTGTGGCTCAGTGGTTGAGGGTTAACTATGAACCAGGAGGTGGAGGTTCAATTCCTGATTCCCAGTTAGGGCACTTGCCAGGGTTATAGGCTCAGTCCCCAGTAGGGGGCGGGCAGGAGGCAGCTGATCAATGATTCTCATGATTGATGTTCCTATTTTTTTCTCCCTCTCCCTTCCTCTCTGAAATCAATAAAAAAAAAAGACTCCAGTTCAACCTAGGAACATGTAAATTGTACATACCTGTGATGCAGCCATCACATTCCTTCTCACACACTTTCACCAGGAAACATGTATGACATTCAGAGCAGCACTGTTGATAATAGCAAAAACCATAAAACAACCCACAGGTCCATTCACAGGAGGTTGGGTAAATAAATTACATTGCAGAATACTATACAGCAGTGGAAACGAGGGAACTAAGCCTACACCCATCAATATAGACGCTTTTCACGTAATTCATGTTGCATGAGAAAAGCAAGTGACAGAAAATTATACACAGTATTATTCTACTTACGTAAAAGGCAAAACCAGGTAAAATTAAGCAATAATGTACTTAAGGATGCATACTGGTACATATGTGGAAAAAATAAAAAAAGAACATGTTATTGATTGACACAAAGTTGAATAGTGGCGAAGTCTTGCAAGGACGTCCAGAGGGGCACGTGGGCTTCAAAAGAACTAATAGTCTACTTCTTAAGCTGGGTGGCCTGTGCTTAAATGTTCATTTGATTATTACCTTTAAATTGTGTACATTAGTAATAGTTGCTTATATATATATATATATATATATATATATATATATATATGTATATATATGTGTATATATATGTGTGTGTATATATATATGTGTGTGTGTGTATATATATATATACATACTTCACAAGTTGAACAAAAAATTCAAGAATTTGCCCAAGATCTCCTTTTATTGAAGAGGTAATGAGTTCTCAGAGGGGGGTTGTCACACCGCAAGGAAGAAGATGAGAGAGTGGGGGAAAGAGCAATTAAGGCCCTGGCCAGAGCTCGGCTGAGGGTGGATATTTCTGAATTCGTCGCCTGCTGTGTACATGTACACCAACATTCACATACCAGACAGAAAATACTCTTCCTACGCGCGCATAGATATGGATGCAGTTCCCACATATTCCGCTAGAGTCCGCCAAGGCACCGGTTTTCGTCGCCTAAGGAACCAGGCCTCATTTCTCACCTGCGCTAGCGCACTTCCGGATCTTCCCAGGAGGGGGCGCCAGTGGCCGAAGAAAGACCAGAGTGGGCGTGGTGCCTACATTCGCTAGTGCACTAATGAACTCAGCGGCCGCGAGCTGGTCACCCAGTTCTCCCTGCCGCTCCAAGATGGGGTTCTCAAGCCAAGAAAGGAACAGCAGCCGTAGACGTAGATGACGCTGCTGCGCCTTCTGCAGCTTTGCCTTCAAGCTTGGATCGTGCTGTGCCCCCTCTGTATATAAAGGGAAGAATCTAGGTGTTTGGAGCCTAGATATCTAGGCACAGCATTTTGCAAATTTTACATGAACACATACCAATAAGCCATAAACACACCCAGATGAGAAGATGTGAAGTTTAAACTTCAGCAATTTCAGGTAAATCCCCCTCTGATCATACACATGCATATTTATTTACTGTCTGTCTTCTGCTAGACTGTAAGTTCCAAGAAGGCAAGATTTTTATCTAGTCGCGACCCTTGGGGGCCAAACGACCCTTTCACAGGGGCCGCCTAAGACCATCGGAAAACACATCTATAATTACATGTTGTTTACAGTAGCAAAATTACAGTTATGAAGTATCGACGAAAATAATTTTATGGTTGGAGGTCACCACAACATGAGGAACTGTATTAAAGGGTCTCGGCGTTAGGAAGGTTGAGAACCACTGATCTAAACTGTTAGCTCCTGCAGTCTCATTGGTTTCTAATACTAGGAAGCTTTGTAACTTTGTTGGAGGAACCAGTTGAAGTTGGTACAGTTTTCCAGGTAGATATGACAATGGCCTGGCCTGGGGCTTGATGTGTGGATGGCATCAGAATGATGTTAGAAACCTCAAAACAGTGACTGTAACACCCATTTTATTTTATTTTATTTTTATTTTTTTAAATATATTTTATTTTTTACAGACAGAAGGGAGAGGGATAGAAAGTCAGAAACATCAATGAGAGAGAAACATTGATCAGCTGCCTCCTGCACACCCCCCACTGGGGATGTGCCCACAACCAAGGTACATGCCCTTGACCGGAATTGAACCTGGGACCTTTCAGTCTGCAGGCCGACGCTCTAGCCACTGAGCCAAACCAGTTAGGGCTATTTTATTTTTTTAAAAAATATATCTTTATTGATTTCAGAGAGGAAGGGAGAGGGAAAGAGAGAGAGAAACATCAATGATGAGAAAGAATCATTGATTGGCTGCCTCCTGTACGTCCCCCTACTGGGGATCAAGCCTGCAACCTAGGTATGTGCCCTTGACCAGAATCAAACCTGGGACCGTTCAGTCCGCAGGCTGATGCTCTATCCACTGAGCCAAACCAGCCAGGGCTGTAACACCCATTTTAAAGCTGAGAATGCAGAGACAGGGCAGTGCAGCATGTGACCAATCAGAAATGACACAGGGCCTAGAACATAATCTGCCTTCCTTTGCCCCCTCTTGGCCCCAGCTACCACCCTCCCACCACCCCATCCCCCTATCCCTGTCCCCAGCCACCCCTTGCACAAGGCCCTGATGCAACCCTCTACCGGCCCTGGGTGCCCCTCTTGTGAGCAGCTCTGGGAAAAAGATTTTGCAAGAGCTGGGGCAGGAAGCTCTAGCCAGGGCGGTCCTGGGAAGATAAGGGCGCCCCCGCCCCTTGCGCGCCTCCAGGCCTTCTGGTTTCCTCTCTTCCCTTCCTTTCCCTTTCCGGGAAAGAGGCGCCCAGACCTGGCCTGCCTGTGACTCACCACCTTTCCCTCTGGCAGCCAAACGGGGGTCCTAGGCCCTCCTGTTCCTGGACGGGCTTGCTGTGTGTGACAGTGGGCAGCAGGGACCTCTCTCGCCAGCGGTTTCTGGACTCAGTAAGAATAGCTGGCATGAAGACAGGGTCTACCTCTGAGCCTTAGTCTCAGCAGGCAAAGTGTGGGGTGCTCCTGGAGTACCCCCCATTAAGCCAATTTTGAGGTCTGGGTGACTCAGATTGGCAAGTGTATGGTGGGGGCTTGTGTGTGAAACACTCTTGACCCCTATGTGGGGGGCGGGGGGGGGGGGTAGGCATCCTGAAGTCAGGGCCTGGTGGTCTCTCAGCCTCTAGGGCAGCGGTTCTCAACCTGTGGGTCGCGACCCCTTTGGCGGTCGAACGACCCTTTCACAGGGGTCGCCTAAGACCATCCTGCATATCAGATATTTACATTACCATTCATCACAGTAGCAACATTACAGTTATGAAGTAGCAACGAAAATAATTTTATGGTTGGGTCACAACATGAGGAACTGTATTTAAAGGGCCAGAAGGTTGAGAACCACTGGTCTAGGGCAAAAGCAGACATGTCCACAGTTTGGTTGGTCTCTACCTGGTTCACGACCTGTGCCCAGCTGTGTGACCTGTCCTCCCAGACCGGGTCACACAGGACTGGCCCAGGTCCTCTTGGAGACTGAGAGCCTGGGCCAGTCCCATCTCTTAAAGCTCTGGTAAGCTTTTTGAAATTGAGAAACACCAAAACCAACTGTGGATTGCAAAAACTGTGATAGGTATTGTGTCTTGGCTTTCCCAGTTGATGCATTTAAAACAAAAAAATCTATAATGACCCGGTATGATTTCAATTGGGAAGTAAGATGGAAAAGGCCACCTTGGGTGTCCTGAGGGAACGTGAAGCCTCTCAGGAGCCTGGTGGGGACCAGCCTGATTTCTGGAAAAGTCCTCCAAGTCAGTGAGGGCCCCAGCATGGCCTCGGGTGGTCACTTCACCTCTCTGCTGTCTCCCTTTTTCATCTGAAAGTAGGAACAACAGTGGGTCCACACACCTGACAGGGCTGATAAGACAAAACCCCCTTAGAAGACTCAAACCATTTCACACCAGCATCTACCAAGTGTCCATCCCAGAGCAGAACTTCGACTACACGGCGGTTCAATGGGTCCTGGAGGCTGAGGTGCGGGTCTGCGCCCATTTTCCAGGTGAGACAGCGGAGGCTCGTACAGGTGACGTGAGGAGCATCCAGGGCTCATCAGAGGCGGTGGTCTACCAGCCTTGCTACTGAACTGCTAGCCTATTATGATTGGTGTTGCTGCTGTGGTTCCCGTGATTAAAGGGCGTATAAAACAACACTGCCCCCCCCCCCAACACACACACAGCTGTGA
>NW_005871108.1:2118520-2130651 GCF_000147115.1 Myotis lucifugus | reverse complement strand
CAACATCTCTGAAAAAAAAAAAAAATAAAATAAAGTGCGGTTATTCCTACCGAGAAACTTTTTTTTTAAGAAATAGAACTCTTAATGTTAAATGAATTAGCAATCCAAACCCCACCCCAATTTCCTGTTTTTCTCGTGGGGGGGGGGGGGGGCGCCCACACACGGGAGGGAGTGGGTGCACACGTGCACCTCTGAGGACACTCCAAGGACACCAGGCGACAATTAATAATAATTTATAACTAGCAAACACTACGGGCTAAGTGCTCTACTTCATTTTTTCTCTACCAGTTTATGAAGTCAATGCTATAAAACAGCAGCGCGGTGGGGAGTGGATGGGGCGCAGCGAAGGACTTAATTTACCTCCAATTATTGTGTCCTTTGATAAAGTTCCTGCGGTGCTTGGGGAAGGGGTGGTACCTGGCTTTTTTAATGTTCCAATTACAGTTGATACCATATTAGTTTCAGGTGTACAACGTGGTGGTTAGACAAGGGGTGGTACCTGCCTTAAAGTCAGTGCTCACCAGAAGATAAGCTTTTATTTATTTGCTGTTCATCGCCTCTGAGCCTCTGTTTCTGTTGTAAACCCAGGATCAGAATCCTGCTGTTAGCCTCACAAGAAATCCTCTATGTCAAGAGTTGAGCTCAGAGGCAGGCTCATGCTAGTAGGTGCTATGTCTTTTATTCTATTTTTATTTACTAACATAGCGTATTAACAGTCTTTAGCTTCTCTGGGACAAGCGTTTTGCCCTTTTGGGGACTCGGTTTCTCCCTGTGTAATGCATGGGAGCTGACCTGGTAGGGTACATGGAGTTGGTGTCCCCAGGGCCTAACAATTGCCAGGAAAGTTGGCACTTGAACTTTCCAGGAAGCGTTTGCCTGGATACAGCAGCCCCCACCTCCACCCCAGACCAGCAGAGACCCAGAAATGCCAGCCAATCTACAGAACAATTTCACACTTAGGAACCCAGTGTGGTTCTGCAGCCCCCAGACACACCATCTCATCCATCAAGCCCGCCCCATGCAGAGATGCCCACAATGCATTTAGGCAGAACACACAAGCCCAAACAGCTGGAGGTTGCATACTTATCTGCAGAACACATGTGCACATATTTGCCCTTCTGCATACACCCCAGGCCTGTACACCAACAGAGGACCCAGCCCCAGGGGAGAGCTACCAGTTCATGCATGTCACACACACACCGGCTCACTCTTATGCACTCCCCCATGACTACAAACTCCACACACGTGTCCAGGCAGATAGGCCCTTGCCAATGACACCTTTTTCCTGCTCAGGAGCTGGGGACTGACTCACCCACTCCTCAGAGCCCACACAGGAGCCCTGGGGGGGGAGAGGAGGTTCCTGCGAACGGCTGGCATAGCCGAGCCAGGGTGAGGGGGCCGGCTCCGGACCCAGAGCAGGTGGCCCTGCAGCTGTGCTGAGACTGGCCCTGCCAACCTGCTCACCCACTTGGACAAGCCTAGAGCCCCCGGGCAGCCTGCTGGGACCCAAGGTTAGGCGGCCCACTGAGGAGGCACCTCCTACCGGGGAATGGAGCAATGGAAGTCCTGCCTCAGACAAGCTGGGGCTCTGGGTAAGTCCCTTTCCTCTGGATCTCACTTCCTCCATCTTGGCAAGTGTGCAGGTGGGCCCAGTGACCTGATTCTCCAACTTAAATACCTCTCAACCCAGAGGGGCCTCGGCAGGTTGATCTGCATTATAAAAGCCTCCCCAGATGGCTCAATGACCGCTTTGAGAAACCCTGGAGTATTTAACTTTATGACAATAGGGAACAGGAAAATGACCGGTGATGGGGGAAAGAACACTTTTAAAAGACACCGGAAACACAGTGCAGGTCGGTGAAAGGGACAGTCCAGATGTGGCCTTCCAGTCCCGGCCGCCCCCCCCCCCAGCGCCAGCTGCGAAGAGGGTCAGGGGCCACCCCCCCACCCAGGCCCCTCCCCTCCATCCAAGAACACTGCAACTTTACCATCATCTAAAGTATTTGTTTAATAACAACAGAAAAAAAAAAACAACCCCACAGAACTATTGTAAAACAATATTCTCAGTCGGTGATCATTGTAATATACAATACAAAGCAATAATTTCCTCAGAAATCTGAGAAGCACCAAACGTGACCATTTTTTAAAATGTCTGCTTTTCAAAAAATAGAAACACACGGGGGGGAAACTCCCCCAAGTCTCTGGTGGCTGATAGCTGTGGAGGGAAGATCGGCCTGTCCCGTCAGTCCCCCAGCCCGGGGCTGGATCCACAGGCGCCCGGAGGCCGCTGGTCTGTCCTGTTCCTCCCCAGCTGCGGCAGGCGCTCGGGAGGGCCAGAGCGCACTCGTTCCTCTCGCCCCTGGAGGGCTGGGGTCGGCGGGGTCTGGAGCACGCGCTTCAGCGACACAAGATGCGGTCGTCCGCGGGGACACACGCCGCCTGTGAAACGAAGAGAGAAGAGGTGAGACGGGCGGGCGGGCTGGAGGGGACGGGGCTGCAAGCCGCCCCCTCCCCAGCAGACACGAGAAGGAGCGCTTCTTCCCATGTCCTTGGGAACCCCGACCCAGCCAGGCACCCGGAAGGATAGGGTCGGCGGAGGGTCCAGTCCCCCCTCCCTCGCCGGGACTCAGTTTCCCCATCTGCAGGCAGAGAACGATCTGGTGTTCCAACGCGGACCTCACCTCGGCAGCCAGGGCGCTGATCTCGCCGTTGAGGGTGCTGAGCGGAGCCCGAGCGGGCAGCCCCCGGGCCCCGGGGGTCCCGACTTGAGATTCCGAGTTCAGTTCTAGCTCCAGGTCCCAGATGTAGTCGATGACGTGCTGGAGGATCTCCACCCTGCTCACCTTGCGGTTCTGGGGCAGGGTGGGCACCAGCTCCTTGAGGCGCGAGTAGCAGCCGTTCATGTCGTACAGCAGCACGTTGACCTGCTGCTCGTCCAGCAGGGCGGGCAGGCGCGCGCCGGGGCCGCCGGCGCAGCGGGAGATGGCCACGCTCTGCTCGGACAGGCAGCGCACCACCTCGCCCGCCGTCTTGCCGGCCTTGAGCGCGCAGCTGGGGCCCGCGGCGGCCGCGGCGTTGCCACTGGCGACCTTCATGATTCTGGCGTCGGGGTGAGCGAGGAGGCGGGAGCTGGGCGTGCAAGAGGAGACCTCCGCGCGGCAGAGACGGTTGTAGAAGGCACGCTCCGAACCCCGCAGCCGGATCGTTATAAAGACGCCGCGTCCCCGCCCCGAGGGGCGGGCCCAGACGTTCAAAAGCAGCCAATGAGAGGCCTGCAGGTGTGGCCTCGAGCGCCTCTGGGCCCCGCCTCCCGCTCTACTATTGTACCCTGGAGGGCGTGGAAAGGGGACCCCGAATCTCAAGGAGAGAGAGAGAGTGGGAAGGCACGGGACAGGGTGGCTACCTGGGAACCTCGGGGAGGAGGCAAGGAGGCTAAATCGATATTGCCGATAACAAAGAGACCAAGAATCCGTTTTCCCGGGTTCGTTTTCTCACCTCTCCACCTCCATTTTACAGATGAGAGAAACTGAGGCCCGGATGAAGAAGCGGCTGGCCCTGGGTCGCCCAGAGAGCCTGGGCTTCTGGATCCTGTTGGAAGACTTCTGGGACCCTGATCTCGCGAATATTTGGTCCGAAATTAAAGCGGGCCCTCCTTTCACACTCAGAACGGGCTCGTCTCTCTTTCCCAATTGCCAGGGAGTGTTGTTAATGTCCTGGAACCAGGGCGACTTACCCAGGCCCCTCGGGGTGGGAGCATTTAATTTGGGAAAGTCTTCCCCTAGGACTGGGGGCTGGGCCTCTGGGACCTGAACTGGATAGATGGCTCCCAGAGTGGGGCTGCATCTCCTAATTCTACTCTGAATTTGCAGCCCCTTGCAAAAATTCCCTAAATCTGCATCAACTAGTGATTTTTAAATTTTTCTCCCTTTTTTCGGAGGTTTCCCCTCTAAAAAAGATTTCGGATCAGGTTCTCCCACAGCGCGGCAGCTGCAGAGCTCCAGTCCCCCTCTCCTCCCACCCTCCCCCCGCCGGGCTTCCCGGGCTGGTCTGTGTCAGCGTCTGAACAAGAGGCTCAGACCGTTAGACGCCAGGCCCGTGACGTCACCCATTCATAAAACCTGGACGGGCTGTCAGGCTGGCGCCGCGCGGGCGGTCGCCATGGAGACGGCAAACCCGGCTCCCGGCGCTACTCGGGGCCCCGCCAGTCACCTGCGGACCTCCGGCAGGAGGCCTGGGAATGTGCTCCTCACGGGCGCGGTCGCCGGGCAAGGGTCACCTTACCTCCCCGCCCCACACCTGGAATCTCCCCACCAGGCCCACAGCTTGGGCCGCTTGGGAGGTTTCCTCACCGCCTCCTCCCCATCTCCAGTTCCCCTTACTGCCTGGGGAAAGGGGCCCGAGTTCCGATTCCCAGCTCTGCTGCTGGGTGAATTTAGTTGTGTCTCAAGCCCTCTGAGCCATACTATCTGCCCGGTTTGTTGATGATGATCACACAAGTGACGATTTATTGCGTTCTTACTTCCTGCCAGGCAGGCACTGTGTGAAGAGTTTGCCTGTATCATCTTCTGGAATCCTTGCTACAACTCCAAAGAGAGGAGCTGTTTGGTTTCTTTATACAAAGGAGGAAACTGAGGCTCAACAAGCCTCCCAGGAGCCACACTGTTGTAATGGCTGCATTGTTAATAACAAGGGCACTTCATTGTAATGCAGCCCCGTCCAGTCTGCCTCCAGAACCCTAGATGGACCAGAGCTGTGGAAACCGCATAGCCACCCGAAGCCACACCCGAAGCGTGAGGAGGCTAAAATTCTGCGCTCACACAGGAGGGGGTGATATTACCCCCCCTACACACACACACACACACACACACACACACACACACACACAACAATTAATTCACTGGGTGTCAGGTTTCCTTTTTCTACAGAAGTTTGCAGAAGGGGGTCAATAAACCAGCCCACTGCATCCACATGAGGAAAACAGGAAAACTGATCAGGGAGACTAGCTTCAAAGGAGAGACATCATCAATTAATTAGCTGGACTCCCCATCCTCTTATGACACCCCGCAAGCTCTCCAAACTCCCTAGGCTTGTTTTGCAATCCTCTAATGATTGGAGAGAACATTTTGCTGTGCAGAAGAATTGCTAAAGAATTGGAAGGACAATGACCAGCGGGAGAGGAAATTAGAATATTAATTTACTATTGAGTGATTATTAATTGACCTAGCAATTCTTTTTGCTGGTATCAATTCCAGACACACACACACACACACACACACACACACACACACACAGGCACAAAGATGTCTGCTCAGCCCTGGCTGGTGCGGCTCAGTTGGTTGGGCATCATCTGTGCACCAGGAGGTTGCCGGTTGGATTCTGGGTCAAGGGCACGTGCCGGGGTTGTGGACTCGATCCCTGACAGGGCGTGTGCTGGAGGCAGCCGATCCATGTTGCACTCTCACATCCATGCTTTTCTCTCTCTCCCTCTCAGTGCCTCTCTCTCTAAAAATCAGTAAACTATTGTTTTTAAAAAAGAATGAGACATTCCTTTTAAAAAAATGTCTTCCCAAAGATGTTCGTTGAGGTGCTATTTACAAGAGGGGAAGTTAAAATAACCTAAATATCCAGCAAATGATATTGCGTGGTATTATATAAGGATGAATGGAACATCAGTGCTGTGGACTGGCCCTGCGGCAGGGGAAGTTTGGTTCTGAAAGATATCTAGATGCTGTTGGTAGAGGAAGCAAGAGTTAGACTGGGGGTTAAGGTAGGACCTCTTGTAAGAAAGCAAACATACTGCGCCTAAGTACATGTGTATCTGGAAATGAATTTAAAATGAGAGGAAATTATGCTGCGGAAAATTTCAAACACAATACTGTGTGCTTTCTCTCAGATGAAGTTCTAAAACTCACAACTAATGTACGATGAAAGCAATCAGAATGGGGGCTGCCTCTGGGAGTGTGGGAGTGGAGCGTGGGAGTTGCCAGGCAAGGGGTGTGAGGGAACGTTCTGGAGTGATGGGAATGTTCCCTGTCATGCTGAGGTGTGCATTACACAGTGTAAGAGTTAGTCAAAACACATTGAACTATATAGTTTTGTGCATTTCACTGTATTTAAATAGCACCTCAAAAAATATTAGAAAGAAAAAAAAAGGATAAATACCAAATTACTACTGTTACCACTGTGAAGAGGAGTGAGGGGAAGGAGAACAATGTGAAATTAGGATTTCACTTTTATCTTCACATAGGTATTTGATTTTTTTCCCCCTTAAGCAGTCTTATTGAAGTACTAGAGGCCCAGTGCATGAAATCGTGCACGGGGTGGGGGAAGGGGCCCCCAGCCCGGCCTGCACCCTCTCGCAGTCGGACATCCCTCTTGCAATCCGGGACCACTGGCTCCTAACCGCTCGCCTGCCTGCCTGCCTGATTGGCCCTAACCGCTCACCCACCTGCCTGATCGCCCCTAACTGCCTCTGCCTTGGCCCCTGCTGTGGCAGCTTCGTTGGGGATGACGTCTGAAGGGTCATTCGGCTGTCTGGTCTAATTAGCATATTACTTTTTTTTATTATTATAGATAATTGACATACACAAAGTGTATATATTTGAAGTGTATGACTTCATAAGTTTCTCTCTTTCTTACTCATGAACTATTGCCACAATCAAGACAATTATCATATACTTAATCAACCCTAGAAGTTTTCTTTTGCCCTTCGTAATCCCTCCCCACTCTTCCACTCAGTGTCTAGGTAACTGGTTATCTGTTTTATCCTATAGTTTGCATGTTCTAGAATTTTATATAAATGAAGTACAGTATATATACACAGTATAAACATACATAATGTATATACAGTGCTTACTCTTTATTGTAGCTTTGTCAGCCTACTTTTTTTCTTAACGCAGAATAATTATTTTGAGATTCATTCATGTTCATTCATTTTTATTGCTTAGTAGTAGTGTATGGATATACCACAATTTGCTTATCCATTTACTTCTAGGTTGTTTGTAGTTTTTGGTTAGTACAAATAAAGCTGCTTTGAACAGTTGTATACATGTGTTTATATGAATCTGTGCTTTCAGTTCTGTTAGGCAAACAGTAGTGGAATGATTGGGTCACACAGTAGGTATTTACTTAATTTAATAAGAAACTATTCAAATGTTTTCCCAAGAGGTGTATCGGCAGTGTGGAGAGCCCAGGTCCCCCACGTCCTCTCTAACGGTTGATGTGGTCAGTCGTTTTCAGCAATTCTAATAGATGTGTGTAGTATCTCGCTGTGGTTTTAATTTGTATTTTCTTTTTTAATTTTTAATTTTTATTTTTATTGACTTTTAGAGAGAGAGAGGAAGGGAGAGGGAGACAGAGTGAAACATCAATTGGCTGCTTCCTGCATGCCCCCTACTGGGGATTGAGCCTGCAACCTGGGCATGTGCCCTGACTAGGAATTGATCTGTTAGCCTTTCTTTCTTTTCTTTTTTTTTTTATCTTTAATTTCTTTATTGGTTAAGGTATTACAAATGTGTCCTCATCCCCCCATTAACCCCTAACTCCCCCCCCCCCCCACTCATGCTCTTATCCCCCTGTTGTCCATGTCCATTGGTTTGGCTTATATGCATGCATACAAGTCATTTAGTTGATCTCTTCCCCTTACCCCCACCCTCCCCTACTTTCCCTCTGGGGATTAATAGTCTGATCGCTGTTTCTCTGTCTATCTGGTAGCCTTTCAGTGCATGGGATGAAGCCCAGGCAATTGAGCCACACTGGCCAAGGCTTTAATTTGTATTTTCCGAGTGACTAAAAATGTTGATCATCTTTGTATGTGCTTATATGTCATCCATATATCTTCTCTGGCAAAGTGTCATTCATTCTTTGCTCATTAAAAAATTAGTTTTAGATAATTGTAGATTCACATGAAGTCATGAGAAATAATAGAGAAACCCCTGATATCCTTTACCCACTTTCCCTAATGGAAGCATCTTGCATAAATATAGTACAATATTACAAGAAGATTTCACATGAAATTCAGATTTCACCTGATTGACATGCTTCCCTTTGTATGTGTATTTAGTTCTCTGCAGTTTTATCACGTGCAGATTCCTGTGAGCACCACCAGAGTGAAGACACAGAACAGCTCCATCACAAGGATCCCTTGTGCTACCCTTTAATCTTTTGTCCATTTCTGTTCACTTGGTTTTTGTCTTCTTATTATTGAGTTTTGAGAGTTCTTTATGTTTCGAATACAAATCCTTTATCAGATACATGAGTTACAAATATTTTCTCCAGTGTGTCTCATCTTTTAATCTCCTTACTGGCGTCTTTTGACGAGCAAAAGTTTTAGATTTTGATGAAGTCCAATTTATCAATTTTTAATATTATGAATCATGCTTTTCTTGTCATATTTAAGAAATCTCTACCTAATCCAAGATCACAAAGATTTTCTCCTATATTTTCCAGAAGGTTTATAGCTTTAGGTTTTTATAGTTTTAGGTCTCTGATCCAATATACATAGGTATTTCTTGAATACATTTTTTAAACAGAAGTGTATTCGTGAAATATTTTGTGTAATAAAAAGCCAACTTTAAATGTTTCGTATATCTCACTCTGGCCTGACTGATGGTTGGGATGAGGTGGAATGTCAAAGACACTTTGCAGACAAGTAGGAGAGAGAGTCAAGGAACAATTAGGCCCCCCCCCCCCAATAACATTCATGCGCATCCACCTCCTGCCAGGTCCTGTGCTAACTACGTCAAGACTATATTATGGCCTGGCCAGTGTGGCTCAGTGGTTGAGCATCGACTTATGAACCAGAAGGTCCCGGTTCGGCTCCAGGTCCAGGCATGTGCCTGGGTTGCAGGTTGGATCCCCAGTAGGGAGTGTGCAGGAGGCAGCCGATCAATGATTCTCTCTCATCATTGATGTTTCTCTCTCTCCCTCTCTCTCTAATAATCAGTGGAAAAATATCCTTGGGTGAGGATTGACAACAAAAAATAAAAATAATAAAAAATAAAAATACTTTATTTAAAAAAAGGATTCATTGAGATTAGGGTCCCAAAGCTCCTGTGATGGTCTTGAATGTAGTAGGTGCTCACTAAACAGTAGATAGCAATAGTGTCTGTTCAGTTTCAGGCCAGGCCCCCAGAGCTCATGTGGTTTGCAGTTTTACTTCTGGGGTTTTTTAGCGAGCCGTGTGAGATGAGCTTTCAGACCCCATGAAATTTTCCCTTCACGGTGTTCCCCTCAAACTTTCCAAGTGAAATAACGACACCCCCTATACACATGCCCATCCTAGGTCTGTGGGGAAAAAATGGCTTCATTTCATTCCAGAAAATGTTCAGTACTTCCAGACATGATTTTTATCTCTTACATTTTTAAGGCCTGACAAAGAATTTAAACAAAGACTGTCTATTTATCTTGTTGCCAAATAGGCATTTTTCTGGCCCTCTCTCGGGTAGTGGGAATTGAGTGAGCATTTGCCTCCCAGTCCTACCACCCCTCTTTTGGTGGCCAGGAAGTTTGGAGGCCTCTTTATTTTTATTTTTTAAAATATATTTTTATTGATTTCAGAGAGAAAGGGAGAGGGAGAGAGAGATAGAAACATCAATGATGAGAGTCATTGATCAGCTGTCTCCTGCATGCCCCCTACTGGGGATCAAGCCCGAAACCCGGGCATGTGCCCTTGACCAGAATGGAACCTGGGACCCTTCAGTCCACAGGCCGATGCTCTATCCACTGAGCCAAACCGGCTAAGGCTGGAGGACTCTTTAAATGAACCTACATGGCCCTAAACCAGGATTCAAGCTAGTAGTCTCTTGGGAGGCCCTTTACACACACCTGGCACCGTCTGATTTTCACAGCTGCTCCCTGACGCTGGTAACAGCTGTATTATTTTTGTAATGCACCATTCCACAGATGGGCATATGGGGGCCCAGAGAGAAAAAAGACCAGCCCTTGACACCTTCCAATCCTGGCTCTATCATCGACAAGCTGTACCTCAGTTTCCTCATCTGTAACCTGGGGTTCATGTGCATTGTTCTCTGTGGAGTGGTTATGAGAGTAAAATAAGCGATGCCAAGAGGTAACGGCAGCACCCGGTGATGAATGGACATGTCTTTTCCTGATTTCTCTGTCACCACATCACCTTTTCGGCCTTCAAGATCTCTCCTCTGGCCTCCAGGGCTCAAGGCAGAGGCTCCCATTTTCTAAGGGCTCCCTCTGTATCAGGCAGAGCTCCAAGTATTAACCTACGACTGGTAGTAATAGGTAGGTTCCTTTTACAGTTGAGGCCATTGAGGCCCAGAGAAGCGGAGTGACTTGCTTCCGGCACACAGCTGGGATGTGGCATTGAACCCAGGCGGTCTGTCTCTGAGGCGGTGGCTGTGGGGCTGAAGGCTGTGTGCATGCGTGTCTACACTGCGGAGCACATCCTCGTTGATGCGTGTTCATGTCCAGCATGTTCCCCACTGCCCCTCCCGGGAGTCTTGGCCTTGCAGGCTGCAGGGCGGGCCTGCCCTGTGCCACGTGACCCGTTCTGGCTGCTCTGGCCCTGGCCCGGCAGCTGCTCCCCAGATGTGCCCACAGCGCGGTCTTCCAGCCGCCAGGCCGGCGCCTCTGGGCTGGGACTGCCGGAGCTGCGGGGGAGAGACCTTTGCTCTGGCTGTTCCCACGCCCCCCCTTCCCTGCTCCTTGTACAGCAAGCACCCCCTCCACACTCTACCCCAGCACTCTGCGCTCAGCAACACCGCCTCTCTGCCATCACACTGAGAATAAAATCCAAACCCCTCCCGAGCCTGCAGCCTCTGTCCACCACCGCCAGCCACCTCTCCTGCCCGGCCTTTCTCTCCCCGGCCATGTGGTCTCCTTTCCTAAACCAGCTGGGTCCTACCTCAGGGCCTTTGCTGGTCCCTCTACATTCATCCCCGATCTTTACAAGGCTTCTCATTCTTCAAGTCTCAGGTCAAATGTCACCTCCTCAGAGCTCTTCTTAGAACCTCCTTTGGCTATTTATTCACTTTCTTTCACATTCCCCTGGTCTTAATTATTTATAGAATTTATTACCATCTGAAAAGATCTTTGTTTTCTTGGAGATTGTCCATCCTCCTCCATCCCCATGCCTGCCCCAGGCTCTAGGAGGGCAGGAACCATGGCTCCTTTGGCCACTGCTGTGTCCCCAGAGCCGAGCACAGGGCCTGGCCCAGAGAGGGTGAAGGACTTGCTCAAGTTCCCGGGGCATAGTACTTAAATGGGAGAGTATGTAGGGTCAGATCTGTTGAGTTAACGAATTGTTGCCGTATGGTCCTCAGTTTCCTTATGTGCAAAATGGGGACAAAATTTGACCTTAACCTACAGAGTTATGACACTTCAGGGCTTAGTACCTGGTAAGCACTCAGAAATGGCAGCAAAATAGATAGTTTTGTGTCCTTCCAGGGGTCTCATTTTCTATCCCCCAGCCCAGCAGAAGGCCGTATATGGGCACTTGAGGGGTGTGGAGGCTTCAAACTCTCTGTCCTTAACCAGCTGTGAGACCTCTGCCAAGTCTCATCCATTCTGGACCTCAGTTTCCCCATCTGTAAAATGGGGATGGTCCCTGGCCCTCCATCTTAAGGGTTTTTTGATGGGCTCTTGGGTCATTTCAGGGAGTGTAGGGGGGTCCAGGCTTGGGTCCATCTTTTGCCTCTCATCCTGTTTTCCAAAGAAGGCCCAGAACAATGGACAGGGAGGCTGGAGCTCCCAGTCTGGGCCCCTCCCAGGGTTCCCTGAGAGAGAGGGTGTGGGGCCTTCCTGTGGCCTCAGCAAGGACCACTGCTGCCCTGGGACTCGGGGGCCAAAGGGAAGGGCAGAGTAAGGGCCCAGGGGGCTCCCTTCTTAGGCCACTCAGCACAGGCCAAACCTGAAAGTACTACACACACACACACACACACACACACACACACAAATACACACACCTACACAGCCAACACAGCATATACATGTAAACCGACACTGATGCATCTGCCAGCAACACTTTAATACACACACATCCAGCAAAGCAGCTGTCCAAATGCACAGCACAGCCATACACCATGACATACAACCACACACTGACACCCAGGTACACAACCCAGACCCAAACGTGCACAACCAACACAACAACCAAAATA
>NW_005871108.1:2116784-2118420 GCF_000147115.1 Myotis lucifugus | reverse complement strand
TAAAGCTACAACAATAAACACAACACACAGATACGCACATTCCTACACTGCAATACACAGTTACTACACATAACACACCCATATCAGTGCTGCTCACACCAAGATGCAGACACACGTGCCCACATCCTTAGAGAAAACAACCAAATACAAACCAGCTTCCCCTATGCAACCACACCCACCTTCACCAGCTCTAAGGCTGCCTCCAACCGCCTCTCAAAGTCTTTTTACGTATAGACATCACTTCACAACACACACACAATTCAGAATCCTGTATAAGCCCCAAGGACCCACAGCTACTCAACCACACCCATCCAGACCCCAGGAACTCATGCCCAGAAATGCAGGCCTGAGCCCTGCCCAGGGCAGAGGGGCGGGAGTTGGTCTGACTCTGGCAGCCCCAGAGGCTGATGCCACCAGCCAGGACATCCCAAATCAGGGCGCTCACAGGGCCCAACAGAGAGCACCCCCATGCTGCAAGTCCATGACATGGAAGGAGGGAGACTGGCCAAGAGGCCTCCTGGGGGGCTCCCATGGTTCCTCATGTGCCCCTGAGGCCCCCTCCCCTGCCTCCTGCCTGGTGCCCAATCCAGCCCTCCCTTGACTCACCTGCCTCCCTTGCACCTGGCTCCCCCTTCTGCCCTGGGGCCCGGAAAGGGGAACCAGCTGAGGGTGCATCTCTCAGGCCTGCCCAGGAGCTTGGAGCAGTCCCCACCCTCTTTCCCCACCCTCTTTGCTCACCCCAACCCTAAGTACTCTGTCACCAGGGGTGGCACCTCTAGCTGCACCCTTGCCTCAGGTCACAGGTGTGGCTGCACTCCTCAAATACTATGACTCATGACAAACTCTTAAGTCTTTTAAAAAGTCTTATATTTTTTGCTGATGCAAATGCAGGGCTGATCTAGTTAAAGGAAGTTGACAACTGAGAAACACTCAATGAAGAAAGGGGTCTCTTTCCTCGAAGTCAGGAGAGCGAGGTTTCTCAGAGAGCCAACGAGCCCCGGGTTCTCGTCAGTCCCCGCTTCGGAGCCGTGTGAGTGTAATCACTTCATGTCCTCGTGTCTCAGTTTCCCCGTCTGTGAAAGTGGGGAATGGTATGAGTTCCCATCTCTGTGAGGACGAAACGAGTGAAGTCACATGAAGAGCTTAGAACAGTGCCCAGCAAAGTCAGTATTCAATAGACACTAATTATTACTATTCTTTTTTAAAAATAAATCTTTATTGTTCAGATTATTACAGTTATTCCTCCCCCCCCCCATAGCTCCCCTCCACCCGGTTCCCATCCCACCCCATGCCCTTACCTCCCTCCCCCTGCACTGTCCTCATCCATAGGTGTAAGATTTTTGTCCAATCTCTTCCTGCACCCTCCACACCCCTTTCTCCTGAGGATTGTCAGTCCATTATTACTATTCTTATGGGGACTGGCTGTTCCACCTCTCCTAAAGGTAACCCCTGTTAAATAATCGGATACATGCTCCACCACTTTACAGAACTTTAGAAACATTAAAGGCCAGCTACTCAGCCCAGGAGCAATTAGGTGCACCCCCCCTTTGGTCCCAGGCACAGCAGTGACGGAACAAGAGGCGGAGGAAGCCATTTATTCAAGTTGGCAATAACCAAATGGGAATCAACAAACACC
>NW_005871108.1:2037706-2115145 GCF_000147115.1 Myotis lucifugus | reverse complement strand
AGATGTTCGCGGGGTGGGGGGAGCCTGGGAAAAACCTTGCTCGCTCTCCAGCCGCCGCCCTCCCCCCGCGGCCGCTTGGAGGCGGGGGCGCGGAAGGTGCGGCCGGCTTGGCCGCCGCCGGGGACGTGGGGCAGCGGGCAGCGGGGGCAGGGCCTCGCTGGTGGACGCATTCCACCGCCTGCCGGTCCACCCCCCACACCAGCACCCTCCCTTCCTCCTGGAAGGACCAGAGGGACGTCCCAGGAAGCCGGCGCGAGCCTCCTACCCCGTGGGAGCACCGCCCTGCCGCCTCCCCTGTCTGCGCGGGTCCTGCGGGCGGTGTCAGCTCGCACCCGCGTCTGCATCGCCCCCACCCGCAGCGCCCCAGCAGCAACGGTGGCGCTGGCTGGCGCTGACCAGGCACGTGGCGGGGCTGGAGGTCCTCATTCCACGCTCACAGCCGCCCGCCCCTGCGGGGTACAGGTGCTCTCCCCACCGCTTCCCACTGAGGAACAGGGAGCGTGGGAGGCCCAATGGCACGTGGGGGGTAAACACTATGGACAAAAAGCAGTCGGGAGGGAGGGGATCGGGAAGGTGAGAGTGGGGGGTGGATTGTAATCTTTATTTTTTAAAACACATTTTTATTGATTTCAGAGAGGAAGGGAGAGAGAGATAGAAACATCAATGATGAGAGAATCATTGACCGGCTGCCTCCTGCACGCCCCACACTGGGGATTGAACCCACAGCCCAGGCATGTGCCCTGACTGGGAATCGAACCTGACCTCCTGCTTCATAGGGACCAGGCTCAACCACTGAACCGCTGGCCTGGGTTGTAATCTTAAGTGGGTTTGAGGGCAGGTCAGCAAAGGCCTCTCTGAGAAGGTGATGTTTCAGTAAAGAACTTGCTCTCTCACTTCCCTCAGCTACTGGGGGAAGAGGTCTTTAGGCAGAAGTGTGCCTGGTGTTAACAAAAATAAAATAAAGAAGTGTGCCTGGTGTGTTCAAGAGGCCAGCGTGCCTTTAGCTGGGTGAACAAGGAGTGGGGTGCTAGGGAGTGGGGTCAGGGCCATGTGGGGTGGGGGAAGGGCGTCACCAGGCCACAGCGGGCCTTTGGCTTCTGGTCTGGGGGAGGCAGGAGCCGGGGAGGGTTTTGAGCAGAGGAGACTCAGTGCCCTGAATCTCAAGGTCATTCTCCCCACTGTATATGACATGGCCCTGCCAGCGTGGGCCTTGTGTCTCTCCATTTGCAGTTCACTTAGATCAGAGTTTCTTAACTTGGAGGCTCCTGGGTGGGTTTCAAATTTGGGTGATTTGATGCGTTTTTGGAGAGGGGGGGTGGGAGAGGATCAACAGCATCTAACACATTGCCAGAGGGGCCTGGGAGGAACATGGAATGTGTTCACAGCAGCCTTCTCCCTCTCCCTCATTAGAGTAACCAGTTAGAAACAACCTAAACGTTCATCAAAAGGAGAATGGCTAACTAAGCCAAATAAACCACATGGCCCTGGGAAAATCATGAGCTGGCGCTTCCACTTTCAGAAATTTACACTAAAGGAACACTCACATGTGTGACATGATGCTGGCGGGGAAAGCCTGTGTGTCCATCACTGGGGGACGGGTTGAATGAAGGCTGCTTTCTCCATATAACAGCATACACGCAGCCATGAAAGAGAACAAGGAAGCTCCCTGTTACCCTGATCTGCTGAGGTCGCCACGGTACATTGTTAAGTGGGGGAAAAGCAACACAAAACAAGTTGCAGAGGGGTATACACAGGCGGCCATCACTTGTGTTTAAAACAGAAGAAGCAGAAAAGAAAAAAGATCAAATACACATTGGCTTGTATCACTGACCACCAGCTGCCTCCAAGGGAGACACGCGAAATGTCTGCACATTTTAAATTTTGTTTCGTGCACACGTTTTACCTATTCAAAAGTGAAATTAAATTGAAGCAAAAAGGAGAGAGGTCTTGCCAGAACCGGTTTGGCTCAGTGGATAGAGCGTCGGCCTGCGGACTGAAAGGTCCCAGGTTCGATTCCGGTCAAGGGCATGTACCTGGGTTGCGGGCACATCCCCAGTAGGAGGTGTGCAGGAGGCAGCTGATCGATGTTTCTCTCTCATCGATGTTTCTAACTCTCTATTTCTCTCCCTTCCTCTCTGTAAAAAATCAATAAAATATATTTAAAAAAAAAAAAAAGGAGAGAGGTCTGGACCCTGAAAAGTTTAAGGGAGAGTGCGATGCCCTTGGGGTTCCCCCGCCCCGCCCCCGCCCCCCAGACCGTGTGATTTCAGGAGTGGAAGAAAACCCCCCTGGGTCCATGACGGGGCCTGAGGACTGCTCACATCATTGCCACCTGGGAGAGGTGTGAGCACCTGTCACTGGGCGGGGAGCTCAGAGACAAGAGCATTTCTAGAATTTACTTTTTTTCCTTTTTAACAGCTTTGAGATTCTTATTATATTGAGATATAATTCATATATCATACAATCCACCCATTTAAATATACCATTCACCCAAACAATGAGTTGTGCAATCATTACCACAATTTTCGAACATTTTCATGACCCCCCCCCCCCCAAAAAAAAGCCCACACCCATTAGTAGTCTCTATAGACTTCCCTATTCTGGACATTTCATATTAGTGGAATCGTATAAAATATAGTATTTTGTGACTGGCTTCTTTCAGGTCATATAATGTGTTCAAGGTGTCTCTAAAACATACTTGTTAAATGTCCAGGACCCCAGCAAGGTATAGTAGGGGTTACCTCTGGGGGAGAGGTGTGGGATCAGGTAGAGGATTCAGATGGAAGATGGACCCTCCCCTTTTTGTTGTATGTACCTGTAGGATTTGCTTTTTTGTAAAAAGATATTCCTTGTATTAAAGCTGTGTAAAGTGACAACGCATATTCATCACAGAGCATTTGGAAATACAGAAGGGCTCTAAACAAAATTTAAATACTCCTTAATTGTATCCCTACACCCATAAATGCATAGAGAAAGCCTCCATTTAAATATTTAAGGTGGGGGCTGGATTTGCACCAGGTGCAGGAGAAGAAACTCATACACTGGGGAGCAGCAGTGGTGGGGTGGGGAGCCTGTGATTTCCATGATTCCACTTAAAGAAGCAACGATCTGCCCAGCCTGTGTTGCTCAGTGGTTGAGCGTCGAACCTTGCACCTAGAGAGCCGGTTCGATTTCCTCTCAAGGAACATGCCCGGCTTTCGGGCTTGATCCCCAGTAGGGGGCAGTGCAGGAGGCAGCGATTGATGTTTCTATCTCTCTCTCCCTCTCTTTTTCTCTCTCTCCTTCTCCCTTCCTCTCTCTGAAATCAGTAAAAATATATATTTTTAAAAATAAAGAAGCAATGATTCGTTTTTCTGTTACCTGGGGTGAATGCCTCCCTCTGCCTCTTCCCCAGCCTCTGTGACTTATCACCGGTGGAATTATGTCTTATTAGGGGAGCATTTTGGTTCCTGGAGGGTATAAACCAGTGATGGCGAACCTTTTGAGCTCGGCGTGTCAGCATTTTGAAAAACCCTAACTTAACTCTGGTGCCGTGTCACATATAGAAATTTTTTGATATTTGCAACCACAGTAAAACAAAGATTTATATTTTTGATATTTCTTTTATATATTTAAATGCCATTTAGCAAAGAAAAATCAACCAAAAAAATGAGTTCGCGTGTCACCTCTGACACGCGTGTCATAGGTTCGCCATCACTGGTATAAACCAATAGGAAAACAATTCCAGCATCACTCAGTTAAAGAGCATGTGGTAAAGTTTGAAGTCAGCCAGGCACAAGTCCTGGCAAACAGTCGGTGCCTTGGGCCTCCGTGACCCCTCCGGCAAATGGGGTCCTAGCAGCGCCACCCTCAGGGTGTGGTGGGGACGCACTGTGACGATGATGCAACGTGCTGCACCCTATCCGGTCCAGCATACAACAGTGGTGATGACTGACAGCTTATCCTTGATCTCACTCCCCAGGTGTCCGCAGTGCCAAGTTCCCTGTGGCATTCTCCCAGCCACACTGTGACTCAGGACTATCACCTCCATCTCGCAGATGAGGAAACGGAGGCTGCAGACTGCTGAGGATGGCCGGGGAGTCCAGGACAAGGCGCTCTAACCGTCTGACTCCCAGGATCAGGGTGCAAGTGGGGCTGGGGGCTGGGAGGAAGGAGCTCTTCTCTACCCTCCCTCCCTTCCCTGGGAAAATCCAACAGGTGGTGGGGCCAAGGCTCTGGGGGCCATTGTGTGCTGGCCTGGGAGGGTCGGAGGGCCCAGTGTGTGTCTGGGAGAAGATGGATGCCTTCATTACCATGTGAATCCTGGGAAACTGCCGCTGGGGCTGGGTGGTGGGTGGGCGTGGGCTGCAGGGGCGGGGGGCTCCGTGTTCTCAGGCCTGGACCACACAGCGGCTGGGATGGGGGTCCCGTGGAATCCTGAGGGACCCATTAAAAAAAAACAGATAATGGGATTTTCCCTCTTGTTTAATTTCTTATTTTAGTTCATCTCCATCCTGTGGGGCTCAAAAGAGACACAGATTGAAAACAAAAAGACTTTTTTTTTAAAGGAAGAAAAACCCTTTTTTCCCCTCTCAGTTGCAACTTTCCCACCGATTGCTCTGAACATTTGGGCCTGAATAGTTAAAGTCCCAGCTTTTCCCAGCCTGCACACTAATCAGCATCTCCGTGGGGCCTTTCCCAGCGCTATTTACTGAATGGCTTTTTCATTCATGTAAAATATGTCCCAGGTAAATCCAGGGTGATTAGCAAATAGTTGCTGAAGTTGTTGAGCAAGTTGGGGGAAAACAGGTTTTAGACTTAAAACACAAAGGTGTTATCAATTTAGTGGAGGAGAAAGAGAATAAGAGTAAACTGAGTAAGAACAATAACCAGTAACAATAACCAGTCCCCCCATTTTACAGCTGAGAAACTGAGGCTTCAAGTTCGATGGCTAAGGCCACACAGAGAGAGGATGGCCGCGTTATAACTTCAAACCCTGTTTCTCTAACTCTGTGCTCTACCTGGAGTTTCTCCATGAAGCCAGAGAGCAGAGACGCAGGGAGACCCACGGAGACCCCGAGACTGGGGAGTGACCCAGGCAGAGGGGAGGATGGGCCACAGAACAAGACCTGGGACACAGCCTCACACCCACATACACGGGGGCGGAAAGTCGAACAGCACACATTCACCAGCTCGTATAAGCAAAGCCTTTCCAAAAACCCTTTCCGAACGCACACACCACCACGCCAGATCTCCCTCTCACACACACGCCAGTGCAGGCACTAGCTCATAAATGTTCTCACAAACACACACTTAACATATCAAGACAGATTCAGACCGTGAGCACACGTTCACAAACACAGCCCGGGTGGAAACGCACTGACAACACGCTCCCACATAAGATTTCAATACTCTCACACCTACCCATACCCTTGCACTTACACATTCTCACCAGAACACACACTCTCTCACACACTCATAACTGCTCAGAGAGCCTCTCAGGCAGAAAGGACCCAGGTCAAGCAGAAAGAGGCTGGGCCCCGCCCAGCAACTCCACACCTGGGCAGCTGGCTTTCCAACCGGGGCCCTGGGTTTTCTCTACCATCTGTGACACGTGTGTCCAAGTGCGCTCAGCTCCCCTCCCCCACTTCAGGGCCCCAGCTGGACCCCCAAGTGGCCCGAGAGCAGGTGGGCAGCCAGCTCTTAGCAGCCATGTGGGGCAGGGGTGGGTGTGTGCCTGCCGGGGGCCTGGAATGCGGCACCAATGGCCTCCGTCTTATCTGGGTCTTCTCCCCCATCCCCTCAGGGCTGGCACCAGGCAGGCACCGGGTTCAGCCATTCACAGCTTTGAGGAGGGCAGGGCAAAGAGGGGAGGCAGGAAAGGCCCTGGGCAGACCCTGGCGGGCCTCATCCTCCGCCACAGCCACGCAGAGGTCTGCCTTCTCATGCAGATTCCTATTGGGTGAACTTTAAAACGACAGATCTTGGCTGCTCTCTGGCTATTCCAGGAGATGACAACTGACCAAAATGGGAAGCGGAAGGTTGTTGACTGTGAAAGCAAAATCGATATAAAAATAATATGCACCATAGATGTGATTTGCATTAAAAAATACATGGTTGGTATAAAAAAAATCCGAAATCTACGTAAAATCGTAAACAGCAGTAATCTCTGGGTGGCAGGAATTTGCTATTTTATTTCCCCCCCCTTTTTTTAAACACATATTCTAATTTTCTACAAGGCACAGATGTAGTTCCTGGATAATAAAAAGTTTTTATAGCCCTGGCAAGGTGGTTGGTTGGTTGGAACATCGTCCTGTGCCCCAAAAGTTGTGAGGTCCATTCCCAGGCGGGGCACATATCTAGGATCTTTTGGGAGGCAACAGATGTTTCTCTCTCTCTCTCTCTGCCCACCCCCCGCCCTTCCTCTCTCTTAAAATCAATAAAAACATATCCTCAGGCGAGGATTTAAAAATTAAAAAAATTAGTTTTTATAAATGAATATTTAATGACATGAAAAATGACAAAGGGGGTGGTGGCCTCATGTGAGCCCAGAGCTTGGGAAGGCTCTTGACTGCTGTGTGGACAGGTTCCTTCTCTGTGTCTTTATTCCTTCATCTGGATAATGGAGACTCATCTGGGGAGTGATGTGAGTATTAAGGATGTAATGCATGTAAACACCGGAACCAGTGCTTGGCACATGGTGAATGCTCAATAATGGTGGCTGCTGTTCTTTGTTGTACAGATTGGACACCTCCACCTGCAGGGATAGGTGTGCACGTGTGCAGTTCACATTCACATGGGTCTGCGTTTGCGCAGGGTGCCTCATGTACACTGACGTCTGCATGTTGCATGAGGCAGATTGCACTTGCGTGGGGGCATCAGGCACAAATGTGTGCAAACAGGATCACAGGCCCTTGGCTCTGAGACCAACATTCTGGGTGGGGCAATCCGGCTCTGTTTTCTACCCAGCACACTCATCTCCCTGGTTCCCTTCAGCTCACAGCTGCTGGGAATTTAGGCTTCTTCCTGGCACCTGACCAGACCCAGGGATGTTGAGGGATCATAGGACATTTTAAAGGTTGTCAGTGGTATGGGTTAAACAACCTCCAAAGAAGAGGAAATCAGTTAGTAGAATTGGGGCGCCTGGGTTTGTGGCCCTGTCATGCTGCTGAGGGACGCCTGGGCCCATGCTCTCCAGCTCGCCACCCCCATGGCCCTTGCCCTTTTATCACTCAGAGCATCACCATCAGTGGCCTGGAGCCCCATCCCTGGCTTCCTGGTCTTCTCCATTTCTCTTTCCTTTTTAAAAAACAGGAAAAAGTTTTTACTGATTTTAGAGAGAGAAAGGGAGAGGGAGAGAGAGAAACATTGATCAGTTGCTTCCCACTTGCACCCTGACAGAGACCAAACTTGCAACCTGGGCATTTGACCAGGAATCAAACCAGTGACCTTTTGGTGCACGGGATGACACGCAACCAGCTGAGCCACACTGGCCAGGCTGGTCCTTTCCATTTCTAATGCTTAGAAAGGACTGGTCAGAATCCTCCCTTGGCTCCCCACTGCCTCCAGGATAAAACCTGAGTTCCTTGCTTTGCCTTGTGGGGTCTGCTCACCTTTCCCCATCTCTTACTCTTCTTCACTCTGCTGGTCTTTCCCCTCTGCTCAGACTGGGATCCCCTCCTGGCAGCAATGAAGAGTAAATGATGAACCCTAGCTCGTTTGGCTCAGTGGATAGAGCATCAGCCTGCGGACTGAAGGGTCCTGGGTTTGATTCCGATCAAGGGCACATGCCTGGGTTGCAGCTCAATCCCCAGTAGGGGGCATGCAGGAGGCAGCCAATCAATTATTCTCTCTCATCATTGATGATTCTATCTCTCTTTCCCTCTTCCTTCCTCTCTGAAATCAATAAAAATATATTAAAAACAAAAAGAGTAAATGAGAGAGATGAACTTCTCCTCACTCCTCTTTATTTTCTATTTTTTCAATATATTTTATTGATTTTTTACAGAGAGGAAGGGAGAGGGATAGAGAGTTAGAAACATCGATAAGAGAGAAACATCGATCAGCTGCCTCCTGCACATCTCCCACTGGGGATGTGCCCACAACCAAGGTACATGCCCTTGACCGGAATCGAACCTGGGGACCTTTCAGTCCGCAGGCTGACGCTCTATCCACTGAGATAAACTGGCCAGGGCTCCTCACTCCTCTTTATATTTGATTTGGAGTCTAGCAACTTTGCATTCAGATCTCATCTTTGCCATTTCAAGCTCTTTGTGCCACTGGGCAGGTTTCAGCCCCTCTGAGTTTTACTAGTAGATAGATGCCTCCTTTGCTAGATGGAGATACGTTAATATTTCTTTTTGCTAGAGGTGGATTCATTTTTATTTTCAATTGTATTTGTTTTTAAAAAATATGTTCACTTGGCTCAGAACTTTAATGATATAAAATATACTAAAGATTACACATACAGCAAAAATTTCTTCCCGACACCCAGTTCCTTTGACTCTTTCTTGGCCTCACAGCTTTTACACATCTTGCACACGCTTCCATAAGTGTCATTATCGAGGGCCTACACTACAGGTGCTCGCCATGGCTATTTCACTCCGTGCTCACAGCCACCCGGCAGGTCGATGCGGAAACTGAGGCTCAGAGACGGGCAGCCACTTGCCCGAAGTCACACACTGGGAAGCAGTAGACCCGAAACAACGTGAGCGTGTCCACTTATGAAGTGCCTACTGTGTGCCAGGTCCCCAGGACTGTCCCAGCCCTGGGACATTCAACAAATCACTCAGCTCATAATGAGTGCCCTCATCTTTTGGGCGCTGGACTGGGTGCTGGAGACGGCTCATCGCGGGAGCCATTTTCCGGGTAAGAAAACCAAGACACAGAGGGGAAAACCGCTTTGAAGTTCCAGAAGGGTAACCAGCCCCGTTTTCCCGGTGGGGAACTGGGGCACAGAGTGGGAGGGGACAGGCCCGGAAACCCAGGGGGAGAGGCAGAGCCAGACTGCAAAGCTCAGACGGCTACCCGGTCGGTCTCAGCGAGCGGCCGTGGCCCCTCCCCGAGGGGGCGTGTCCGAACCCTGGCCCCGCCCCTCCGGCCGCGTTCCAGGCCGCCCCGGCCGCGTTTCCTGCCTGCGCCGCTGGGCGGGCGGCCGGCCCATCTGGCGGCCCCCACGGGGCGGCGCCGGGAGGCGGCCCAGACTCGCTGGAGCCAGGCGCGGGCCGGCCCCCCTGCCGCCTGCGGAGCCCAGGTGTGGCCGCGGCGGGGGAGGGGGTGTGCCTTCCTTCCCGCTCGGCCCTTCCTGACGCACCGGGCAGGATGCAGCCGCTCCCGCCCTCCTCGGCCTCCGCCTCCCACCGCCCAGCCTGGAACCGTGGAGCGAACCCGAGCTCTGGGGGAGCGGGCGCCCACGCCGTGTGCGACCCCGGTCAAGTCTGCCCCCTTTTGGGGGGAACTCAGTTTTCTCATTTGTGCAAGGGCAGCTGGACTCTGGCCTGGCCCCCACAGGGACCCCAAACAGGACTGTGGGAGCCGGGGCAGCTTTCTGTCCTAGGGGTTGACATTATCCATTTATTCACCCATTTCAAGTCTGTCTCCCCATCACCACTCCGCCGGCAGCACCGGCGGGGCGCCGGCCCCCGTGCTCCCTGCTGCCCAGCGCACACTGGTGCCGAGGCCGGACGGACGGCTCCAGGCTGCACCTCCCGAAGGTGGACCTGCTGGGAGGGACGCTCTCCTCCATTTCTCGGCCGAGGGAACAGGACCCAGTGGGCAGGCCCCTTCCGGTCCCATCGTGCAGCCAGCCCTTCTGTCAGACTCGGACTGTCTTCTCCCAGGTGCCCCCCGGAAATGGAACCCAGCGCCCAGCATCCTGTCAAACAGCACCGCTGGCGAACATCAGTCGCGGTGCCTCGGTTCCCATCCCCGCTGGGCGCTCAGTGTCTCTGCTTCAGTCTCCGTCTCCGTGACCATGATGGCACCTGCCTCCCAGGGTCGCAACAATAACATATTTCTGAAATACACAGCACGATGCTGGACACGGGGTGAACGCAACCGAGAAGCGGGTCTCCCCCGCAGACTCCTCCCAGCCACTGCTGTTAACGGAGACCGAGGCCACGGAGAGGGAGACCCAACAAACCAGGCAGAACGCGGGGTTTCGGAGCCATTTCCCAAGAACCGCCCCCACCCTGGGGTGAGGCTGGAGCCAGGCCTGCCCAGGGCCCCGCCCCGACACCCGCCCCTGCTGCTGGGCGTGCAGGCCCACCCCGTGCCCAGCCTGGTGCCATTTTTCCACGGGACTCTGGCGGTGGCAGCTCACATCTGGAGTCTAGACTCGGAGGCTCTGCGGGCCGGGCCTACCGCCCAGGCTGGGCCACCGCTGCCCGCTGTTTGCTCAGCTGAAGCTGGTTAATTGGAATTAGAGTGGCCTCTGCGGTGCCGGCTGGCCGGGCGGGCCCTGGACGGCCGCTGCCGAGGCCTGTGGAACATCTGGCCCGGCCAGGATGGTCATTAGGTGGCGGGCGCCCGGCGCCACTGCCACCTCAGCCTCCGCCGGGGGCCGGCGGTGACTCAATGAGGCCTTTGTGGGCCCCGGGCCGCAGAGCCAACCGCACTGTGTGCCTGGGCTGCCTGCCCCATCGGCCGCCCTCAGAGGGGCCTTGTTCCAGGACCACACGGCCTTCCCTCCGGAGGCGGCTGGAGTCGGGAGAGGTCCGAGAAGCCCCCGAAAGGGACCCCCCGCCAGGACAAGCCCCTGAGATTTCCTCCCCTGGCTTTTCTTCCCACAGAATCCTAGGCCCAGAGAAGCTGGGTCAATGGCTCAGAGGTGCCCAGCACACCAGCCACAGTGGCCAGGCCCAGGAGGGGAGGAGCGGCACTGCCCTTAGGAACTTTAGAGACCGAGTCTGTCCACTGGGCACCCCCTCTCATCTCAGCTTCTCTGTGACCCCACTCCAGGCAGGCGGATGAGGCCACGGGGTTTCCTGCAGGCCATGGAAGACCCTGTTCCTGGGAGCTGCAGCTCTTGGGCCTAGATGCCCTCTCAGGCACTGGGCCCACTCCCTCTCTGTTTCTCTAATGGCTCTGGCCTTTGTGTTGTGACCAGCACTGCTGTGGGAAAGTAGGTCGCTCGAGATTCAGGATCCTTCTGGCCCTGCAGGAGTCATTTTGGGAAGAACCCCAGGAACGACAGCGCTGGGGCCTTGATCTCCAGGACGTAAGAGTCAGGTGCTCTCCAGATGAAGCCATGTCCACACCGGGACCAGGGACACTGGTTCTTGCCTGGCTGTGGTTGAGCTCCTGGTCGGGGCACATGCCCAGGTTGTGGGCTCGACCTCCAGTGTGTGGCGTACAGGAGGCAGCCAATCAATGATTCTCTTTCATCACTGATGTTTCTATCTCTCTCTCCCTCTCCCTTCCTCTCTGAAATCAATAAAAATATATTTAAAAAGAATTAAAAAAACAACTCTTCCCTGGGGACCACGAGGCCCTGCCCATTTCCCCACTTTACAGATACTGGTCCCTTTGCTGAGTGAGGTCGGCCTTTTGGTACCAACCCTCCACTTCCCTTGATGGGCTGGGTGGTAGTGAAACATCCAGAACCTATCTATCCTGCTTGCTGCCCCCTAGTGTGAGGACAGTGGTGAGGAAAACTGGATGGCTAGTGGGAAGGAGGGCTCGTGGGCCCCCTCTGCTGGCCACATGGCATCCTTGGGGTTCGGAGCCAGGACTGGGTAGGCATCCGGGATGGGACAGAGGGGCCCAGAGGTCAGGGCACCCCCCCCCCCGCCCCCAGTTGCATCAGTCCAATCCCCAAGGAGGGGCTTACAGGTCAGTTTCTGGGTGGGAGAGCGAGAGCTAGTAGACCCACTGTAAGATGCTAGGAGCGCAGGGGTCTGCGTGGGCAACGGGATGAGTTTTTAATGTGAGGCAGTCAGTTCACGATACAAAAATCTAAAAATCAGACCCATTTTCCCACCTGGCACCTGGGGCAGAGGGGACCTGGGGGCTTCCTTTGCCTGCAGGTGATAGGGAGGGGCAGAGGAAGGCCAGAGGAGGGGAAGGGGAACCAGGCCACAGAGGCGTCACTGCAGGGTCCTGCTGCCCCGCCCTCCTTGGAGCTGCCAGGCCTCGGGCACCCTCTGGCTGTGCGCGCCTGCGCTGGTCCATCCCCGCCTGCCTGGTCCAGCCCTCGGAGGGTCAGGCACCAGCACATCATTTCTCCTTCTTCTCCAGCCCCTCTGATGCTGACGCCTCTGCTCCCTCTTTGGATTCTGTCACAGCTGCTGGATCCTTAGGATTTGACTCTTCATAACTGACAAAAAGCAAAACAATAAAACGAACACATTTAGAGGTGAGGGAGAGAAGAACCCTTGTGCCCCGCCAGCCCACCAAAACCCGGGGCTCACGAGGAATGCCAGCCCTCTCTCCACTGCCCAGCCTCCTCCAGTGCTTGGCCCGCCCGCTCTGTGCCCTTCCCAGACAGGCGGCTCTGCTTTCCAGTGCCCAGTGGTGCCAAGAGGTGGCCAGGGCAGTGGCAAATGGAGGAATGGTTGGGCTTGTGTGAACCAACTTTAAGCTTCTTGAACCTTCTGCTGGAGACAGTGGGGAAACAAAGGGGCAGCCAGGATGCGGCTCTGGGAGATGGCTGACTCCCAGGCCACATGGCAGAAGTCAAAGAACTCAGCCCCAGGGGTGCGGGCGGGCAGAGGGCTGCTCTACTGGCAAGTGGCAAGGCGCCACTCTCGAAGGCGGATACCCTGGCTTAACTCTTACTATGGGCTCCACTTATTGAGCAACTGAGTTCATGCCAAGGACAATGCCCACATTTCCTCACTAGATCACCCCCTGAGGCAGGAATATGCCCACTTACAGATGAAGAAAGAGGCTTTGAAAGGAGAAAGTGACTTGCCCAAGATTCTGCACAGCGAGTAGTAACAGTATCTACTACTGTATGACGGAGGTGTTGACACCCACTCTCTCCAGAGCCCCGCGTTCGCGGTGAGGACACCGAGGTTCGGGCTGCCCGGTCCCTGGCCCCACAGCTGGGTGCAGGGACTGCCTGATGGCTGTGCAGGAGCAGCCTCCTGCCCCTGGCAATGCTCCCTACCCCACTCACTGGGGCTGGGGTGTCTGCCCTACCTTGGGCCCTGGGGCAGTGGGGGGAAGCGGGCAGGTGGGCACCCGCTGGGCATTACATGGCGCTGGGATTCTGCGGGCGCCGGCGGTGAGGGCCAGCTAGCTTCTGCTGCATGGAGTCGGCCAGACTGGCTGGGGAGCCCGAGATCGTGGGGAAGTGGGTGAGCCTCGGGGTATGAGGCAGGATTTCCGCTGAGGACTCGTAGCTGTGTGAGAGACAGACAGACAGAAAAGAGAGATGGCGAGGAAAAGACTAGAGGAGGACAGAGCCTTCTCTTCCCAGGAGCAGCGAGCAGAACTGTGTCTTTCTTTTACCTCTCTCTGCACGTTCAGCTTCTCTGGACAGAAGCCGCTATTACTTGGAGAATAAAAAAGAAAAGATGTACTGATACAAGGGGATACTAGATGTCTACGGGCTGCTGGAAACATTTCTCAGATTTGCTGCTGGGTGAAAAATCAAGATGCAGGTGCTCCGAGAATGCCACCATCTGTGCAGGAACACGTACCCGTACTTGCTCTAAGGTGCAAGGGTGTCTGAGTGTAGACACACTGCGACAGAGCTGGCCTGTGGGGTGTCTGGGCCATTGAGGGTGTTGTCCCTCTCAGTTAGGGAATTTTGTTACCTATTGGGAAGTAAATGAATGAATGAAAAAAAGGGGGGCATAACAAAGGGAAAAGTAAAACAAAGGATAAGGTGGAGAATTAGGGAGAGAGCTGGACAGAAGGAGAAGAGAGAGACCACCTACTTTTCCACCTCAATCTAAGAGCCTCCTGAGGGGTGGGGCTGGGGAGGGAGGGCTGGATGCCCCTGTGTGGAACATTTAGGGAAACCAAGTCCAATGAGTGAAGGGGCCCCCTCTGTTCCAGCGGGGGGTGCTCAGAGCTTGACTCCATGCGGGTACAATAGGACGGGGACCGGAGAGGTGACCCAAGGGGTGGGTGGGGCTGAGATTGGACAGGAGCCAGAGGAGGAGGGCAGGTGTTCAGCTCAGAGGTGAGGTCCCACCTCTGCCCCCAAAGCGCCCTGATCTGTTCCCAAGTTCACCTGCAGTCTTGTCTCAAGAGTCCATAGACTTTACCAGAACAAGAGATAAGAGCAGGCAAGCTGGAGCCTGGGGCTTCTAGGCAGGGCAGGTACGGGGGAGGGGTGAGTCACAGGCTCCCTTGGAGGCAGCCAGGTGCACAGAAGGCCCTGGCAGGCGCTCGAGGGACAACGTAGAGGCTGGCAGGTGGAGCTGGGTGGAAGGCCCGAGTGGGCAGCTTCCATCGCAGCTGGCAGCTATTTCTGGGTCCCTGGCAGGCGGGGTCAGTGGTGCTGAGGAGCAGACACCTGTTGGAGTCACGCAGGCCTGGGGGTGTGGGTGGGGCTGTGCATGGGCGTGGCTGGAGTGCAGATGTGACTGACAGAGAACCCAACTAGCTGGGGGTGACAGCTACAGGGGCGGCTGAACGGGGACTGACACCTGACTTCTAACCTGGGGTACTTGCTACCACACGGGAGCCTCCCTCATACTCCTGTGTGATGACCGAGGCCAGGGGAGGGGAAGGACATGCCTGGAGTCACACGGTGGCACAGCACAGGTGGCATGGCACAGTCCGTGGGAACTCAGGACTCCCGACAGTGAGGCAGCCTGGGGGGGAAATTCTACACCAGCCAGTCCCTTCTCACGAGCAGCTGGCCTTTGGCTGTGGGAGCTGTCTGGAGAGGCCCGAGGCCTTGCCCTCTCCTGGCTCCGGCCCACAGAAAGGCTCCTGCGGTGCCCACAGGCCAGGCACCCACCTGCTGGTGGAAAGGGCGAGGGGTGGGGCTGGTGGTGGGAACAATGTTCCCCTGGAGACGTGTACAAACAGCTCCACTGGCTGCCTGCAGGTGCACCTGTGCAAACGTCTGCTCCCTGCCCCTTACCTGAACATCTCTGTCACTTCTCCCTTAGCCAGTGCCACCAGGACGGGGAAGCCGATGCAGGCGGGGACCAAGTACAGGAGGGCAGGCTGCAAGAGGATACAGGCTGTGAGGCGATGCTGGGCAGGATACTTCTCAGGGCCACGCACCCTTTCCTTGGCATGACAGGGCCAGCTACTGCCCAGGTTCACAGAGCCAGTCAGTGTCTGGGCCTGAATCTGGGCTCCTGACTCCTGGACTGGGGCTGCTCCTCCCTAGGAGGGAAGGCAAGAAACCCAAAGAAACTCAAGTATGCAGGGCTCTAAGGGTGCCCCGGAGTCTGGCTGACAGCATCCCAATCACCTAGGACTTTAGGTTCAAACATGTAACCTCTTGGTTGGTCCTATTTCCAGAGACCCTCCTTCCCTAGGTTTAATTAATTAAATATTTAATTAATATCATTAAACAATCAAATAGTATATTTAATATGTATAATTAGCCCTAACCAGTTTGGCTCAGTGGATAGAGCGTCGGCCTGTGGACTGAAAGGTCCCAGGTTCGATTCTGGTCAAGGGCATGTACCTTGGTTGCGGGCACATCCCCAGTAGGGGGTGTGCAGGAGGCAGCTGATTGCTGTTTCTCTCTCATCGATGTTTCTAACTCTCTATTCCTCTCTGCAAAAAATCAATAAAATATATTTTAAAAAATGTATAATTAAATCCTCACTTGAGGATATGTTTTTATTGATTTTAGAGAGAGAGGAAAGGAGAGGGAGAGAAAGAAAGATCGATGTGAGAGAGAGACATTGCTCGGTTGCCTCCCGGATGCACCCTGACTAGGAATCGAACCCGCAACCCTTCGGTGCAGGGACAATGTCCCAACCACCTGAGCCACTGGCCAGGGCCTAGGAGTTTGCATTTTGGGCACATGCTCCAGGAGACGCTGCTTCAGTAACAAGATGATGATGGTGACACAGCTGCTGTGGGTGAGCACTTGCTGTGGCCTGTACTGAGGTCACCCAGGCGGTCACTGGCTCTGCCAGGATTCACACCCCAGTGGTCTGGGCCTGAAGCCTGTGCTGAGACTCCAGGTGAACCTGGGTTTGGAAGATGGCAATTATTCTAAGAGCCCTTGTTCATGGAACACCTACTGTGCACACTGAACTCAGGCCTCCCAGCCCATCTCCTCATCCCCTGTGAGTGTCCTCCTGGGCATCGAAGGCTGATGCTTTGGGAGGAGAGGGGGGACAGTCGAGGCCTCAGAGGTCTACATAGTAAACGGGGATTGAGTATTGGGCATCCTAGACTCTAAAGCCATTCTTTCCTCTGCAGCATCTGAAAGTTGGATGTCATCCTACTGTTCAACTCCCCATGGCCCGCTATGCTCCCTTCTTCCCTCTCCACCTTCGCCTGCCCTGTCCCACTCCGGCCACACTGGCCTCATTCCAGTCCTCACCATCACCGTCAGCCTCAGGACCTCTGTGTGTATAGCTGCTGCTCTTCCCCCTTTGCCTAGATCTCTCCTTCAGTGCTCAGCTCAGCTGTTACCTCCATGGGGAAGCCTTCACTGCATGGTCAGGTCTCTTGTTGGACACCCTCAGGGACCCCTGGAATTCTCCACAGCTGCCTGCTCATGGCTGGATCGCTGGCACCCAGAAGAGGCCCTGGCAAATACTAAGCAAATGGTGTCTTCCTGGATGCTCAGTTAGGAGGTGCTGGGAGATGACTGGGGAGGGAACATCCTTCCTAAAGCCAAGCCGGCCCCTCACCAGAGAACAGGGCTCCACAGCCTTGGGAGTCTGACCTTCAGACCATTTTTTGGCAACCTTCATGGGTGGGCTGCGAACCACACACACCTCACAATTACATTATCCTTGAATCTAATAACACCATAAATATTAGGATCTGAGTTTTATAGACGATGCTACTGAGGTTCAGACGGAGGCAATGACTTGCCCAAGTTAACACAGGGTGTCTATAAGAGGTCGAGCTTGGATTTGAACCTGGGAAGCTGAGCTTCTCCCACTGTAGCAGGTCTCTGCTATGAGTTAGGCTTTGGGCCAAGAGCAATAGAAATCACAATGACAAAGGTCTACACCAGAACTTGCGAGGCAGCTAAAGCAATACTCAGAGCCGATGGGAGTGGCTCCTTTGGGAGGCAGGGAGTTCGAGATTATCAGGAGGGCACAAGCCTACTATTTCCTTTCCTCTCAAGGCACCAGGGAACCTCTCCAAATAGTCAGTGCTGAAGAGGCTAGATGTACAAGCAGCTCAGGGCGGTGAGCAGGGGTTAGGACTCCTGGCTTTTCATCCATCTTGGCTTTGCTATGTGACCACAGCTAAACCACACCCCTCTCTCTCTGTACAATGAGGTCACCGATCATCTCCAAGGGCCTTTCTCGAAGGCATCTAGACCCCTGGCTTAGTGTGGCTTTTTGGTAGCGGTTCAGTGGGTTGAAGACTGCACAGGCAGAGGACACCCCTACCTAGGGAACCGCTGGCATTGGGACTGCCTGTGTCTGGGAGAGAGAGAGACCTCGCAGAACAGGCCCCTTATGTCCTGGATCCCTTTCTCAAGATTTTTAGGGAGATGCCCACATGGATGACTGGGGAGAATGGCTGGGCTGCTGCTGGGGAGTAGTACAGGCCTGGGCCTAGGGAACAAAAGTCCAGGGTTCCAGCTGGGGCCCAGCTTGACTTGCTGTGTGACCCAGGAAAGTCTCCATTTCTGTCTGGGCTACAGTGTCCCCCACAAAGAGAAGACCACGGCTCCTGCCTCTGCTCAGCTGTGTGAGAGCTCCCAATGGAATCCTCTAGCCAAGGCAGAAGGCAAGCCTGCCACCTGGTGGCCGCCGGCGGAATGGCTCTGGGCTTGGAATCTACGGTCTGAGAGCAGAAGAGACACCCAAGCTCCTTCCCCAATCCAGGTTCAATCACTCTCTGCAGCCTCCTTGCCAAGTGTAGGTCACTCTCAGCTTGCACTGACCCGAGGCTGTTTAGAGCAGAAGAGATGAGAGATGGCTCTGCATTGGGTCTTGGTTTCTTCACCTATGGGGTAGAGGACCGTGGCCCTTCTGTAAAACAATACTAGTATCTACTTCATGCATACTGCAGATACTAAATACTGTAACAACTAAACAAGTGAATGAGCGGAAGGCTTTAGGAGTGCCTGGCACAGAGTAACTGCTCAAAAGTCCTTGGCTGGTGCCCAGGAGGGTCAGGGAGGCGGGGAACAGCAACAATGACAGCTAATACAGCGTGGGCCAGGCATGATTCTGAGCACGTTACTTATATTAACTCGTTTAACTTCAAGCAACCCCAAGGCGGCTACTACTATTTACCCCGGTTTTCTGTTTTGATCCACCTCTGAGGAAAATCAAGAATAAGTTCAGCAACCTGCCGGCGTCCCACAACTGCAGATGGTGGGTTCTAGACCTCCATCAGGGCTCCCTTAGCTCCTTTCCACACTGCCCTTCCCAGAGCCGGGGGCTCAGAGCCTGGGCTTGGTGTCCCCGTGACACAGGTTTGAATCTCAGCTCCACCACGTACTTGCTGCCTGGCACCTGAACTCGTTTCATCTGCTCACAATGACCCTCGTGCAGTGCCGAGCAGAGCCTGGCACGCAGAAGTGCTCCGTTTCCAGTAAAGAGCAATTCTGTCTGCTTGCTTTGCCTTCCCAGTCTCCCCCTCTTCAGGGCACACTGACAATGGCCCCAGCCCCCACCCCACCCTGGTTCACTCTGTGGCAACTCATTACCCATTTTGGTGGGACAAGAGGCAGAGCCTGGCCAGCTTGGGGAGTGAGGGAGGGGATCCCCAATACCCTATCACTCATCTGGCAGGGCGGGCACTGGGCTGACACACCCAACACGTACCCCAACCCCATTCTTCTGTCTCCCCCCTACTGAGGCTGAGGAGTCACACCCACTCTCAGACTCCCTGCAGCTGGGGCCACGTGACATGGATCTGGCCCATGAGATGTGGGCAAGTCTGCTGGGAAGGTTCTGGGGAAGGTGTTGCCCTTCTGATGAAGGCAAACAGGCATGGCTGGTACTGTTTTTCCTCCTCCTCACCACCAATGTGTGTGCTGCCTGAAGCAGAGGCAAGAACCACGAGTGAAAGGCGGAGAATCAGACATGCTTGCTCTGACAGCAATGGGTACCGCCCACCTCTGTATATGACAAATACCCCCTATGACGGCCCTGTTACCTGCGTGAAGCATCCCCGATACACTGAGGGCGGCCCTGCTCACCTGGGCGTGCTTAAAGATGTGCATGATGAAGATGGTAAGGCCCAGGCCGAAGATGTAGGCCGCAAAGCTGGTGTAGAAGTAGGTGTGGGTGTTCTTCTTCAAGCTTCGGGAAAGGATGGAAGAAGGAGGGAGTGTTAGATGCAGCATCCCTCTGAGAGAGGAGCTGGGAAGACCCTGGAGGCGTTGGGGTGGCTGAGAGCTCTGGGCTGGGACAGTTCAGAAGTGGGCACACACTCTGGAACTGCTCCAGCTGTGTCTTTGGACAAGCCACTTTCCTTCTCTCAGCCTCAGTCTACTCATCTGCAAAATGGGGATCTATCTACCACAATCTATTTCCCTGATGGTTGTGAATATCAAATGCTATAATCTAGGACAGTGGCTTAAGATTCTAGCCGGCACAAAAATCACCTGGAAACCCGGTAAAAAAACACACCACAAGAGTTCTAGGTCCAATGACCAGGGAGTCTGATCTAATAGGTCTGGGGCAAGGTCCTGGAATCAGCATTTTGAAAAACCCAGGGGAATCTGATACAGGTGGACCATGCTTTTAGAGAAACTGTAAAGCTATTTAAGTGCAGTGCACATAATAATGCAGTTCCCTGTTGTGAATAATAGATGCTGCCTGCATAGATAAAATGCCAGTGGCTTCCTGGAGGTGATTCATCCAAGATCAGCTTCAGAACAGCTGAATCACAAGCAGCCTGGCATTGCCACGACATGACTTTCCTTTCCAATGCCAGCTTGTGACCTCTGCGTGTCACCAGCACTTGGGACAATGCCTGGTAACATCTGTGAAATGAATGAGAACTTCTGACCCCCTTCTCTCCTTGCCTTGGCGGCTTCTAAGCCTTGAGCTGCAAGTACATTGAGAGCCACTCTGTTTGGAGGCCTGGGGAGCAACCGACTCCCTTTGGGAATGTTGCACAAATTCTGGAACCAGCTCTAATGGGCTTGCTTAGCCTCAAGTCCAGGCTAGGAGATCAGAGGATGCTGGCAGCTGAATGTGCGTCTCCAGCAAACAGTCCAGGGACTTTTGTGGGTTTCTCTTTGTCACCTCTGAACAGCCAAGAGTAGCTGGCTGACACAGACATGCCCCAACTTACAAACTGGCCCTTTCCAAAGGCTGGCGGTAAGTCTGTGGTGGCACTACACAAACAGCCAGATGTATGCGAGTGGGGAAGGTTAAGTTTCGCATGCAAACTGGATTTCAGTGACGCTGGTACTGAGTTTCTCATGACCACTGTTAACACAATGACTGCTTTTGCAACATTGGGTATAAACCACCTCAAAATTAAGGGCACACACTGCAAGCTCCCCACTGGGGTGACTGAATGCCACCTGCTGGCCAGGTGCATTATTAACTCAAGCGCGACCTTCCCTGTGTTTTAACTGGTGACTCAAGCTGGCCCCTTTCCTTCCCCTTGTGCTCCCTTTCTACAATGGACTGAAAGAGTCTGAGAAGGTGAGGGTGGGGACAGCCGGAGCAGCTGGGCCATGGCGACCTGCCCCAGGCTGATAAACCCGAGGGCTGACTGCAGCTAGATCTTCCTGGGAGCGCCCGAGGTCAGACTGTGCTCAGCGCTCTCCAGATCTGCGATCCCGAGGCAGAAACTTGTTCACCACTAACCTAAGGATGAAGAACCTTAGCTTTAAAGGTCAGGTCACTTGCCAAGGTCCCAGTGGGAGAAAGCACTATGAGTTTAAATCCTTTGGCCTGTGATTCTTAACTTTTTTTTTTGTCACAGGTTCTTTGAACACTTAGAATCTCAAAATGCAAAATGCAGATAAAATCAGAACTGCCCCGGCTGCGGGGGGTGGAGGGTCTGGTCCCCTGAGGTCCCGTCTCTGGGCTCCTGGAAGGCAGTGGAGAACCCCCGCTCGGGGAAGGCCCCTCACTCACGGAGCTGGATGGTAGGGTCCTAAGGAGCTTACCTGATGTCAAAACGCAGCAGCAAGGCAATGAAGATTCCTGTCGGGAGGAAGCCAGGGTTAGACAGTGGCGGGGAAGCCAGCACCTCAGAGCTGGAGCCCTTTGGCTTGGCCAGGGAGGAACTAACACACAACTGGGTTCCCGACCTGGTGTCCCCAGTCACAGAGTGATCACTGGGACCCAGGGAGTGGCCAATACGCCAACTGCCAGCAGAAATCCTGTTCCCTGCCATCAGGCCACCTAGAACCATGAGGAGGCCCAGGACTTTGCTTTGGCTGGGACCACACTGACCTGGCACCTCGAGCACCATGCTGTGCCACACTGGCTCCTCCACCCAATGTTTATCGAGGGCTGCTAGTAACAGGCACCACAGCAATAGGAGGGTAAGCAAAACCGCTGCACCCCGAGTTCAGCCAAGGGGACACGGGGTACACACTCTGCTCGCCCAGAACCAGAGCCGATGTAAGATTAGAACAGTGAGAGGGCGCGTCCTGCCCCAGGGAAGGTGCATCAAGATGAGACCCAGGCTCAGGGGAGGGTGGTGGTGGGGGGGGAGAGTTCTTTGAGGAAGTGACATTTGCCAGGGAGAGGGAACAACATGTGCAAAGATCCTGAGGAAAGAAGGCTCAGGGGATGTGGCAGAGGTCAAGGACAGCCAGTAAGGCTGCAGCCCAGAGCAGGAGATGCAGGGACAGACCAGCCATGGAGGGCCCACGGGGCATGAGGAGTTGGGTCTCTATGCTGAGCAAGGAAGCACATTGGAGAGTTCCAAGTAGGAGAACAACTAAGCATATTTAGAAAAAGACCCTGTGCTGGCTGCAGGGAGAGAGAAGCAAGGAGATCACCGGGAGGCTCCGTGGGAACTCAGGCGAGGATGGTGAACTCTGTCCATCCACTGAGCTTCTATTTGCACTTCAAAACCCAGCCCAGACACCCTGAAGTCCCAGGACACACGGTCTAGTCCAGGGGTCCTCAAACTACGGCCCGCGGGCCACATGCAAATATAAATATTGTATTTGTTCCTGTTTTGTTTTTTTACTTCAAAATAAGATATGTGCAGTGTGCATAGGAATTTGTTCATAGTTTTTTTTTTTAACTATAGTCCGGCCCTCCAATGGTCTGAGGGACAGTGAACTGGCCCCCTGTTTAAAAAGTTTGAGGACCCCTGGTCTAGCCTCTGCATGCTGAACACACCCCACACCAGCCTGTCTGTCTCCCTGACTGGTCTTCAGGCTCAGACAGGGCAAGGGTTGAATCTCATTTAGTTGAGAGCGACCTCTCAGGAACCAAAACATCCTTTGTTGATCAGAGGCACCGACTGACAACATATATTTAACTTTAAAGAGGGAATGAGTTAGTCCCCACTGTAGACTGTGAGTAGGGAGTTGGTGGGTAGAGAGCAAACGCTGCCTTTCTGTAAGCAAAGTGGGGAACTCAGTGCCCCCTGGCGGCTGGATTCTGCAACTGTTCCCCAACTGAACCAGGGGTCAGAGCTTTGCCAAGAGCTTTCACTATTCCTAATGCATCTGGTCCTCAAAACAATCCAGCGACCTGTTCTTTGACTATCACCGGGCTCTGTGAGGGTACAATCGGCTGCCGTCTACTGCGATTGCTGAAAGACAGGTGGGCACACACAGAAAGGCAGAGATGTCCCTCCCGGGGGGGCCGCACGCCCAGATTACAACCAACACGGACACCGGGGAAGTCTGTGTGGGTGCCCGTGAAGGCCATGCTACCAAGTGAGCTGCGTGCGCTACGGGACTCGGTTCTCTAAGGGAGCTGCCTCGTCCCCGGGACGTCTCCCTGCCTCACAGCACTGCCCGTTGTGGAGACACCTGGGTTCAAGACCACACCCCCTTTCTCCCAAGCCATAGGCAAGACTCCCCGAACCTCAATTTCATTTGTAAAATGAAAGCACCTTCTATCTCATCGGGCTGCCGGAGTAGCAAAGACAATGTATGAAAGGCACTGAGCACAGTGCTGGACAAACGACAGCTGCTGTGATGATCTCACTGTTGCAATGACTTTTAACAGCAGCCCTGACGGTGTCACCGATTCTGCAGTCAGACAGAGCTGGTCTCAGCCCCAGCCCTGTTGCTGGCTAGTGTGTGAAGTAGGGGAGCCCCCTCACTTTTGAGCCTCAGTTTCCTCATTGGCATGAGAGAGAAAGCCTCTGCCCTGCCGACAGATGTGTCACAAAATGAAAGTATCACCACAAAAGTCCTTGTACATCCCAGGTTACCAGCACTGCTATTGCTCTCCGCAGTGGAAAATAAACAGGCCTTTAATTTGTTGCAAACTTTTCTCGTATTAAGCACTGGGATACTTCTAACCCCCGGGACTAGGAGATCAGGTATGCCCTTTGGCTGTCACCGGGCCCAGACCTTAGCCGCTACCCCTGCCCTCAGAATGGCAGCTCAGCTTTGCCCATAGTCTCTTTCTTTTTTGTTGCTGTTAATCCTCACCCAAGATATTTCCCCCATTTTTAGAGTGGAAGGGAAGGGAGGTGGGGAGGGAGAGGGAGAGGGAGACAGAGAAACATAAATGTGAGAGAGACGCATTGATCAGCTGCCTCCCACATGTGCCCCGACCAGGGCCAGGGATTGAACCTGCAACCCAGGTTCGTGCCATTGACCAGGAATCGAACCCTCGACCCTTCAGTGAGGGGGCTGATGCTCTAACCATTTAGCAACACAGGCATGTTCTACCTGGAGCCCTCCCAGCGCTGGGAGCGGAGGACCAAGGGGACTCTGTAATACCTGCAAACACTGGTGAGGGGAGTGCAGTGTGTGGGTGTGTGAGAGGGGTCAGCTTCTTTCACACTGTCACGAAATGTGCCTTTTCGTGTACTTCAGTCTGTCACACACGCTTATTTTTGTAGTTCCTGAGTAACATCTGTCCACCAAGCCAGCTCAGTGAGGACGCTCTTGGCACTGCTGTCCCTCCAGCGCCCAGCCAGGGACCGCACCCGACTGGTGCTCGATCATGTGTGTGGGGTGGATTCCTTCACCAAGCCCTGGGCTGAATCACCTTTCTCCTCTTTCCCACTGGGGAAGGCTGTGTTGCACAGTATTCCTCCCTGATCCAGGGAGCCCTCCCCAACCCCCGCCTGGTCACCTGGGATGACGATGTCGCCGAGTCCCAGCATGGCGAAGTTGTTCGCTTCGAGGCCCCTCTCCAGCAGATCCTGGGGAAACACCACTGTAGGGGAGGCAGGGAGGCGAGGCGTTGGTGCTAGCCCAGCTCACTGACTCCTAGCCCACCTCTGCTGTAGGAAACGCACACACCTGCATCCTGGGTTGGGGGTGGGGGGTGGGGACAAGAGGATGCTGACGGGCTGATGGGCAATGTCTTCACCTGAGGCCACAGCTGGTCAGAGCAGGGAAGACTCTAGGATCATCTGGTCAAAGGCTTAATGCCCTCACGGATTACACAGCAATGGAACCCTTGGTTAAATGGGACTGACCCTAAGCCAAGAAGATAAAAGAGCCCACACAGTGCTGAGATGTGACAGGCTTTCCGTCTCACTACGACAGGGCAGTGGCAGTGGGGTTTTTGTTCTAAAGCAGGGGAACCTGGGCTCTAGGCTCTTACTGCATCTGCTGAGGGAGAAAAGGTCACACGCCTACACATTCTTTGCTGAAAGCCTCTCACTCAGAAATCCCTCTGTGGGCTTTTCTGGATAAATAGACTGAGAGACACGCCCCCCTCCCCCCATGTCCAGTTATGGCTAGAGGCGGCTGTAACTGGATTTTATCCTTAGGGCCTTGACAGCAGAGCAGTTAGGTGTGAGCTTCAGGGTCAGATGTGTGACTCTGATGTGTGATTTTGCACAGGTGACCTAACGGCTCTCTGCCTTAGTTTTCTCACCTGTGAAATGGGTGTGACAACAGAACTGAGTCCATAGGGTTGTGGGGAGAATTGGATGATTGGCACATTGTTAACTGCTACCTCATGACTTCTTTACTAACCCAGTCCCGACTTTGGGTGGGGCAACCTTTCCAGGTGATGGATCAAGTGTGCTGTAAGGCTAAGATGAGCAGGACAATCCTGGTCCTTGAATTCCCGACTTCCCTTGCTGCTGAGGGAGGCAGGGGTGGGGGCCGGGAGGTCAAGTGACCCAGCTCTGGGCAATGATCTATAGGCAGAGGCACGCTGGGGGTTGGGGTAAGCTTGTGCTCCCCTAATAAACGTAGACGACCTTCCCTCCCTGCGGACTTCTTCCTGCTTTGAACGCAGTTACGATGATGTACAGATTTCCCCATTCAATCTCTCAGTCCTGCAACCATCCAATTCTGAGTGGCAGATGTGGAAAACAGGGCCCACAGAGGAGCAGTCTCTTCCCCAAGGTCTCACAGCGAGCAGCTGTCAGAGCTGGGATTCAAGTCCAGGCAGCCTGACTTCAGCATATGTGCAGGCAACCCTCTGCGATACTGCCTCTGAGCGCCACTTCCTAGCAGAGGAGGAGCCGGCCTCCCCCAGCCAGAAAACCAGACTCTAAGCACCAGAGACCAAATAGGACAGCCGTACCCCTGCTCGACTGTCATATTTCCCCTACTGAGCAGTGTCCAAGTCCCTGGCATGATATCCTTGCCTTCCCCAAATCTGGCCCCTTTCCTGCTGCTCCCCTAACTCATCACACTCGCTCCCAGGGCCCTCCCCGCAGTTCCTGTCTCCAGCCCTTCGCGGAAGTTGTGCTCATCAACCTTGAAAATGCCCACACTGCCCTGCATGCTTGGTAAAGGCACATTCCTCCTTCATGATGCAGGAAATCTTTTCCCGACACTTTGGCTGGTTCATCCATCAAAGCATGTGGGGAACTTCTCTGGGGAACTGTCCCCACCGGACACCCTTGGTTCTGGAAGGCTGCTAACTAAAATACCTCAGGAGAGCAGTGGCCTGTCCCCCTGACCCTCCATCTCCCCAGCAGGAGTGCCTGGCTCAGGGGCCAGGGCAGGCTCCATACATTTACTCAAGCTAAAGCTGGGAGACACTGGTTTTCCTCGGGTCCCTGAGCTGGGACCAGGGCATTGAGGAGCCGTGTGTGGCCATGATTCCCTCTCTGGCTCATGGAGATGTCCTGTCTGCAGTAGTGCAGAATGAGACTGTGGGAAAGACAGCTCTTAACTGACTCTCTGAGGCCGACTTCACTCTGACTGCCGAGCCAATGCTTCCCATGGAGCCCACTCACTGCTCATGCCTTCCCAACGGCACCCTCCCCTTCACCTGCTGCCATGCCTGGTGCAGCCCCCAGTGTGGGTCTCCTGACCCCGGAGGTGACTCTTGAGCCGTCTAAGGCTTAACCTCTAAGCTAACCATGCTTTCTCTTATCCCCCTTGCTGACGACTGGTCTGGATTTGGGCCTGTGACCCAACTCTGGCCAGTGAAATATAAGGGAAGCTGCAGGGCAGATGTGGGGAAAACATTCCTCTTTGATGAAAGAGAGACAAAACTCCCCCCTTCTGCCTCTGCACATGGCTGTGTGGGGGATCCACACTGGGAACGGTGGCAGCCACCTTGGGACCATGAAGGGATGAGCTTAAGGGACAGGAGGGCTGCTGAGAACGGTGGGGTGGGAGGACTGAAGTCACCTGGCTCTTGGTGACTCCACCGGGGTCATTAACCCAACCCCGAGACGCTCTACCACTGGGCTTGCTATAGTGTGCATTACAAAATGTCCACGTTGTTTAACGATGCTTGTAGCTGGATTTTCTAATATTTATAAATGATGGATACAGGAAGAACACGACCAGGCAGTGTGAGACACATGGGAGATGGTGCCCAACTGCTGGCATTGAAGGGATCAGTGAGGAGCTGCAGGTCTCTGGAGTGGCCCTGCGTGCCCGCCACAGGTGCATGAGACCCCTCTCTATGCTTGCTTCCATTCCAGCCCACCCCACAGCACACTGCACTGTGAGCAAGTGGCTAGAGGCCAGGGCTTGGGCAGAGGTGGCTGGGTGTGAACACGGCCAGATGAACCAATGACGACAAGGAAAGGAGGTTGGAGACGCAGGAGAGCTTGGAGGAAGACCAGGTGTGTGGGGAGAGCTAAGGGACAGGAATGACCAGAACAGGGACCACAGGGGGAAGGGCCACTCGGGTGGGGGCAAAGGGGCTCCCCATGTGGGGGTGGTCACTTACATTTTATTGGTGCTTCAAAGGACCTGGCCACTGTCACCATTACATTGGTGCCAAATACCTAGAAGGAGAAGAAAGGCGCCTAGAAGGGGGTGGGGGCTGGGAGGGACAGAATGGCTGACCTCGGAGCCTCGATGTCCTGCTGAGATATGCAGGGAGAGGGCAGGGAGCTGGGAGGGGCTCCAGAGCAGATGTGAAGTTGAGTAGGTGGCCCCCAAAACTGGCCCTGGGGACACTTCAGGGGGATCCTGGTTCTGGGCAATTCAAAGGTGTCGGAAAAGCGCCTCTGACGTCCCTGGCCAGGCACCCTGTTTGTCCAGGGCTCTGCGCTTCTAAGAGATGCCCCTGCAGTCTCACCCACTTAAGAGAAGAGGCTGCCTGAGGCTGGAGAGAGGGCACCTGCATGAGGCTGCCCACGACCCCACAGCAATGCCTCTCGGTGTGAGTGTGGCAGGTCTCAGCCCAGGGCTGTGTAGCCAGAGCGCTTAGTCAACAGCAGCCTGTGCTTCACACATCAGTGGCCGTGCCAGGCCCACTGATCAGCATTAACTACCCCTGCCAGGGCCACCGTGAGAAAGAGACGAGGTGGGCTGCAGGCACCAGGCACAGGGGGGACCTGCTCTCTCCTCTGTCATGGATGAAGGCAGCTGAGCCCAGAGGGACCTTCGCTGGGGCCTTGACTTCCAGGCCACACTGCTGCCCTCCGTCAGATGACCGCTGCCAGGACAGAGAAAGGGGAGCAGGGAGAGGCTTACCCAGAAGATATCGTAGATGAAGAGGCCGCCTAGCAGGATGCAGCCGGTGCTGACGTTGTTCAGGTGCAGGAGCTCCACCCCGTTAAGGGAGAAGGCCAAGCCGAAGAGGTTGTTGGCAATCCAGTGCTGGGGGGAGGTGGGAGTGAGACCGGTTCGTGTGCCCCCGTCCCATCCAGTGCTGCCCCTGCCCCCCACGAACCTCATTTCAGGCCCTGGCTACTTACTTTCCTCAGCAGGTACCAGACGCCAACGATGCTGCTCAGGCCCAGGCACACCAGGTCCTTGGTGTCAAACTCATAATTGATGATCTCTGGGCAGAGAGGCCGGGTAAGTCCACTCCCCGGGGGCGGGGCTGCCCCTCCCACCTGTCAGCCCCTGGACGGAGGAGGGCATGGCTGTGGGCACTGTCAGAGGCTCAAGGGAGCCACCCCCAGTCTCTCCATTTTCCTAGAGGGGGGAATGGAGGCTCAGAGAGAACACAGGCCTGGCCTGGTGCGGGGTCAATGGGAGGGGGCCGGAAGCACAGTTCTACACTTGTAGGTGGGTGACCCTGGGGGAGGCCGTTCCCTTTCTGAGCTTGTTTCCTTATCTGTAAAATGAGGATCACATCACCTCCCCGATAGGCTGCTGTGGGGAGCAAGTGAGAGGGCCCTTACGAAGCTCCCAGCACGGTGCCTGGCACACAGTGGGAGGCCAATCAATGCCAGCTGCCACAAGCCCAGGTCTTTAGCAAGGTCCCCGTTCCTTCAGGAACCTTTCTATTTTGCCGCCAAAGGAATCAGGAAGGTTGCTGGCAGCCCTACGTCACTGGCAGAGGAGGAAGAAAGTAAGAGATGGCGCCTGGAGAAAAAGCAAGAGGGAGTCCCCGAGTCGGCTCCTGTGGGGAACCCTGTGGCAGAGGCAGTCTCCTCACTTCCAAGTTTCCTCACAGGGAAGCCCAGGGCCGCAGAGCACAGCCCCTGGTCCGATTTCAGAGGGTAGGAGGCTGCTGCTGGGCCCATTTCCGCTTTTCCCCTGATGATTTTTATCTGGACACGCGGCCAACCAGCTCCTGGCCACAGTGTCCAGCTTCCCCTGTTGCTAAATGGGGCTGTGGTACAGCTGCCTCTCCCTCCATCTGGTGGGCCTGGGGCGTGACGGAGCACCATCCGAGGCCCAGGGTCATGGCATGAGGCAGAGCAAGAGACAGATAGCGCCTGGGACCCTGAAGACTCTGGTGCAAGCTTAGCCTTTTTTTTTTTTTAATCAACAGATGCACTAGGGATGCAAAAAAGTCACATAAAATTGCTGTTCTTTAGAAACAAGGTAGAATGTGCTAGGCTCCAGTAAGAGAGTGCGACATTCACAGACTCAGACTTTTACATGAGAAACCCCTTCCGTTTGGCCAAGCCACTGTAATCCTGTTACAACATTCGAACCCACAACCTAACTAATCCCCAAAACCCAGGCTTCCCCCAATTCCCTGTAGTTTTCACTTTCTTTTTAAAAAATGTTTTATTGATTTTTCTTTTCTTTTTTTTTAATAGAGAGAGGAAAGGAGAGGGAGAGAAAGACAGAAACATTGATTGGTAGGCTCTGGCTGCCTCCCACATGCTCCCTGACAGGAGATCAAACCTGCAACCTGGGTATGCGCCCTGACCAGGAGTCCAACTGGCGACCCTTCGGGGCATGGATGACAATCAATCAACCAGCCGCTCTGGCCAGGCCATAGTTTTCACGTTTTATGAAGCCTGGAGCCCTGGACAGTGCGGCTCGGTTGGCTGAGCGTCGTCCCACTCACCAAGTCCTGGTCAGGGCACATGCTCAGGTTCGGGTTTGACTCTGGCTGGGGCTTGTGGGGGGCAACCAATTGATATTTCTCTCTCTTTGTCTCCTTTCCTTTCTCTCTTAAAAAAAAAAAAAAGCCATAGAATCTCCCTTTCAAATCTTAGGTAGGAAAGTAATCCTACTAAAAACAGCTACAATAGCCAACTTGTACTGAGTGCTTACTACAGCCAGGCAGCGTGCTGAATGCTTTCCACTCATCACCTACTTGCCTCCTAACAACATACCTAAGTGGGAGGTAATAGATCACTTTTATTTTACAGATGAAAAAACCCCCAACAAAAACACCCAAGGCTCAGAGAGGTAAAGGTGCTCAGCCAGAGTCCCCCAGGCAGGCGGTGGCAGAGCTGGGCTGTGAACACAGGCAGTGTGACCCAGAGCCCACCTTCTCCATCACTCGCTCTATCCAAGAGCCCCAACATCAGAGACTCAGGGGAGTGGAGGAGGAAGCGGGCAGCACTGACCTTCCTTGTTTTCCCCGGAGCCCTGCGTGAAGAGCAGCTGGTACTGTCGATTTGGGAAGTTGGCTGGAAAAAACTTACTCATGAAGGGGCTGGAAGAAAAGACAAAGCAGATTGGCAAACAGAGCCCCCGGGGGCACCCACAGACCCAACCACCCCAATAAAGCCCCCATGCACAGTTGTGGTCTCCAGCAGCCTCACAGCGGTCCCGACAGGCAGGTGCTACTGTGCCCATTTTACACATTTGGAAACCGAGGCCCTCAGAGGGTAAGTGACTGCCCAGGGTCACACAGGGAGTCAGTCTCTGGGCTGAGATGTGAACCTCGGGCTCTGGTGCTTCCATACTGCCTCTAGGTTATCACCCAAGAAACACAAAGCAGCCGACTTGCATGTAAAATGCAGTTTTAAGGAGAGCAATGGATCCCAAAGTCTGGTCCATGCACCACCTGTATGAGAGTCCCTTGTCAAGAACGCATATTCCTGAACTCCCTTTCCAACCTAAGTTAGATGACCTGATGGTCACCCCACTCCCTTGACTTGTGAGGCCTGAGATTTTTATGAACTCGTTGGACTTGATCAGCCAGACAAATCACAGTCCCATGGGTGAAATACCCTCACGTTAACCCAGCATGCGGTTGGCCCCTTCTCTTGTAATCCAGCATACTCTGCTTCCTGGCCAGGCAGGGAACAGACACTTCCTTTTCTGGATTACCTACGGAGCAAGATTAGCTAGCACACTGGGCTTCTGTGTGCAGCCTGGAGCGGCTACAAGCTTGGGGGGCTCAGCCCTGAAGCCTAACCTGCCACACACCAGCTGTGTGTGGGGATACTACCATCTGTGTGAGGCGTTGCTGTGAAGACAGGAGGGAGGGCAGGGAGAAGCTAGGCCAGCAGTGCCTCTACAGTCGGGATGTAAGAACTGTGAGTTTCCCTCATCAGGAGCTTGTCTGGACTCTGAGCTCAAAAGCATTTGGCAATGCCAGATAGACTGACATGACTAATGAGGTGGGCAAATCCAGAACAGTGTTCCCAATGGCAGGTAAATGGAGGCAGGCCAGGAGGTAACTAGGGCACGGTGGTAAAGGCAGGGGAAAGGGGCTTGGAGAAAGATGTGGCATTAAGGACCTCTGGGCTCACTTTCCCCACTTGTCAAACAGCCAATCCCTCCCGGTCTGCAAGGCTGTGCATGATATGTGGCAGGCCCAAGGATGGAGTCGGGAGTGGGCTTCCACAGCGGGCTCTGAGGAGGTGGAGGCGGAAGCTGGGATGAGTGAGGATGATTCAGCTCAGTTTGCTGAATCACTTTTGGGAAAGTCTAAAGCCAGAGTGTATGTGTGGAGGCAGAGAGAAGGCCCAAGGAACTAAGCCCTTCACTCCAGTCTGGCCTCGTCCTTAGAAGCTTGATGCTTGCCTTCTCAACCAGCAGAGAGCAGCAATTGAGAACATGGACTCTGGAGGCAGACTTCCTGGGTTCAAATCCCAGCTCTGCCACTGATTAGCTGTGTGACTTTGGGACAGTTACTTAATTGCTCTGTGCAACAGTTTCCTCACTTGGAACATTACAATGTCCTCCTCATAGTCGCCTGGTGCCAGGAGGCTGCTGGCAAATGCTTGCTTGAAGGCCTTCAAATGCAGACTATTGTTTGAGGCAGATATTTTTTTCTGGTCCTTGATGGCTCACATCAAAGCTAAAGGTCACTGCTTCCTGTTGGGAAACCACATCCGGCTGCCCTCTCCCCTGGGGGTGGAAGGCACAGGACAGAGAAACTGGTGACATGGCCTCCTCTTCCTAGAGTGGCGAAGTTTGGCTTTCTGACTCCTTTTTTCCTCTAAAGGTGAGCTGGGGAATGAGCTCACAGGTGATAAAAAAAAAAGTCGAGATTCCTTGGCAGACAGGATTTAGGCTGGGCTCGAGTCTCAGTGATTGTGCAAGGTAAAGGCAGGCTACAGGCCCTGCCTTCCCCAAAACCCTAACCTGCGGTTTCTTCCCAGAGGATTGAGGTGGGCCAGGAAATGGTGGTGGAGATGGAAGGAATCTCACAAGCCTTGGGGCTGAGAGGCTCGGGCTCAGGTCGTACAACCTTTCAGCAGGTCTCCTCTGCCAATCCTCAGGGGCCGCAGGCCCCCTGGGAGAGGGTGGCTGGCCAACCCCCCCTTTAATCTCTCTCTTCTCCCTTTCATTCATCCCAGTTTCTCATCCATATCACATTTTTCAGAGAACAGCTTTGGCCCTATATGGTGAGAACACCTCTTCTGCCCATGGCTATCCACTGTTATTGTATTGTTAAAAATTTTTTTTTTGCCTGGCCGGTGTTGCTCTGTGGTTGAGTGTCGACCCATGAACCAGGAGGTCATGGTTCAATTCTTGGTCAGTGCACATATCCAGGTTTCAGATTCGACCCCCAGTAGGGGGTGTGCAGAAGGCAGCTGATCGATGATTCTCTGTAATCACTGATGTTTCTCTCTCTCTCCCTCTCTCAGTTCCTCTCTCTGAAATAAAAAAACCACACGTCTTTACAAAATTAAAAAAAATTAATTTGAGAGAGGAAAGGAGAGAGAAAAATATTGATTGTTGTTCCACTCATCCTTGCATTCATTGGTTGACTCCTGAATGCGCCCCAATCAGGGATCAAACCTGCAACCCTGGCATATCAGGGCTGATACTTCAATCAACTGAGCCACCCGACCAGGGCTTCACTGTTTTTATAAATTCTAATCTTCCCAGGTCAAACTTTGTGCTCTAAATTTTATCAAGAAAATGATTCTTCTTTATATATTGATGGATTTTAGAGAGATGAAGGGAGAGGGATAGAGAGATAGAAACATTGATGAGAGAGAAACATCGATAGGCTGCCTCCTGCAAACCGCCCACTGAAGATCGAGCCTGCAACCTGGACATATGCCCTGACCAGGAATCCAACCCTGACCTCCTGGTTCATGGGCGAACGCTCAACCATTGGACCACACTGGCTGGGCAAGAAAATGGTTCTTCTGATAATTTGTAGTCACTCACAAATGTTACCATGTGCAGTTTTAGCTGCTGTTGGTCCTATTTTCTGTTGATAATTTTTATCAGTAAAAATTATGAATTCGTTAAAAGGTAGACAGACAAAAAGGTAGTTGGACAACTGCTTCTTAGATAATCCAGGACAAATTTGGGACCATTTTCCTCAGTTATTGTTCAAAAGGGTAAAAATGATACAGGTTCAAAATATTCTGTTTGAGCAGCTGGATGGAGCTCTCTTGCAGGGTTATTGAAATAAAAGTGAAATAATCGATGCCTCAACACATGGCCTACCAGTGGCTTTCAAACTATATTGTGTTCTCTCACTCTGTGATGGTGGTTGGGCTGTGGGGAAGGGTGGGGGTTTCAAGCTATTCAAAGATGGTGAGAACTGGAACTGGAAGGGGGTTTGCAGTGGGTAAGAGGCTAATCAGGACGGGCCCCAGTGTCTGGAAGTGACTTCCCGGACCCCATCCCACCCATGGTCTACCAGGAAGGGAGGTCTGTCTTTGAGGAAGAATAACTGGGTTTGCCACTATCTTGCTAGGGTCAAATTACAGAGGTGCCTTTGATTCTGTAGGATGGAGGCTGGAGTAGAATCCTCCCAAGGTGCCTAGACAAGATTTTGTGGGTGAAGGTAGGTGGAGTTGAAAACACTGAACTCAGTTAAAAGACCAGAGTTCAAGCCCCTGCCAGTGTGGCTCAGTTGGAGGAGCATCGTCCTGTGCACCAAAAGGTCGCTGGTTCGATTCCCTGTCAGGGCACATACTCAGGTTTCAGATTCCATCCTGGTTGGGGTGTGTGTGGGAGGCAACCGATTTTTCTTACATTGGTGTTTCTCTCTCTCCCTCTCTCTTTAAAATCAACGAAAACATTAAAAAAAAAAGAAAGAAAAAAAAGAAAGAAAGAAAAAAAGACCAGAGTTCAAGTTCCAGCTGTGGCTTGGCACTGTGCTCTAGGCAGGTTACAGATTTGTAACATGCTAGATCTGCCCCTACCAGGAGGTACCTGGAGGATCTCCATCTTGTAGGTGAAAAGCTGGTGCTCAGAGAGCTGGGGTAGTTTACACAAATTATGGAGCCTGCAGAGCCAGGCCATCTGCCTCTTGAGCTCACACTCTTGACTAACACTGTTCTGCCAACGTGCCCAGAGGAATGGGGCCAAACTCACCTTGGCTTTCAATGGCCTTGTGAGCAGATCCTTCTCTTTTTTTCTAGATTCTCTCCGACGGCTCTGGGAAGATTCTGACTCCCCCTCACCATGCACAGACCTTGCAGCTCCTGGCCTCTCCCTCCTTCACCCCTCTGCCAGGTTTCCTACCTTCCTAGCTGAGTTCACTACCACTTCCAGGGGCCAGATGTGAACAGATGGGAGGCTCTCATAGTTGGGCGGGGGCACACTCCCACGTGGTAAGAGGGCGAGGACTGCCCAGTGTTTACAATGCAGAGAACTGGCCTGTCCAAAATGCCCACAGCAGCCCCCGCGGATCACTGTCCAGGTCCTTCATCACCAGTGAACTGACACCAGCCTGCGGCAGTCTAACAGTGACAGTGGGAAGAGGATGGGCTCTGGGGCCACACAGACCGGGCTTTGAATCTTGTCTCTGCTGGTTATCAGCTGTGTGATCTTAGCAAATTTGTTAACCTCTTTGAGCTTTAGTTTCCAAATTAACACAGGATTAAAAGCAAAAGCTAACCTTATAAGGTTTTCTGGCAGGTTAGCGGTTATTGAGCACAGTAAGTGCTCAGTAACAGATCCTGTGATAAAAGCTTTCCACACGACCCAGGAAGAAGGGTACTAGTATTTTCCTTCACATTCAGGTGAGGAAATTGAGGCCAGGGAGATTAAGTGACTTGCCCAAAGTCACAGGGATATTAAGTGGCAGAGTCTGGATTCAAAGTCAGGTAGTCAAATTCCAGAGCCGCACTCCTCCCTTCTCACTACACCGCCCGCTCTCATGAAATAAGATCATGCGTGAGGCGCAGGGGCTCTAACAGCTGCAGGGACACTGCTATTACTCGGCTCAGTACTGTGACACGTAAAATGACATTACTGCTCACAAATACTACTTTCCCAGCAACCGGGGACGCTCTTATCACTCCTTGTAAGGAAACTGTGGCCCAGAGAGGTTACGATTCTTGTCCTAGGTCTCCCACGGGGTCACACGGGGAAAGATTCCCTTGGGTCTCTCAGCCAGGATTCAAACCTGGCTCTGAATGATGCCAAAGGTCAAGTTCTCATCCAGGAGCCTGTACTGGCTCCTGAAAAAGATGCTCCAAAGACTGCAGAGATGCCTTCTGACCTGATGGTGTGGGACAGGGCCAGGATTCCAAGCACGAAGAAATACATGGACAGCAAGAGGTTGATGTACTCCTGGGAGAATATCTGAGGCGGAAATACAAAGAGAAACAGAAAGTCAGGGTTGCCGGCGGCTGGCCGGAAACTGGAGTCCGCGCTTCTCTTCTGAAGGCTGGTCACACCCCTCTGGAGTTGAGGCACAGCGTCGGGGAGAATCTGACAGCGTGGGGGACCGTTTAGTTTCTGTGGCCATGGGGGGAAAAGAGAGGACCACCAGATGCACCTCCAACGGAGCCTGTGGGTTTGCACTTGGTGGCCCCATTACCCGGAGACAGGCAACATTAGGGTTGTGTCTAGAGTCCTGCAGAGGAATCGTGGGGGAGGGAATCTGAGGTTTGGAGTCCCAAGAAAGCCATCTGGACCTAAGGAGGTACCCTCCAGTTTCCTTCTCCACAGTCCCGAGACACTCGAACGAGTCACCTGCGCCCTGCCCCACTCTCTATATCACACCCCCAGACAACTCCTCCATGGTGATGCCGGAGTCATGGCAGCCAGCGCTGACAGCTGCTTCTTGGTCTTATGTTGTTAGTGAAACTGAGAAGCGTTCTCTCATGGTGCTCTGAAGCCAACGGTCACATGCTGTTCATTCTAGACTCTGGGAAGGCTCTGCCATGTTCTGCCCCATTCACGGCATCATCTTCTGAATTTGTTACTGGGAAGGTCTCCAACTGGGAGGCAATAATGGGCTGTCGTGTGGGCCCCAGGGACACGGGGCTCTCCCAAGTGGGGCTGTTCTGGAATCTGTTTAAACCTGCCCATCTGATCATGCTGCTCCCTGCTTAGAGCTCTCAGCAGCAGCTTCCCTCTGCTCTCACAGCTCAAGGCCTCCATCCTCACCGTGGCCTCAGGCCCTCATGGTGACGACTGTAGGCCCTCATGGTGACGACTGCAGACTTCTCTGCTGCAGCCCACACCACGCTCTTGCTCTACATGCTGCCTGGATGCGCTCCTCCTGTCACCTAGGCCAACACTACTCACCATTCTGCTCTCAGCTCAGAGCAGCTTTCCTTGACATGGCGAGGAAATTCCTCATTAATTCAGCTCATGTTTACTGCCTACTACATGCAGGGCATCATGCTAACCACTGGGATTCACCGAGGAATAAGGCAGAAAAGTCCCTGCTTCATGGAGTTCATGTGCCAGTGAGGGAGAAAGAAGCTCAAAAGAAACCAATGTGCACTATAACAGGTGGTGCTGGGAGCCAAGAAGAAAAGCTAGCAGGGCAATCAGGTGAAGAAAGAAGTGGGGAGAACTGGTATTTAGACAGGTGGCCAGGGAAAGCCCCCCTAACAGGATGACACCCACTTCTTTTGGGATAGAACCTTTAATGAAGGGAACAGCTGTGAGGATATTTGGGGAAAGAGCATTCGAGGTAGAAGGAAGGATGAGTGGAAAGGTCCTGAGGTGGGTACATGCTTATGTGTGCAGGGAATACCAGTGAGGGCCTGAGTCTGGAACTGAGAGAGCAAGGGGAGATTGTCCGGGGATGAGGCTGGGAGGCAGGAGGGAGACAGACTGCAGGGCTGTGAAAAGGCTGTGGATTCATCTGGGTGAGACAGGCTGGAGTTGGAGGGCTATGATGTGAGGGCCTGGGAGGATCCCTCTGCTGCTGGGGAGACAGTCTATAGCGTAAAAGTGGAAGCAGAGCCCAGTGAGGAGGGCACTGCATAATCCCGCGGAGGGAGGATGGTGCCCTGGGCTGGGATGGAGGGAAGTGAGCAGTGGTCAGAAGCAGACGTGTTCTGGAGTTGCAGATGCAGGATGTGCCGAGGGGCTGGCTATGAGGCTGAGAAGCAGGGAGCAAGATGGCTCCCGGGGGTTTTGGCTCAGGGGCGATGTGTATGGAGGCGCTGCTGTCTAATAGGGAGGGTCTGGGCAGGATGGTTCTGAGCTTCCCTGGTGCTACAGACCTCGCCTCCACAGCTCTTCCCAGGACTAACCTCCCATTTACCCATGTGATCACTTAATGAGTGTCTGTCTCCACCACGTGACAAGAAACTCCTTGAGGGCAGGGATGGGTTGGAGGTTTTTCTCACCCTGGTGTCCCCAGCACCTAGCACTGGGCCTGGTGTGTAGCAGGCGCTCAATCAATGTTTATAGAATGAGTGGATGGACGGGCAAATCAGTGCCCTACATTGTGAACACTATGAGAAAAAGTCCTATGAACACAGACACGTGGATTGTGCTTTACTTGACGATGTGGTGTACCTCTCACATTGAAATATGTTCTGTCAATGGAGGCCCTTGGAAAAATTTCTCTCTGGCTGCACCTTTGAGCTTCTGGTTGGCCTGACTGTGTGGACTAGGAATTGTGCAACAGGTCTTGTTTTCTTTGTGCCCTGGCTGCCAGAAAGTTTAATTTTCATGAGCTGCCTCAGAGCAATCAGTTTTGGATGAGATGGGATCAAGTAAATTGTATGATTTGAGAAATGTTATAAACTCCAGTGCCCCACTCAGGGGAGGAGGAAAGGGGCAGCGAGACAGTCACTGTTAAAGAGACCAACCAACCAGCTGTCAGTCTGGAGCTCGGGAGGAGGCTGGTGGCTGTGTCCAGGCAGCCGCCTTTCAGAAATGTCAACGTGGACGTTGAGACATGGGGAAGAGGTGTACTGTGTCCTCGGGCACAAGGCAGGCTGGGGCTTACCTGCCAGGAGAGGAGGGCAGGCCGAGCAATGAGCAACGGCACCCAGTGCCTTAAATAGAAATGTGCATACCTCCGCTGCCAGAAGTCCCTTCCTGGGGAATCTGGCCTCAGGAAGGAATCCTAAGTACTAAAAATGTTAGAAGGTCTGGAGGCAAGGGCCTGGATGTGTGTTCCTGGCACTTAGCACAACAGAGACTTGAGAAATACCTGCTAAAAGCAAAGTCAGAGGCAATGGGCTAAATGTACACAGAGCCCCAGAGAGATCTCAAAAATACCGGGGAAGCAAAAGGAAACAGAGGGAGATGTATTGCACAACTCTGTTTATGGAAACTAGACAGACCCTCATCAATACACACTGATGCACCAACACCATAGTTTTTACAAGGAGACACACATCTAAGGACACAAATCAAACCATTAGAGCAGGTACCTCTGGCAGAAAGAGAAATGGAGGTGGGAAATGGAGGTGGGCACCAGGGGTACGGGGGGTGGAGGGATGGGGTGGGGCGGGGAACAAGGAGGGGGGCCTGGCATGGATTGATGCTGTTGCACTATGAACCAAAGCATTTGGTAAATGCTTCACCTGAGGTCCAGGAAAAAACAAAGAAATACAAAAATGGATGAATACCTATTGCTACTTGACTCACTCTTATTTATTGGGAAGAGTAAAAATCCAAATGATTTTTTCTGTTTAAAGTGAGGGGGATGATATAAATTAACCATGGTGGATAGGCTTGGGGGGATATTCTAAAACCATTAAAAAGAGTAGTTCTGATCCAACAATGCGGGAGCAATGGACCAGGAAACAGGCATTAGCAATTCCATTTTACTGGTAAAAACAAAGAATCTGGCTGCTACCCAATGCAGGCCAGGATACAGGGAAGCAGCACACGTGGGACTGTTAGAGGGAATGTAAAAATGGTGCAATCTCTTTGGGTGGATGTGGCACTATCTGTCCCAATGACAAACAGAGATGCTATCTGACCTGGTAATCCTACTGCAGATACACTTGTCAATACACGCACGTGCCAAGATATGTGCCGAAGGTGTCCTGGCAGCACTGCAGTGACGCCCAGCACTCAGCGCCCCTCAGGACACACCCATAAAACAGAACCACAAGCCGCTGTCACAAAGAATGAGGTAGATTCAATTGCCTTGATACAAAAATATCTCCATGATAAAAATCGTATTATGTTTGAAACATATTTGTTTTTAAATTTTAACATAAATGTAGATCTATACAATCTTTTATGTAAAGATTCATAAGAAACTATATTGAGGAGAGGATTATGGCTCATTTACACCTTCTCTTAGATTGAAAAAGGTTTTGTTTTTTTTAAAAAATATATTTTATTGACTTTTCACAGAGAGGAAGGGAGAGGGATAGAGAGCCAGAAACATCGATCAGCTGTCTCCTGCACTCCCCCCACTGGGGATGTGCCCGCAACCAAGGCACATGCCCCCGACTGGAATCGAACCCGGGACTCTTCAGTCCACAGGTCGACGCTCTATCCACTGAGCCAAACCGGTCAGGGCTGAAAAAGGTTTTTAACCATAGACATGGTATTTTGAAACTGTAAATTAAAGGTTGTCCTTGAGGAATTTTCACTGATCAGGAAAAAAGTGCTTGTGTGTGATGTACTATTAAAAAAGACGCTTATCAGAGGCCTGAAAGGAGACAGGCTAAAGTGTCAAAGGGGATTACATTTGTGTATTTCTCTTGATATTTTCCCCTCCTTTTCTTTAAGTTTCCTTTTTATATTTCTTTTATAATTAGAAAATAAGATACATTATATTAAATAGAGTTTAAGGAGAGTTTGCAGTAACATGAGAAAATGCTTATGATGTTATTAATGGGAAGTGAAAAAAGCAGCTACAAAACTGAAGACACCACATGGTCACAGTCACAGCAAAACCATGCACGGGAGAAACAGTGGAAGGACACACCTCCAAAGGGGCTCTGTGACTGTCTCTGGAAGAGGGGTTTTGGATGACTGCTGTTTTTCCCTTTTTACTTTTCTGTGTTTTCCAGGTTTTCAACACTGAGCCTGTGTAACTTTTATTAGGAAAATAAACCTCGATAAATTAAAAAAAAAAAAAAGCAATTAGTATGGTAGAGGTATGTCTGAGACACAAGCTATACCCCAGCCCAACATAAATAGCACCATGAAACCAGACGGGTATCATGCAAAAAACCCAAAAAACTCCACGCGGAAAAGAAGTCAAGATTGGTGGGATACTGTCCCAAACACCAACAGTGGCTGCATCTCTGGGAAGTGGCTCTAGGGGTGAATTTTAAGGATTTTTTTCCTGCTCTTTATTTTCTATAAATGAACATGCATGTCTCCTGGGATGGAAAAAGTAAAACCAAAGAAAATAAAGTTACTGAAACCAAATGACACAACAGGTGGCAAAGACTTACTTTGAAAAAGAGGTAGAGCCCCAAGAGCGTGCAGCTGGCGATGATGGGGAAGCGGGCGGCGTCCCGGCTGGTGATGGTCTCGGGCATGTCCGAGGCGTTCTAGAGGAGAGAGCAGAGGGGCCCACTGAGCAGGGGTGTGGTTCTGGCCTCCTAGGGCTGGACACAGGTGAGGATCTGATGCCCCAGGAGCTCATTAACCTCCTTCCCTCGCTCTGCCCCAGTTCACTTAGGTGCTGCAGGAGCCCATGTGTTCTTAACTCCAGGCTTTGTTAATGCTGCTCCCTCTGCCAGGGGAGCTGCCCAGCCACTCTGGGGCAAGATGCTCTGATCCCACTCTTTTGCCATTGAGGAAATCTGGATCCTGACAGGGAAAGCCCAGGGAGGACCCCGTGCACAGGTGGCTTATCTGGGAGAAGATCTATGGCAGAGGCAGTCACTAGGTCTGTAATAAATAACTGAACAACAACAAGAACAAAAAACAAAAACTTTGGAACTGGTGACAGCAGAGTTGTCCTAGAACTCATGAGAACGATTTCCAGTTATCTTAGGGATTAGCTAAGAGGTAAATATGATCCATCTCTTATCCAGTAGGTAGTGAATACTGAGTGGAAATAAACCAACAACCCACAAAACTGACAATGGCTGGACCCACACATGGGAAGGCACCAACAGTGAGAAGCATCTTTTGTGTGTGTGTGTGTGTGTGTGATAATCCTCACTGGAGGATATTTTCCCATTGATTATTCTTAGAGAGAATGGAAGGGAGGGGGAGAGCCAGAGAGAAACATCGATGTGAGAGAGACATAGATTGGTTGCTTCCTGCTTGAGCCCTGAGTGGGGAAGGAGCCTGCAACTGAGTTACATGCCCTTGACCGAATCGAACCCAGGACCCTTCAGTCCTCGAGCTGATGCTCTATGCACTGAGCCAAACTGGCTGGGACGAGAAGCCAATCTTGACAACACTTAAAACTTAAGGAACTTGGGAAAACCGAATCTGGTAAGAGTGAAAGCCGCAACTAAATTTACAATGGCAGATGCCGTAGTTGGCAAGAATGTGATCTGGGTAAAGAGCTGACAGAGGATAAATGTTTACATGAAAAAGAACTCAATGCAATAAAAATAATTTCAGTGTTATAAATATGGAAAAATTGGAAATGGAGTAATAGTGCAACACAGGAATTAAACTGCTTTATAGAATTCATACCAAAAGGCTCTCTAGTGAAAACTCATCAATAGGAGAATATTAAACACGCAAAGTGAGACGCGTTCGGAATCACGATGCTCTCCAGGCCCTCTGCTGGGCAAAACCCTCATCTTCAAGGACCCAGCGAGTGTCACTGCCAGGAAGCGTTTCCAGATTCCCCCACTGGGATAAGCCTGCTTCACACGGCAACTCTCCCTGCACTTTATGCCCAATTCTATTTTATAGTGAAGCTACCGAAAGTCCTAGCAACACCAGATTAGACTTCTGCTCATGCCAAAGAGAAGTTCTCTCCACAAGAGCCACAGACTCATCAGGGTGCCTGCGATTCCACCATCACGTCCATCCTGTGAATAAGGCACCAGCATCCCTAAGAGAAGGGATCATGTTCAGCTGCAGTCTCATTAATATTTTGGCTCACAGCTGCCTCTTAAAAACCAACAGGACAAAACAAGCTAAGGGGGAAGCTGCCTGGAGAGGTAGATTTGGCCCAGGGAGCCCTCACGCATCACGATGGAAGGTTGCAGAAGGCGAGGGGGATAGGGGTATAGAGCAGGAAGCCCATGAAACGATCACTCGGAGATGGAGGGGTGGTGAACTGGGACGCTTACATGCCACTCATTTGTGTACAAACTGGTCCAGCCCCTGGGGGAGGGCCACTCGGCAGGTTTGTCAAATCGTAACCTACACACGCTCAAGATACCAAGAGAGGATCCACGATGAGGAACTACAAATGGTTCTCAATCGCAGGAAAAATGTTCACCTTTACTCTTTTTTCTTTTTCTTTTTTTAAATCCTCACCTGAGGATATTTTTCCATTGATTTTTAAAGAGAGAGTGGAAGAGAGAGGGAAAGACAGAGAGAAACATCAATGTGAGAGAAACACATTGACTGGTTGGGGAGGAGCCTGCAACCTAGGTACGTGCCCTTGACCGGAATCTAACCTGGGACCCTTCAGTCCACAGGCTGACACTCTATCCACTGAGCTAAACTGGCCAGGGCCATCTTCACTCTTAATGAGAAGCTCAAATTACAGTACACTGAGATTCCATTTTTTCATCATCAGAATGGCAAAATCCACGTTTGATAATACACTGAGTTGGTGAGACTACAGGGAAAATGGGCTGACCACACCGCTGACAGGTCTTCCCGTAGAGAGCACATTGGCCAATAGCTGCTAAAAGCACAAATGCACATACCCTTTGACCAAGCAATTCCACTTCTGGGAATTTTTCCTAGTTATAATTCATGCATGTGCAAAATGATGCATATGAAGTATAGCCAAGGTATTCATTGCTCTCTTAATGGCTTGCTGGGTGACTGAGACCAACCACTTACTTCTAAAAGGGGCAAGGGGCTTAAACCAAATGCTATGGGATGTGTAAGAGCCTGGCAAACTGTGAAGTGCTGTGAACACGAGGAGCTGCGATTATCAGGGAGGCCCCCTTCACCCAACCCCCACGTAGGCACGGCTGAGAGCCCAGGCGCAGGGCTGGAAGGAAGAAGCCTCCCTCTGGAGCCCCCAGAGGCATCTGTGGGAGTCACTCTCTGGCAGCCTTGCTGGGAGGTGGTGGTGGTGGTGGTGGTGGTGGTGTGTGTGTGTGTGTGAGCAACACTGGCACTGAGAGGCAGGGTGATCTTCCCTCCCTCTTCTCTCTCAGCCCTTGGTTTCTGCTTTTGGCAGGAGTGTGCTGGGGGACTTGGCCAAGTTCCTCACCCGCTCTGTGTACCTCCACAAATTGTTTCCTGTGTAGCAGTAGTGTGAGCACACACTCAGAACCCCCCCCCCCCCGCCCCCAACTAGCTCCTGACCTCAGAGTTCACAGACAAGTCGGCCAAGACCTTGGCAGTAAACAGAATATCACCATACACTGTGACACGTGACAAAATAAGACACGTACGCTGGTCTGATGCATGGCACGCATGCCAAATAGCTGAGAGAGCTCTGATGTCAGAAAGCCGTCTGCTTCCTGCTGCCTCCCCAGCTGCGGGACCTTGGGAGTTACTCTCTCCGAGCCTCCACTTCCTCAGCTGTGGTGTGACTTGTCAGGAGACTAGGGTTTTTGCACTGGAGTATTCAGTGCTGTGCCTTGAGCACGTCACTCAAGCTGTCTAAGCGATGTGCATTACTATATACAAGGGGATCGTGAGAAAGCAAAGGACACTACGCCTGCATGGCAGTAGGGGCGTAACAGAAGTGGCTGGAGCAGATGCCACTTAAGCAGGACCTTGAAGGCCAAGCACACGGTGTGAAAGTATCCAGGGGACTCTGGCTTCACCTACCAATGTTAGGGCTCATTTCCACATATTCCTTTCATTTCAGCCCAGTAGCCTGGGCGGGAAGAGGCTTCACATTATTTGGTGACAAACCAACGTTGAACAGATGCTCCACCATACAAAGGAATTAGGTCTCCTCCGTGGGTGACTGTTATAAATAACCCATGCCGTAATGCTGAGTCAAAATGGGAGACTTGAAATTCGACCGACAGTAACAGTAATAAGGATAACATTTACTGAGAGCTTCCTAGGGGCCAAGCACTGTTCTAGGCATTTTACGTGACTTCATCCTCACAAAAACCCTACAAAGCAGGTACGCTTAGTAGCTCCATTTTACGGATGAGGAAACTGAGGCTCAGAGGGGTGCAGTAACTTGCTTTGAGGTCATACAGCTGGCGAGCAGCAGAGCCAGGATTCACACTGCGGCCACTGGTTCCAGAGCCCAAACGCTTGGCTATTACTCCCTAGGCACCCTCTACCTTTCCTATCTAGAAATTGCTGCTGGGAAGTTGTGACAAGATGCTCAGGGAGCCTGAGAGCTTTCTGAGGAACAGATCCTGGCAACAGAACAGTTAAACGTCATAGTTACAAAAATACTAAATGCTGTTAGGATTCTCTCCTAATTCAATTTGGATTTTTTTAGACCAGACACTCCTATGCGAATGCAATAGCTCCTGACACACGAAACATAATTAGAGAGTGGGGAGGGGGGAGCTGACACAAGTGGCAGGCATAAATTTAGCTTCCAGTGACATTCTGGATGTTCCGTTATCAGGGCGGAAGCAAAAGCAGTGAGGAAAGACAGATGCCCGGCTTCCAGCCATTGGTTCAGCTCAGGCTCTGGGATACAGCTGCCAGCCAGGCCCTAGAAACGCTCTGGAACCCATGGACCATTCTGTGACTGCTGTTCCAGCTGAAGACTGAGGGTCTTCTCTCCTCCTTACAACGTCCACTCACTCATCCGGTCACAATTCTGCTTCCTAAGCATTTCCTGAACGAACCCCGCACCCCAACCCTTTGCCTCCCACCACCTCACCAGCCTCTTTCCTTTCTCCCTCCTGCCTATTACTGCCCGGCCAGGAGCGCGTTCTGAAGCTTAGACCTGACTGTAGCACATACCTGCGCAAACATCTCCGCCAACGGACTACTAAGCGGTCATTCATTACACAGGAAGCCAGGCACTGGTGGCAGGAGTCTAACCTGGTATCACCCCTTTGGTGGACAATCTGGTAAAGTTAAAACACGTTGCCTCTGACCCAGAAAACCCATTTCAAGGAGTTTATCCTACAGATACACTGACAAGTGTGAAATGACTGTACGAGATAGATTTCAGCCTGGCCTGTAACAGCAAAGGGCTGACACAGCTCAACAAACCACGGAGGACTCTAAGCCAAGGTTCTCACACTTGAACACACATCAGATTCACCAGGACGGCTTGTGAAAACAGCCTGCTGGGCCCACCGGAGTTTCTCATTCAGAATTTGCAGTTCTCAGCCCATGAACCTGGTCTGCACGGCGAAGGCCACGGCGCAGCTGCCCGCTGGGGTCAGAAGCCACCATGCTGAGGGCGCGTGGAGGGTGCTAGTTCTGTTCGGCCCCAGGCCCCCTGCCCTTGGGCTGCCGGGTGGAGGGTGCACCTGGCTTCTATCTGACCCGGGGTCCTCCCCTCCCCAAGGTCTTGTCCTCCAGCCGTCTGCGGTCTGCGGATATGCCATGGATATGCCATCCAGGAACTAGTCCGACCCAGCCAAGAAGACGTCCCGCCCCTTCCACGCTGCTCAAAGATTACCAGGACGTTCTGGAATTGAGAAGGCTGATGTCGAGAAAAGACTCTTCTCTTTGGAAAAGGTGAACTGGAAGGAGAAGCTAAAAATCAAGCAACAACAATAAAAATCACACACACACACACAAATCAAGCAAGAACAATGGATGAACAAGGTTGTGGCAAACCCTGAGGACACCAGCGCCCTGAAGGCCCTAAGTGTTGCCTTGATGGTCAAGATCCGCAATTATGAAGAGCACATGTAGAAACACGTGAGGGACATAGCCCTCAAGCGCTACCTGCTGACGAGCATTGCTCAGAGGAAAAAGATGCTCCCTAAGACCAACTACAATGTCTTTGAGAAAACGTGCAAGGAGCTGGGGATTGAGTCCACCTTCCCCTCTGTACTGCCGAAAAGCCCACTGCAGCTGGGTGACCAAGAAGGCTCTGTGCAACTGGGTTTACCAGGAGGTTTAAAAGCCGAAGAAGCAACAAAGGGCTTTAAAAGCAGCAGCAGCCCGGAAACAAGGCCAGATGAACCCAAAGAGCTCTTCCAGAGTCAATCAAGGAAAACCAATACATTTTGTTCAAGTTAAAAAAGAAAAGAATTTGCATTTCTCACCAATTCCCAGGTGGTGCTGAGCCATGCTCTTGGCGTGCAGGCAGGACCACCACTCCATAGGTACTGATGTATTTATCACCAACATATATTCAACGAAAAAAAGAAAGGTGCAAAAAAGTGCATATGAAGTATAACAGTTATATAGCAAAGGTGAGGAAAGCATGTTTATTTGTAAGGGCACAGAATCTCCTGGAAACAGGTAACAGGTCTGCTACCACTGGGGAGGGAACGTGGGACACTGGTGGGGGAGGAAGACTCACTGTGCACCCCTGTTCTTTTGGAATTCTATACCATGAGCGTGCATTACCCACCCTCCTTGCCGTAGGACAATGAGGTAGATCCATGAGTGCTGACAGGAAAATGACCAAGACAATGTTAAAGAAAACACACACACACACACACCTAAGTTGCAGAGCATTATGCGCTATAAATCCTAATTTTTAGAAAAATAAATTTACATATGGATATATACACGGGCACACACACGTTTGTATAAACACAGAAAAACGTTCTGGAAGGTTACACACCAAACAGCCAACTGGCTTACTTCCAAGGAGTGGTACTGAGAAGGCTTTTCCTTTCATTTCTGCATGGTTTGAATTTTCCCCCAAGAGCAACTGTGCAGTACTTTTGTAACCATGAAGATTAACTGTTGCATCGTCCTCAGGAGTCAGTACCTCAGAAAGCCTGTGGCTCCCTAAGCATCTTCTTGTCCCCCATCCAAGCCCCTGTTGGGCTCACCTCACACTACTCCCCGCCTCCCCTGTGGTCCCAGGCCGCCCTCTCTTCCTGTTCCTCCTACTGAACTCTTACCCTCCATGCAAAGACAGCTGCTGTCAACTCTAGGAGGCACATCAGCCTTCAGTTTAGTTGGCTGGTCGCACATCTGTTTCTCTTTGGTGACTGACACTGTGAGGGCAGGGCCTGGCCTTCTTCGTTCCGGCACCACTGGTACCCAGCCCAGGGCCTTGCACAGCGCAGGAGCCCAGTCCAGTTGGCTGAGGGGCTCCTCGAAGTGACAGGCTCGGCGCCTTTGAAGGAATCTGCTGTGCAGCTACTGCTGGGCCTGGGATCTGCTCTTTTCTGGGAACACAGGTCTCTGACAGGGATGGGCACCCATGCCTACTTCTTCCTAACACCCTCCTAGATGCCCCACTTCCTTCTCCTCCTCATTTCACTAATTTGCCTGTTACGAACAAGTTGGTCTCAGGGAGAATTCTGTCCTCACATGCCCTCTCTCAGCTGTCTTTGGGGTTTAACACTGATGGGAAATCAAAACTCTTGAGCCCCCATATTGACTTTCCTCTCTCCCTGCCAAATGACTGGGGAAGCATGACTCAGGGCAGAAAAAGGAAGTCATTTGGCCAGCCCTTTCCCTAGGCCAAAATGCCACTTGGGTATCATTTAGGGGCACCTCCATGGGATTCTATATGTAGGGGCACCTGTGTATCAAGGAGAGGGCCCCCGACGAGGACCAGCAGCACCCGGTTCTGTCACTTTTTGGCAGAGTGATCTTGAGAAGCCATTTCTTTGACCCTCAGCTTCTTTCTCCGTACAATGGGATAATAAAACCGGCCCTGCTCGCCGCACTCGGTTGCTGGGAGAATAAAGGAGGGTGAAGGCCTGGTAAACTTTACAATATCCTAGTGGTGGGAGGCTACTAAGTAAGGATCGGGCCCTTTAGACTTCATGCACTGTCTTCCAACCCCTGCTGTCCTATAGATGCTGGGGGAGGTATGTGAGGTGACAGTGGATCTAAAGCTCTCCTCTATCCAGACCCTCTCTCCAGCCACCCCATCTTCTAAACTGCTCCGCACCCCTACTTACCTGGTTTCCTCATTCCTAGAATGTCTGCTCAGCACAAAATCGCCCTGCCCTGCCCTGCCCAGCCCCAGGGGTCCCCAGCTTTCTCCTTAAACCCTGAGCACTACCTGTAATGCAGTCACAGAGCCAGTGATTCCTCCCTCGTCCAGACACCTAAACGCCCTGGTCACAGGGCTCAGAACCACTCCTCTCTGTAGCATCCCCACACCCTAGACAATGGTGCAAGTTCAGGGAATTTTGTTGCCTGAAGGGTGTTTTCTGAAGAGATTAGTGATCCCTATGCGGAGAAGCTGCCAAGAATTGCTCAGTTTTGGGAGCCCCTCAGATGAACTGCCCAGCGTACACATGCTGCCCCTCACCTCCTAGGTCCTGGTCTATTTCAGAATCTCTCCCTGCACCGAAGTGTCTGCCAGAAAGGTATTGTTAGGGGGGCTGACGGCCACCTGAATGCTGCTTAAAAGGGGCAGCGCAGAAAGGTAAATGGGGCCAACTTCCTGCCTATTCCCCTCGGCATCTGACCACAGAGAGAACCAGCGGCGGGGCCCTTGCATCCTGGGGAAGAAAGGTGGCAGCTTCAGCCACTGCTCCAGTTGGGTAACGTTTCAAGAAGGCGGCATGAGCAGTTTCAAAAGTGGCAGTTGCTCTGTGGGCCTGCCCGCTTGGGGTAAGGCAGCTTCCGCTCAGGTTCAACTTCAGGTCTGGGTGGGGAGGAGCAGCGGGAGCTGCAGAGCAGGAGGCTGTGGAGGAGGGGATTGGGAGCCGGGAAATGAGAAGCCATTGGTACCGTGGGCTAGAGAGGGCTTAATTTAGGGAAGGGTGGGGGCAAGAGGAGGAGAGGTGGAAGGTGCTGGGTTCTCGCTGGTATCCGATGGGACAGGGGCTGAGGAAAGCCAGGGATGTGGTCTGGCCAGTCTCACCCGGGATGCCAACAGCAGCTCAGTTTCTCAGCTGGTAGGCATTTGGTGGAGGGACTGTCGTGGGTGCATAAAGAGAAAGGCTACTTTGAGGTAGGGTCAGGGCCTGGGGTGGGAACAGGGTTTAGGCTCAAGTAAGACAAGGTTAGCTGGTTGTCAGGGAGAGGAAGCCAGTCAAATAAGGTGTCTACGCCTGGTTAAAAAGGGGGGCACCAAGTTGCCTGCTGACTGAAACTGGTTCCAGAAAGTGATGTGAAAAACTGTAAGCTGGGGCCATCCTCCTAGGTTTTTAAAATTACTATTATTATTATTATTGTTATTATTTTTGAGGCAGGGACCAGGGCCTGATCTGGGGACTGTGGGAGAGCACACTACAGGCCACGGATTCCAGTTAGACAGGTCCGAGTCCAGGGCTGGGCCTGGACGCTAGACAATGCCCATGCCCTGGGCTGGGGTGTGGCAGGGCTCCCGACAGAGGGATGACACCACCTGGACCACTTAGGGGTCCTCAGGACCAGCGCCCCCCCAGGGGCAGAGCGGGCTGATGCGGAGCCAGGACGGGGTGAAGGTCTCAGGGGGGATGAACAGCCAGAGCAGAGGCTGGGCTGGGTCCAGCTGGCTCGGAACAATCAGTACCGGAATCAGAGTGAGGGTCGGCTGGCAGCGCTAGAACCCAGGCCCTATCCGGGGCAGGGCCAGTAGCCGGATCGCGGGACGGGGCCCGGAGGGTGCAGCGCCCCAGGCCATCGCGGGAGGTGGGCCAGGGGTGGGGAGGGGTGGGGGTCAGGCGCTGGGAGGGGAGGTGTCTGTCTCTCCCACGGCGGGCGGGGCGGGCCCGTGTCAGCCGTCGCCCGGGTGGGGGTGGAAAGCACCGGTTCTGCCGCCGACCCTACCTTGCCGCGGGCGCAGCGCACGGAGCGCAGGGCGCCGAAGAAGATGGGCAGCAGCGCCATGAGCAGGAGGCTGCCGTAGGCCAGCGCGATGCCCTCGGGCGTGGAGGGCGGCCGCGTGGTGCCGTTGGCCGGGCTGCCAGCCTCGGCGCTGGCGTTATGCGGGTCACTGAGGGCTGAGTCCATAACGAAGCTGCGCTCCGGGTCCGATTCCAGTTCCGGCCGCTGCATCAGGAGATGGGCACTGCGGGGAAAGCCACGTTCCCCTAAAGAAACAGGAAGTGACGTGCCTCCCGCGCCGCCAGGGCCGCGCACGCGTGCACGTCTCTGCGCCCGAGCGCCCTCTAGCGGAGGCGGAGGGCCCGGCGGCCGGTTGCTAAGCAACTTGCTAGATGCGATCAAGAAAGGATCACGAGACCCCTGCGGTGGGCGTCCCTTCTGAGAGAGACCAGAGTATCCTATTCTCAGTCGCAGTGGACTTCCTCAGTCGACCGGACTGTCCCAAAGATCCCAATCCTCATAACTAAGAATTCATTTACTCACGCATGCATTCATCCAATATTCCATTGTTCCTTCACTCCTTAAATATTTGAATAGCCCATTATATGCCAGGCACTGTCATAGGCTCTGAGGACACTGAGAAGGAATAATGTTAGGGGAAAAAAATAGGATATTGGGGACTCGATATAGTTATAAGAAATATTAATCATGCTCTGTTAACCGTGATGGTCTTGTTCTGATTAAAGAAAGGACCTTCTAACCTGACTGGGAGTTGTACGCCCCTGGGACCTAGGAGTCAACTTTAGACCTGGCAGTCAACCTTGGACCTGGGAACCAGCTTGGAATGTGGTCCCTTCTCATTCAAGAACTACCTAATATCACGGAAGGAATACCGACCTTGTTGCCCAAACAATGAAGTCCCACCCCAGCCCAAATTGCATACTTCCCCAAGCATGTAATCCCTACTTCCCCATGTAATCTTTGCCCTTCTTCTCAAGATAAGCAGCTGGCTTATGGAAGGTTGCAGAGCAGGTTTTTGTGGATGACCCGCTGCTCTCCCATACCGCTGGCATTATTGGAATAAACGTTCTTATATGATTCAACCCTGTCTCTGCTTAATTGGCTCAAGTAGTGACAGGCAGCCTGGACCCACTGGTTGTCCGGTTTCAATAATACAGGCAAATGTCTGTCCCTGCCCTCATTAAGCTTGCATTTTTAGTTTGGTGGAATGGGTGGTGGTGGCGTTGGGAAAACAATATATAACATGAACAAAATAAAATATGAAGTCTATAAGATGCTAGTGTTTAGTTATATGTTACATAGCATGTTAATGGAGATAAGTAATTTAGAGAGGCCTCCCTCTCTGGGAACCCACTACACTTCTGTATATGGCTTGGGCCAGGGTGGTTCCAGACCGTTCCACAGGGTGAAGTTCAGGTGGCTGTCTGTGTAGATGAGCAGCCCTGTGGGGCTCCCAGTGTGTGTGTGATCAGGGATGAGGAGCGGGTGTGGGTAGGAGTGACCCGGACTTGGCTGCAGGCCCATGCTGTCTGGGACTCCTGGCTATGTTACTGCTGCCCTAGTTAAGAGCTGGAGAAAGTGTGTCAGACAAACTGGAGAAAGCTGCAACCTGCAGGCACCTAGCACTGGCGAAACTTTGAGCCAAGCAGTGGAGAAGAAAGCCTGCTTTCCAGAACCCAGGAAATGAGCCACCTAGAACCAGGAGGGGAAGATCCATTCTCCTCCGGGGCCTTCTAGTATACTCTACTGAAAAGGTTTATCGTGCCAGCTGGCAAAGGAGAATTTATTTATTTATTTTTTACTGTAAGAGAACATTTATTTGGTAAATTACACAGGTAAAAGTAATTCCTAGAAGAAGCCGATAACCCGAATAGTGAGCTGAGGTATTTTCCGGGGGTCGTGTCTTGTGACACCGAAGAATGAGCTCTGTGGACCAGAAGATTTAAGCAAAAGCGTGGAAATTTATTACAAGCCGATTGAGACTCCCCTCGCGGGGAGGGGGGTGGGGCACCAGTAATGGGCTGCCCTTTAAAGCCTTGTAGTCCAGGGGTGTATATTTGCTACAAGCCTGCTCTATATCTCTCCATGTCGTCACCTGATTGATTCCCTCATTGTTCATGCCCAGCAACGGAGGACCTGAACTTTCCCTGTTTCTGTGTGTTCTTTCTCTGTCCCTATGCTGAACTTTCTCTGTTTCTGTGTGTTCTTTCTCTGTCCCTATGCTGAACTTATCTGTTTCTGTGTGTTCTTTCTCTGTCCCTAAGCTGAACTTATCTCTGTTTCTGTGCATTCGTACACCTTATTGTTGCAGGCCCTTCCTCGGTTTCCCTGGCCTCCCGCTTTGAGTCCAGAAACATTTTGTTATTCCTGCTTGGTTGGTTTCTGTGATTAGGCTGCTCAAGGGCCGTGTCTGCCCGGCCTATGTCCCACCTGCCTTTGTTTTCCACTGGACCCCTGCCCTGCCTGCCTGCGTTTCAAGTTAACCCTCTCAAAATGGGCTTAGGAAATGAGTTATGGAGGTAAAGGAAGGGCCCTTGGAGCTTGGGAGAGAGGAAGCTAAAGGTGATGTGAGTGGGGGAAGGGAGGAGGGGGGAGGAAAGGGGAGAGGGAAAGGCCCGGCAGGCCTGCTCCAGGGAGGGAGGGAGAGCACCCAAAGGAGAAATCTTTACAAGGCTCAGCTCCATTATCACAGAGCTGGCAAAAAAATGGGTTTAAAGCTGAGAGGCAATGAATTGATAGACGGCACGGATGGTGTAAAATCAGACGGCTTGGTCCTAGCTTAGCAGGTGGTGAGGAGGGGCTGGAGCATGGGGTTCATGGTGAGGGGAGACAAAGGCAGGAGTCAGACTATGGAAGTTTGAATAGTAGGTTGTTTGCTGAGTACATTCCAGGCACTGTACTAACTTTATGGGTGTCTTCTCTGATCCCAATAACGCTAGTAAGGGACGATTGGTCCACTTTTACAGATGGCTCAACTAAGCCTCACAGAGGTAAACTAGCTAGCCCAGGCCATACGGTCAGCAGTGGGAGAGGAGAGACTCAGGGCTGTAAGACTCCAAAGACTTTGCTCTTTCCAACATTCTAGCTACACGGAAGGTGAAGGAGTTTGGACCAGAGTAGCTTAGTTCTGGGCAGATGGTGTCAATAAGCTGGACATACCTTAGTGAATGGGAGAAGGCAGTGTGCCTGATGAAATCACTCATCAATAATTCAGGCCACTGGGCCTCATGGCTCTGAGCCTCCTCATCTGAGAGCTTACAACCGGAAATCAGAGACACCCCCGCTTCTCGCTAGGCCGAGCACTGGATTTAGTTTGGCCCAGAGCAGATCTGGCCATCTCCCTCTACACTCCAGGGTGGGAGATTGTGAATGCGACCCAGGGAACTGACGAGTTGACCCAAGTTCAGAAAGCTCCTGTCAAGGGTTGGATTTCCGGCTTGGGTCTACCTGTCTTGATATTCTCCAGAGATGGGGATGAGACAGTCTGAGGGTGGGTGCCTCCTGTATACGGCTGCTTTTCCAGAGGAGATCTGAGCTGACATCAAGAATGGAGGTTTTTAGAACCTGGGATAGATAAATTACCAAATATTTGTTCCAAAGAACAAATGCAGTCCTTCCCCCACCTCTTTTCTCTTATTATTATACTAGAGGCCCGGTGCATGAAAATTCATGCACTCGGGGAGGGGGGGTTTTCCTCAGCCTGACCTGTGCCCTCTTGCAGTCCGGGACCCCTCGGGAGATGTCCACCTGCCGACATAGGCCCAGTCCCCGGGGGATAAGGCCTAAGCTGGCAGTCAGACATCCCTCTGGCAGCCCAGGAGCCCTTGGGGGGACATCTTTAGTGCTGCTGAGAGGGAGGGAGAGGCTCCTGCCACCGCTGCTGCGCTTGCAGCTGTCAACAGGGCTTGTGGCTGAGTGGAGCTCCCACTTTGGGAGCGCACTGACCACCAGGGGGCAGCTCCTGCGTTGAGCGTCTGCCCCCTGGTGGTCAGTGAGCGTCATAGTGACTGGTCATTCCTGGTTGTTCTGCCTTTAGGGTCAATTTGCTTATTACCCTTTTATTATATAGGATTCAGTCACTATGAATGTGTTTACAATTTAAAAATTTTTTCCTCACACACACACACACACACACACATTTGACACACAGTATTACATGCTTAAATAGTTCTGAATATAAGAAGCAAGGATCATCAATGGATACTAAAACTATTGAGAGAAAGGCTGTTAAGGAACAGGATATTTGTACTATTTTAAAGTGTTGCCCCACAGATTACTTATCCTATCTAATAATAGACAAACATGGTAATTGACCGTACCTTCGCTACGCCTCCCATCGGCTAATCAGTGAGATATAGAAATTAACAGTCAACAAAGATGGCGGTTAATTTGCATACGTAGGCTCGAAGTGGCAGAGTGAAGACTGAAGGCAGCTCTGGCTGGAGCAGCGAAGACTGAAGGCGGCTCCGGCCAGAGCGAAGGCCTGTGTCCCCGGTGCCAGAGGAAAACCGGTGCCGGCAGCCAGGGGAAGGGAAGGCCTATTGCATGAATCTTTTCGTGCAACAGGCCTCTGGTTAATTATAAAAGGAAGACGTTTCCTTGACATGGAGTGATCTGGTGGGCACTCCCCTAACAAAAGGATCAAACTGAGCATCACCAGATAGGATGGGACAAAACGGCAAGATGCAATGCAATGTGGGGGGCACCACCTGTGTAATCTTGCCAAGCATGTTTAAACTGCCTCTACTCATGAGGAAACCAGAAAAGTCAGGATTGTGGCACATTCTACAAGACAGCCTGGACTCTTAAAACATGTCAGTGCCGCCCAGGTGGTGTGGTTCAGTGGTTGACCCATGAACCAGGAGTTCACAGTTCCATTCCTGGTCAGGGCACATATCTGGGTTTCGGGCTCAATCCCCAGTAGGGGCTGTGCAGGAGGCAGCTGATCAATGAATCTCTCACATTACTGATGTTTCTATCGCTCTCTCCCTCTTCCTTCCTCTCTCTGAAATCAATAAAAACATTAAAAAAAAAGTCAGTGCCATGAAAGAAAAAAAAATTCATGAGATTGTTGTAGATGAAAGGAGACTAAAGAAAGGTGAAAACCAAGAGTAATGTATCATTCTTGATGACACCATTTTTCTGAAGAAAATGCTCAGATAAGTGGGGAAGGTTGAATAGGGATTGTTTGGATGTGACAATGGCATTGTGGCTCTGCACCCCTTTTTAATCCAAGTGTGGTCCCCAGATCAGCAGCATCAGCATCACCTGGGAGCCCATGCAGACGTTCAGGTTCCCCCCAGACCTACCAGGTCTCTAGATGATCCACATGCACTTTTAGCTTGAGAAGTGCTAGTGCAGGAGAACTTCCTTAATTCGTAGAAGGTATATTCTCTCATGAGCCAGGTGGTCCTGGGTTTTTGATCCTTGTGAGAGAATGGGCTTGAAAGCAGTAAAACTCTGTATAAATGTTTACTGTTCTTATTATCTGTTGAGACCACAAGGGCCTTTAAATATATGTGCTCAATAAATATTTGTATAAATGAATGAATACATTGTTTCCTCCACTAAATCTTTTTCTCACCCCACAACCCTGGTTAAGCCTGAACCATCCCTCAGAGCTGAATCAAATGTCATCTCTTTAGGGAACCTCAGGAGCTCCTGTCTTTCTAGCAGGGTGGGGCCCCCACTAAATGCCACGGGGTTTTACTAAAGTAGAAGAAACAGGGAGAAACCCGTGCCCCATAGCTCCTTGCATTAGGGCTGGAATCCTCACTTGGGGAAAATTTTTGGAGGCCCAAATAGCTCGTGTGAATTGTGTCTTTAGCTCCACAGTCCTAGAGAAATTCTCGAACAGGTCTACTAGGGGACATGTTCAAGGATTTCTCTGCAGTTTTTTTTCTTTTCTAAAATATATTTTATTGATATTTTACAGAGAGGAAGAAAGAGGGATAGAGAGTTAGAAACATCAATGAGAGAGAAACATCGATCAGCTGCCTCCTGCACACCCCCTACTAGGGATGTGCCCACAACCAAGGTACATGCCCTTGACTGGAATCGAACCCGGGACCCTTCAGTCCGTAGGCCGACGCTCTATCCACTGAGCCAAACTAGTCAGGGCTTCTCTGCAGTTTTGTTGTTGTTGTTTGTTAGTAGCAGGAGGTCAGAGCAAACCTAGGTGTGTGTCACTGGGGAGCCAGTAGACAAAATGTGCTGGATGTATCCTGTGGGATATTAGATGGCAACAGGCAGCAACAAGCCAAGTGATGCTCGGTTAGTGCATGTACTGCTTTGGGCAGGATGGCCATGGTTTCTGCCCTTTGTCCTGGCTCAGTTAGTAATAGAACCTCTTGCCCTCTTAAAAGCACCCAGCGTAGATGGCAATGTATGGTCACCACCACAGGTCAGATTCCCTAGAAGCAGAGCCTGTATGAGGATTCTTGTTTAAGTGACTTTGGGGAAAAGTGTACTTAGGAGGAAATGAATGAGGGAAGAAAAGGCTAAGGAAGTAAAAGGATAAGTGAGCAGGGGGTCTCAGCTGGAGACTCACTTCAGCCTGAGTCCAAGGGGAGCGCTGGGCACCGCTGCAGCGCGGAGTTGTTCCCGCCTTGAGGCTAGGCCCTTGCATCCCTGGATCTCTCAGGCATTGGCCACAGTCTAGGGAAGGGGGTGGGGTTGTGTCCCTGGCTAGTTGGCTTCCGTTTGGCAGTTCTCCAGAAAAGGTGACAGCTGTGAGTGGCTTTTAGCCACCACTCAACGACAGCTGGGGGCCATGCCACTATGTCACTAAAGGGCATCTGGGTGATGCACTAAATTCATTCCTTACAAGCCCCCTAACATGTAGAGATCTTTAAAACGTAGAGCTGAGCATGAAGAAAAATATGCGATATGATTTATATAAAATTTTTTTGATTTATCTAAAAGAACATATTAGTCCCTGGCTGGGTGGCTCAGTTGGTTGGGCATTGTCTTGTACACCCAAAGGTTGAGGGTTCAATTACCAGTCAGGGCACATACCTAGGTTGTGGGTTTGATCCCTAGTGGTGGTGTGTATAGGAAGCAGCCAATCTATTTCTCTCTCACATCGATGTTTCTCTCTCTCTCTCTTTCCCTTCCTCTCTCTCTAAAATCAATAAAAACATATCCTCGGGTGAGGATTTAAAAAATAGTATATATCACATGGCAACATTGCAAAGCTAACAAGAATCTTCTACACTAATAAAAGAGAAACATGGTAATTAGCGTATGACCGCTACCCTTCCCATTGGCTAATCAGTGAGTATATGCAAATTAACTGTCAGCCAAGATGGCGGCCGGCAGCCAGGCAGCTGGAAGCGAACATGAGGCTTGCTTGCTGCAGTGAAGGAGGACTCCAACGTTCCCCGCCTGCGCTGCAGGCCTCTGAGCTGGCAGTTTGAAACTTTGTAACAAATATAGAAGCTAAACAAAAGCCCGGGATCTCAGAGCTGGAGTTATACATTGTTTCGATTATAGAACGCAAACAAACCAGCAGCGGAAGCCTCAGAGGTAGAGCCAGAGCTAAAGCTGGCCCAGAATAAAATAAAAAAAAGAGAAAAAAAAGGAGCGGTTGGGAGCTTCAGTCAACAACCGCCAGCCTGAAAGCAGCCCTCAGCCCCTCACCCAGACTGGCCAGGCACCCCAGTGGGGACCCCCACCCTGAAGGGTGTGTGACCAGCTGCAAACAGCCATCATCCCCTCATCCAGGCTGGCCAGGCACCCCAGTGGGGACCCCCACCCTGATCCAGGACACCCTTCAGGGCAAACCAGCCGGCCCCCAGGCCTCTATCCTATATAGTAAAAGGGTAATATGCCTCCCAGCACCGGGATCAGCGGAGCCACGAGGCCTCCTGGCATTGGATCAGCGTGACAGGGGGCAGCGCCCAAACCCCCTGATCGCCCTGCAACTCTGTGTGTGACAGGGTGCGGCGTCCCAACCCCCTGATCGGCCCTGCTCTGTGACAGGGTGTGGCGCCCCAACCCCCCCCCCCCGCCCTGCTCTGTATGTGACAGGGTAGAGCCATAACCTCCCCATCAGCCCTGCCCTGAGTGTGACAGTGGCGGCGCCCCAACCCCCTGATCGGCCCTGCTCTGTGGGTGATAGAGGGCGGCGCCCCAACCCCCTGATCCGCCCTGCTCTGTGTGTGACAGGGGGCGGTGCCCTAACTCCCCTATCGGCCCTACCCTGTGAGTGACAGGGGGGAGCTCCCCAACCCCCTGATGGGCCCTGCTCTGTGCATGACAGGGGGCAGCGCCCAACCCCCTGATTGGCCCTGCTCTGTGCGTGACAGGGTACGGAGCCCCAACCCCCCTGATGGGCCCTGCTCTGTGCGTGACAGGGGGTGGCGCCGCAACCTCCCCATCGACCCTGCCTTGGGTGTGACAGGGGGCGGTGCCCCAACCCCCCAATCAGCCCTACCCTGAGTGTGACTAAGGGTGGCATCGCAACCTCCCAATCCGCCCTGCTCTGTGCATGACAGGGGCCGGCGCCCCAACTCCCCAATCGGCCCTTCTCTGAGCCCGACCAGGGGCTGCACCTAGGGATTGGGCCTGCCCTCTGCCACCCAGGAGCAGGCCTAAGCCAGCAAGTCGTTATCTCCCGAGGGGTCCCAGACTGCTAGAGGGCAAAGGCCGGGCTGAGGGACCCCCTCTTCCCCCCCGAGTGCACAAATTTTTGTGCACTGGGCCTCTAGTATTTACATATTAAAGAATACATATCAAGTACATTAGAATGGTAGCCTATAGCAGGATGGGAATGAGCGTGGAAACTGGTAATTAAAACAAACAAACAGTGCCGAAACCAGTTTGGCTCGGTGGATAGAGCATCGGCCTGCGGACTGAAGGGTCCCAGGTTCGATTCTGGTCAAGGGCATGTACCTGGGTTGCGGGCACATCCCCAGTAGGGGGTGTGCAGGAGGGAGCTGATCGATGTTTCTCTCTCATCGATGTTTCTAACTCTCTATCCCTCTCCCTTCCTCTCTGTAAAAAAAAATCAATAAAATATATTAAAACACACACACACACACACACACTCACACACACAAAACACAAACAAACAAAAAGTATATAAGTAAAATGAAACAGGGGCCTTGGGGAAAACGGTAATGACAGTCTACCAAGAAGGAATGAGTATGATGGACACATCCCTCTGCTCCTGACATGCAAAAAAAGAACATAAAAGAGCTTTGAAGACTTATAAACAAAGCTGTCATTTCAGAGTTCCCTTTGTTCTTTGTTGGTAGGGGACAGGCTGGACTTGCAAAGGGAATGGCAAGTGTCGTTCTGACAGTGAGGCAGGGTTCTCCGGTTTGCAGGGGCTGGAAGCCCAGCTCAGAGCACGTGAGGTGGGAATGTCTAGGCTCCTGAACTCCAGGGAAGAGGTGAATAACAAATCCCTGCAAAGCACAGGCAGGGACAGCGCTGGGCCTCAGTCACCCCCAAACCACGGCGTCCATGCCGCCAGCATCCTCTCGCTGCGTGTCCTCTGCTTTCCTCGGCGTATGGTCTTTGTTCTCTTTCACAGCTACAAATGGGTGCTACAAACGGCAGCCTTCAGGACCTGAGTTAACAGGGTGGGGTTTGCCTCCGGAACCCTGAGGCTCCTGTGTGTGTGAGCCACCTTGGCTCAGCGTGGTCAGGGTGTCCAGCTCTCCTGTCACAGGCCTCTGGGTGGGTGAGACTTCCATTACGTCGTTTGAGTCTGGAGTTAGTGAGGACTTCTGTAATCTTGGGCCAATCCACAGGATGTTGGAATGATGGTAGATGTTAGTATCACAATGTATTCAAGGGTGAAAACGTTACTGCTTTGTCATTGGTATTTTTTTCTAGGAAGGAACTGTATATATATACATATATACATATATACATATATACATATATACATATATACATATATACATATATACAGATATATAGATATATATGTATATCTATATATATAAAAGGCTAATATGCAAAGTGTCCCTGCATGAGTTCGACCAGGAGACTGGGAGTTCTAATGCTTGCTATGATGTTCGCTGACCACCAGGGGGTGGCGCAGAATGAAGGGAGGCTCCGGCAGCCGGAAGGCCTGGATCGGCCCTGATCACTGGCCAGGCCTAGGGACCCTACCCATGTGTGAATTTCATGCGCCAGGCCTCTAGTACATATGTAATATAATATATGTATGTTATATATGTATACACACACATATATGTATGTGTGTGTTTGTATATTATGGGAAGATAATGACAATCTGCTTGCGGGCAATGCGAAACCTTAAGAACTCCGGGTGGTAGGTGCCCAAGAAACAGAAATGGTCAATCTGCTTTGCATTAGAAATGAACAGGGATTTGTGGGAGAGGGAGAATGAGACAGACACAAGTGAAGGAGGATAGAGGAAGGAGAGGAGCCAGTGAGATGGTGTGAGGCTGGGACACCACATGGAGAGAGGCGTGGGGAGGCCAAGTGCCTGTTTGTGAGGCTCTGAGGTGAGCTCTCCTGTTCTCTCGCATCTTCGTAGTTTTCCACGCCTGCAGAGAGCCCTGGGTGGGTGGGCCTGTGTGTGTGTTTGGTCCAACAGTGGTTGATGTGAGGAGTTATAAACGAGGAGAAAGGATTGTGGAATCAGAGGATGTCAGGAGCACTCTGACTGCGGAGTGGGAATTGGATTGGCCAGGACAAGAGTAAAAGTGAAAAAATAGAGCAAAGAAGAGATGGTGGTGGCTTTGGCTAGGGTGGGGCCGGTGGGGATGGGGAGAGTGGATGGGATTAATAGATATTGAGGAAATGTATGATTTAGGATTTTATTTAAAAAATAGAACCAGCAGGACTCCCTGATGCAGAGGAGAAACTGAGTCCTTGGCTTCTAAATTGAGCTACGGGATTTCGGAGATGCCATTAACTGAGATGGGGAAGATTGGTGGGAGACAGGCGTCCTTGCTCTTTCAATCTGGAATTGGGAGGAGGGCCCTTTTCTGCCAGCAGAGGGCAGCCTAGGCCAGTCAACAGACAGCCCTGGTGGTCTAAGATGGGCCCAGGCACGCTGGCAATGGGAAGGCTACTGCATGGCTATGGAAAGCATCAGGTCTGCTCTGAGGCTTAAATCCAGCCTTTGACATAGAGTTCGATCAAGACACTGAAATCTGGGGCTGTCTGTGCCCACGGCTGCTGGCCCTCCAGGCCACCTGGTCTCTCCTATGCGATTTCAACAGCTTCTCAATTCATGTCCAGGAGTCAGCTCCACGTCACACCGCTCGGCTTGAAACCCTCCAATGGCTCCACATTGCCCTCAAGATAATTTGATGATCTTCACCATGGTCTTCGAGGCCCCTCGCGAGCCGCATCTGCCTAGATGCCCAGCTCATCCATTCCTGCTTGCCTCTTGGGCATCAAGCTCTTTCCTGCCTCAGGCCCTTTACGTGAGCAGCTCCTCCCTGACTGGTCTTCTTTCTCTCTATTTCATATTCTTCATTACATATTTTAATTTTTAAAATTAAAAACATATATTTTGGAATGCTTTTCTGTCTCTCCCTGTTGTTTTTGTTGAGCTAGTTCTTTCTCCTGGGTCTTTGCTTAAATGTTACCTTCCCTAGCCATCTTCAACGTGCAATGCGCCACCTACCAGGATAATTTGATATATTCATTTGCATTTTCTCTCTCTATTTTCTCCTGCCCTTTCTGTATCTATCGTCTAGGGGAGGTTTGGTCATGGGTTCAAAGCAAAGACTGCCTCCAAGACTCTTTCCTTTCTGGATTCCATTTTTGATATGTTTCAACAGAGGAGATATTGCAAACCGCCAGTTTCATGGGCCCGATCCCGCTCACAGAGGTGTTTTGTATGACCTTCACCAAGGTTTAACAACTGTTTTCACTCAGTTGCCAATGTTAAAAAAAAGGGCAATTTCAAAATAAAAAGTTGGCTATTGGACCTCTTTTGAATATTTAAGGATCTGTCCATCTCAGCCTGCATTTTCATGTGATGGGTGCTGACATTTATCGAGTACCTACCAGTGTCAGGCACCACTGGAAGTGCTTTCTTACATGAAGCCACACGGATGGGTACAGATATTATTCTTTTTCATGGTTAGGGAAACTGGCACCGAGTGGATAAGTGACTTGCCTAAGAACTCAGACTTTACTACAGACAGTAAAGAGCAACCCCAGAACTTGAACCCAGGCAGCATAGCTCTAGAAAATGGACCTCTAACCATTAGGCAACACTGCCTGAGAGCATCTGGGTGAGCTGAGCTGAGCTGTGCTGTCGTCTCTTTGTGGATCATGTGCTTTCTGATCACCAAGTCTCAACTTTTTGTTAACTACTGGGGTCCTGGAGACTGAGTTTGCCAACCCTTGGTGTAGAGACGGTGCTCATTGCTTCCGAGGGAAGGACAAGGGGAGAGAAAGGAGCTCTTGGAGGTTCTGAAGAGAAGGAAGGAGGAGGGAGTCTGGGATTGGGGGGATCTTCCTGTCTCTTTCTTGGCAGCGCTCCAAGAGGTGGCCAGACTCTGTGGGGATGAATGGACAGTGTGCCTGGGAGGCTGGACCCCGGCTCAGTGGTCCTAGCTTCCAGCAACACTTCCTCTCTTGGCTTGGAAGCAGGGGCTACTGGGCTGCAGGGGCAGTTGAGGGTTTGGACGCTGTGGTCAGAGGCCTCCCACGGTCCAGTGCCAGGGAGAGACCCTGGTTTTCCTCCTTGTCCCCTGGCAGATGAGGATGAAGAGTGAATTTCCCTCCAGTCCAGAAGGGTGGAGAATAGGAACAGAGTTTATTTATTTTTTAAATTTAAATTCTTTATTGTTTAAAGTATTACATGTGTCTCTCCCCCCGCCCCCAATTGACCTCTCCTGGCCATTCCCACCCCCCAGCATATGCCTTCACCCCACTACTGTCTGTGTATGCTCATATGCATGCATACAAGCCCTTTGGCTGATCTCTTACCCACCCTGCCTCCCCTCTTAGGTTGGGTGGTCTGTTCGATGCTTCTGGCTCTATTTTTGTTCATCAGTTTATGTTGTTCATTGTATTCCACAAATGAGTGAGATCATGTGATACTTATCTTTCTCCAACTGGCTTATTTCACTTGGCATAATGCTCTCCAGGTCCATCCATGCTGTTGCAAACGGTAAGAGTTCCTTCTTTTTTAGCGCAGGGTAGTATTTCATTGTGTAGATGTACCACAGTTTTTAAATCCACTCATCTGCTGATGGGCACTTAGGGTGTGTCCAAATCTTAGCTATGGTGAATTGTGCTGCTGTGAACATAGGGGTGCATATATCCTTTCTGATTGGTGTTTCTGTTTTCTTGGGATATATTCCTAGAAGTGGGATCACTGGGTCAAATGGGAGTTCCATTTTTAGTTTTTTGAGGAAACTCCATACTGTTCTCCACAGTGGCTGCACCAGTCTGCATTCCCACCAGCAGTGCACGAGGGTTCCTTTTGAAATTTGGTTTTTGAGAAAATAAAGAAATGAATGTTTTTTTGCACACCTGAGTTTGGGGGGGTTAAGATTTACATTTGATGCAACAATTTGTAATTATTTTTATTATTTATGTTTTTTTTGAAGTTGGTCTTTTAAAGTTTTTTTCTCCCCTCTTAGACTGTGAGCCCCTGAGGAGGGAACAATGTTCACCCTGTACACGTACTGTCTAGAGAGCATCAGGCACATAGCAGATGCTCAATAACCATCATGATAATTACCATGCACATTCATGGAGAACTTAATCCCATGCAGGGTGCTTAATATTTACCTGTATTAATTCACCTGACCCTCACACCACCTACCTATGGGGAGACATTTTTCTTCCTCATTTTGTTTTTATTTTTTAAAATCCTCACCTGAGAAAAGAAAAAAAAAAAGAAAAAAATATTCTCACCTGAGGAGTGAGGATATTTTTTTCCATTGATTTTTAGAGTCTGTGGAAGGGAGGGGGAGGAGGAGAGAGAAACATTGATGTGAGAGAGACACATAAATTGGTTGCCTCCTGCTCTGGCCCTGACCGGGGCCGGGGATTGAACCTGCAATCGAGGTACGTGCCTTGACCAGGAATCGAACCTGAGACCCCTCCGTCTGCAGGCCAACATTCTAAGCACTGAACCAAACCAGCCAGGGCTCCTCCTCATTTTACACATGAGGGATCTGAGGTACAGAGAGACTAAATAATTTGTCTGAAGTCACACAGCGTGGATTGTATCTAATGAATATTCATGGAATGACCGGCTGAGTTCCTGGCATGCACCATGTTAAAACATTTCATGCCACCAGGCTGTCCCTCATCCTACACAGTGGCATGCCGCAGCATTAAAATTACATGGGTCAGGCAGGAGGCTGTCTCAGAGCCTCCAGTGAGACCCTGAGGCCCATGGGGCAGTGTCCTCACCCCCGGGATTTGATGATTAATCCTCTCCTTCTAGTTTACTCTCTCTTCCTCCCCAGCATTACACCCTACACTTCAATGCACTAATTACTCACAGGTCCCCAGATTCTTCTCAGCCTCCCTGCTTTTGCTTAAGCTCTTCCTCGTGTGGGGACCACCCTTTCCATCCCGAGGTTCCATTATTCTAAAAGGAGGTACCAGGAAGGTAGGCCAGTTCTTGTTTAATAATACTAAAATGCTAGATTGTATCTGGTCGCCAGCAGCCTTATGATGGTGGTGATGAGGGGCCGGTGGTAGAACAGTGTTCCCATCCCCATCTCTCTAGAGCAGTGGTTCTCAACCTTCTGACCCTTTAAATACAGTTCCTCATGTTGTGACCCAACCATAAAATTATTTTCGTTGCTACTTCATAACTGTAATGTTGCTACTGTTATGAATCGTAATGTCAATATCTGATATGCAGGATGGTCTTAGGCGACCCCTGTGAAAGGGTCGTTCGACCGCCAAAGGGGTCGAGACCCACAGGTTGAGAACCGCTGCTCTAGTGGGATACGGAGTCCCAGAGAGAAGAAGGGACTTGATAAAAGCAAAACGTTTGCCCTGGGCGGTGTTTCTCAGTGGTTAGCGTATTGTTCCATGCACAGAAGGGTTATGGGTCTGATCCCCGGTAGGGCGTGTGTGTGAGACAACCGATCAATGTTTCTCTCTCACATAGAAGTTTCTCTCTCTCTCTCTCTCTCATCAATGAAAAACATACACTTGGGTGAGGATTAAAACAAACAAACAAACACTTTTGATCAGACTTGGTGGGGCCCGAATTCAGGCCACTGGCCTCCTAGACCAGAGCCCTTTCATAATGGGCAGCTGCTCTAGTGACATTACACAGAGAACAGGGCCTGGCCGCCAAGAAGAGCCCCTCAAGCCTGAGCTAACAGTGCTTGCCTTGCCATCATTGGAGATGACTTCCTTTGGAGGTAAAGGGTGTTGAGGACTTTCTGGTCTTCAGGGAGTCTCAGCTGATGATGAAAACCCCTGCAACGAGTCCTACGTTCAGTGCATGTCAGCCGTTCCCAGGAGGATGCACTGGCTGACAGGCAGCCAAGGGTGAGATGCCGTGGGAAGGAGATCCTGAATGAGGGCTGGAGGAATGTGGGAAGCACCAAGGCAGGCAGAAGGATGGGGGCAGGGAGTCAGCCATGGAAAGGGTGGGGCTGCTGTGAGAGCCTTGGGCTGGGGAGGCTTGGCTTCACCACCACTTGCTGTGTGGTGCTGGGCAAGTCTCTTTCCTACCGGGAACTCCGATCTGGGTCAGTGCTGTGGAACAAACGGGTTTCTGGGTTTATCTTCAGGCTCTTGGTGTCAGGAAGTTGGCACCCCCCAACCCCCAGGGGTGGTTACCGTGACAACTATCTCTGTGGAACTAGTGACCAAGGGGATTGTTGCTAGGACTACAGTTACAAGGTACAAGGGCCAAGTGATTGGCTATCAGTTCTGCATTGAGACAGGTTCCTCCCTTCACCTCCTTCAATCACCCCCTGAAGTTCAGTGTGTGGGGCCAGATAAGTTGACACCCAAGGGAAGTGTCAGGTGCCAAGGACCTGTGTTCTAATGTCTTTTCGTGTACAGACAGGCAAGGACCTTGGGCAAGTCTCTGCTTTTCTCTAGGCCAGCGGTTCTCAACCTGTGGGTCGCGACCCCTGAAAATACATCCCACATATCAGATATTTACATTACGATTCGTAACAGTAGCAAAATTACAGTTATGAAGTAGCAACGAAAATAATTTTATGGTTGGGGGTCACCACAACATGAGGAACTGTATTAAAGGGTCGCGGCATTAGTAAGGTTGAGAACCACTGCTAGGCCTTAGCTTCCTCATCTGGAAAAGTAAGAGGTTGCACAGGGCCCTTTCACTTCTAAATTTCTACCAATTTGCCTTTCAACAAAAGGCAGTTTTAAGCCAAAGGGTTGTTTCCAAGAGTAATAGGAAAATATTTACAGCCCAGCCGGTGTGGCTCAGTGGTTGAGCGTTGACCTATGAACCAAGAGGTCACGAGTCAATTCCTGGTCAGGGCATTCGCCCGGGTTGCTGGGGTTGCGGGCTCGATCCCCAGTGTGGGGCGTGCAGGAGGCAGCCGATCAATGATTCTCTCTCATCACTGATGTTTCTCTTCTCTCTCTCTCTCTCTCTCTCTCTCTCTCTCTCTCTCCCCCCCTTCCCTTCCTCTCTGAAATCAATAAAACTATATTTAAAAATATTAACAGCTGTTATGACTGTCATTCAGCAATCTATCCACAAGACCTGGACTACGCTGCTATGGCAGGTGTTAATCTTTCAGTGCCCGCAAGTGAGGAGGTCTGGGTGGTCCCAGAGGGAGGGGCTGCAGTGGCCTTTGTGCTTGGAGGGTACTCGGAGGGAACTTGGGACAGGGGTTATTAACAACCAGTTAGGACGTATCTAAATATTTTGATGACTGGTATGGCCACGCCTTTACATACTGAGCACCAGCCTTGCTTGTGTGTGTGGTGGTGGGATAACAGGCACTGTGAGTAGTGAAGGGAGGTTTTCTGAACCGAGGGGCCACCCTGATATCACAGAGATCTGGCTGCTGCTGAAGCCGACGGAGCGCGCTCCAGGCAGCTCTGGTCAAGATCTCCGCGTGTAGGATGAACCCTCCTTCCTGGCTACCGCACCTCCCTGAGTCAGCCGTGCACCGTCCCCAGAGAGTCAGATTTGCCAGCGTCTCAGTTCCAGGATGGCCGATGCCCAGACGAGTGGGCAGGGCACAGCAGGAGCTGCCAGAGCGGGGGAGCCCAAGGAGAAACAGGAAGCTCGGGAGGCCTGCTCCTCCTCTCCCAGGAGACCAGGCCTTGGGCAGATGCCAGGTCTTCAGCCTCCCAGAGCTAGTCTCTCCCCCCCACTCCAGGCCCAGCACCCCCCCCCCCCGCCTTTACCCCCCTTTCCTCTTTCAGCAGGACTTTGCAAACAGCTTCTTCGGATGGGTCGGCTGCCGCCTCCTCCCTGCACACTTTCCATTCCCAGCCCTGAGCCTCAGCCAGGGTTCCTCAGGAAAATTGGCTGAAAGAGACATTTTCCATGCTCTTGACTCCTCTGCCGGGTGGCTGTCCCTGCCTCCACTCCTGCAGTCTCTTCTCCAGCGGGTCACCCAGACCCAGGAGGAAAAAATATTTGGTCAACTGGTTGCTGCTCACTCACCATTTAACATAGTATGTCATTTTATCTCTCTGGGTCTCAGTTTCTTAATCGATGAAATGAGCTAGCTACCCCGGGAAGCAGGATGGGGAGTCAGACATTTTTTATTTAGTCCTTAGCTCTGCTGATTACTGTGTGACTTTGGACATGGTACTTACCATCTTAGAACCTCAGTTTCCCTCATCTCTAAGATGATGTTGTCTCTTATGTTGTGAGGATTAAAGAAATGATCTGAGGAAAGGGCTTACCTCAGTGTTCTGCACATGGTAAGTGCTCAATGAATATTTTATTATTTTTTACAGCCAGTTGACTTCTTTTTTAAAAAATATATTTTTATTGATTTCAGAGAGGAAGGAAGGGGGAGAGAGAGATAGAAACATCAAACATCAGTGATGAGAGAGAATCATTGCCTCCTATACACCCTCCACTGGGGATCGAACCCACAAACTGGGCATGTGCCCTGACCAGGAATCGAACCGTGACCTCCTGGTTAATAGGTAGATGCCCAACCACTGAGTCATGCCAGCTGGACTGAAAACCAATTTTTAAAATTAGTTTGTTATATTAGTATCTACGAGGTGACAGATGCTGTGCTAGGTGCTTTACATACCTGCTTTCTAATCCACCTAACACCTGTGCAAAATGTTTGTCATCCGTTTTGTGAAGCTGAGGCTCCAGAGGTTCAGAGAGGCTAAGTAACTTGCCCTCAGTCACACAGCTGTCAGATGGCTGAGCCAGAGGGAGTCCAACTCAGGTTTGGCTGATTCCAGACTCCCTGTTCTAACCAAGGCTCTGGTAACTGGAAGAAAAAAACACATCCCTCTACTCCAGGCAGATAATGAAGAGTGGAACAGCCTCGGCTAAGAATTTAATCCAGCCCTTAGGAACTGTAAGTTCAAAGCTTCACTGGGGGTTTTGGGCAGCTAAGGGCACAGTCATTGAGAGGAATGTTACTCAACTTTGTTATAATTAGGGAAATGCAAAGTAAGCAAAGAGACACTTTCTTTCCCAAGAGAATATCAAATGAGAAAAGACCGGTCTTTTGGTCCTGAACCCAATTCCTGTGTGTGTGTGTGTGTGTGTGTGTGTGTGTCCAGACTAACAAGCAATTCTCAGACTATCTCCCTGGAGATAGATCGCATCAGACTCCACAGGTAAAGGGCACAGTCCCACAAGACTGCCCTCCAATTCAGACTCCAACTGCAAGCTGAGGTTGTTACCTGTGCTTCTGACTGATCCACTACAGAAGGAGGTTCCAATGACCCCCTCCAACTCAGGATGCCAATCGCCAGGCCGGCGTGTTATCCGTACCTCTGACCAACTGGCTGTGAATCAGAGGTTCTCATGACCCTCTCTTTGTATTTGGTTAATTTGCTAGAATGGCTCACAGAACTCAGGAAAACCCTTTACCGACAAAATAGTTGATTTATTACAAAAGGATATGAAAGGATACAAATCAATAGCCAGACGAAGAGATGCACAGGGTGAGGAGCGTCTGTCCCTGTGAAGCTGGGGGCCCTGTGCGCTGGCTCGTGGACGTGTTCGGATTCTCCAACCGGGAGGGTCTCTGAACCCCCTGGAGGCTTCATTACTTAAGCAGGATTGAGTGACTCATTGGCCATGGGTGGTTGACTCACCTCTAAGCCTCTCTCTCCTCCCCGGAAATCAGGGGGTGGAACTGAAAGTTCCACAGCTCTATTCATGGTGGGTTCCCCTGGCAGCCAGACCCTGTCCTTAGGTGCTTTCCAAAAATCACTTTCACTAACATAGTGGAAAGGGGCTTGTTATGAATAATAAGACCAAATATTATATCAAAAGATGCTCCCATTGCCTTCTCATTCAGGAAATTTCAAGGATTTTGGAAGCTGTGAACCAGGAATTGTATGGATGAAGACTAGATATATCTGAGAAATACATTTTGAATCTGAGTGATCAAATATGTCTATTTCTTATAAATTATAACACTGTAACTGGTGATATCTAATGTGGATCCTGGTGTGGGGAGTGGGGCACTATTGGTGTGAATATGAGCAAAAGCAGTCCTTTTGGAGGGCCACTGGGCAGTGTCTGTCAACATGTGACATGTACATGCCCTTTGACCTAGTAATTTTGAATTTGGTAATTTCTCCTATGTGTGCAAGAATTCAGTGCCACACTATAAGGGCAAACCATTTACAATAGCCTTAATGTCCTTCAGTGGGGGAAATGTGTATATCCATACTGAGGAATATTTTGCAGCAATGAAAAAGAACAAGGAAAAGAAAAAATGGACAGACCAAAAGGAGATTTCAACACTCCTTTCTCAGCAACAGATAAGACAAGTAGGCATAAAATCATTTTGGATATGGAACACTTGAACAGCATTATCAATAACCTTGACCTGATCGACATTTTTAGAACCCTACAACCAACAATGGCTGAATGCATATTATCTTCAAGTGCACATGGAACATGGATCATGAAAGACCACATGTTGAACTGTAAAACAAGTCTCAAATTTGCAATAGAATTAAATTATAAATCAATAACAAAAAGACATATAGAAGTCCCACCCCAAATATTTGGAAATTAAACACTATATATCACTATACGTCTGAGTCACCTATAGAAAGAAGAAATCACAGGGGAAATTAGAAAATATTTTAAACTGAATTATAATGAAGACACAACACACCAGAATTTGTGGGATGTATTTAGAGCAGTGCTTAGAGGGAAATTTAGAGCTTTCTATAAATTATATAGCTTTTTTCTAATATACAGTTAAATGCATGTATTAAAAAAGAAGAAAGTTCTCAAGAAGTCTAAAAAAAGAACAAAATAAATTTTAAAATAACAAGGTAAATTGTATGTATTGGCTTGGATAGAAAATCAGGATAATTGAACAAAAAAAAGCAAATTATATCGAATATTTACAGTATCATGGCAGATATATATTGCTCGCTGCCCTTCAATGTCTGTCCTATCTTTCCTTGAACATAGAATCCCTGATTTTGAGTTGGTACATGGCTATTCAGAATAAAATACCCTAGACACCTTTGCATTAAGTGTGGTGATGTGACTAATGAGATGTAAGCAGTGGTAATGTGTGCATCTTCTGAGAGGCGGTGCCTTTTCTGGGCTCCTCACCACTTCCTGCTGGCTGGAGTTTAGGATGTGATGGCTGCAGCTTGAGCAGCATATGGGATGGAAGACGATGGACCCAAAAGATAGAAGGAGCCAGGGTCGTGCACTGTGGAATGCATGCCAGCCTTGGGCTGCCTGCCTCTGAATTTCCTTTCTATGAGAGGGAAATATACTCCTATCTTGTTTCGATCACTGCTATTTTAGGTTTCATCCTTTGCAAGTAAATTCAGTCCTAATGCATATAAGTGTGATCCCATTTATGTGAAAAAAAAAAAATAAGCAAAGGAAGCCCGGCTGGCGTGGCTCAGTGGTTGAGTGTTGACCTATGAACCAAGAGGTCATGGTTCGATTCCGATCAGGGCACATGCCCGGGTTGTGGGCTCGATCCCCAGTGTGGGGCATACAGGAGGCAGCCAATCAATGATTCTCTCTCACCATTGATGTTTCTCTCTCTCTCTCTCTCTCTCTCTCTCTCCCTCCCTTTCTCTCTGAAAGAAATAAATATATATTTTTTAAACAAGCAAATTAAACCTACATACGTCAGATGATTTTGACTTTGATACAGAAATCCTCAAGATAATTTGCTTCAGCATTGAAAACACGCTATCTAACATAGCAACAAGTTCAGAGGTGGGGCCGCCTCAGGAATGGTTAAGTCAGTGGCTGGACTGCATTGTTAGTGACTTAGGCACTTCCCATCTTCCCGCTTTGCTGTTCTCTGACTAGATTCCGTCATAATTTCAGGATGTTGGCTACAGTTCCAGGCGTCATTCATACATCTCGGTGACCAGTAGAAGAAAAGGGACTGTCCCTTTCTGCTGAAGCTCTGTTTTTGTTTATGTCTTAGCACTTTTGTGAGAGCAAAGAAACTTTTTCTAGAACCTTCCAGCCAACTTCCCTCACACCTCATTGACCACAGCTGGATCGTAGTCCATCTTTAAGCCAATCTCTGGCTTAGAGCAATCAGGTTTATTCTTGACCCATGAAAAAGAGAAGAACAGCAAAATTGTAGCCCTGACAGCGTGGAAGAAAAGAAAACCCGCCAAATGTCTGCTTCAGCGTATATGTAAGTGGGCAAAAACATCTGGAAGGATACATCATAAAATGCTGACGGTGGGTAACTCCAGGGAGAAAGTGGACCTGGGGCAAGAACAAAAGGAGTTCTGTGACAAATGCCAAATCCACCTATTCAATGACCCATACCCACTTCTCCATTGCTCACCAAAGCCATCTTGTTAGGGCAGCAAGGGGTGAATTGTAATTGGCCCACGCCAGGTGTGGCAACCTCATTGATTTTTGCCAACTAGTTGCTTTCCCAACCTCTCTTGCAGCTAGAGGTGGCCATGAGACTCAGTCTGGCCAGGGAGGTATAAAGGGAAACTGCTGGGAGAACAATTTCCTCCGTGGCAAAGAGAAAACGTCTTTCTGACCTCTCCCCTCCCAGTCTGACTTGGGATACTGGTGTGAGGATGTGATGTTTGGAGCTGTGGCAGCCATATTGCAACCATGAAGAAAAAGCCTAGAGCGTTATGCAGATGCACACTCAGTGTCCTGGCATTTTCAGGCGGATGAATCAACCTTAGAATTGCCTACCTCTGGACTCTTGTTAGGAAATATCCTTATAAGGATTTCTATCACGTGTGGCTGAGAGCAGCTTAACAGACAAACGCAGCTATTTTCTATTGTTTTGACATAGCCTTATAATGAAAATCTATTATTTCTGTAATTCCAAGTTCGATTTAAAAAATATACCACTGGGCCCGGGCACCTTTGATATCCCAACGGGCCTGGAGAGGCGCTCTTGGAAAGGGGACTGAGAGGAGTTGAGCAAAAGGAACAAGCTGTTCTTTATAATATGGTATGAGGGGTGACCTTGCAGGCCGGGGGTGACTGAGAATACATTTCTCTATCACTATCTGGGTTTGGATCAAAGGTTACAAACTGTCAGCCTCCGGTCAGAATTTGGCGGTGGACATATTTTGTTTCTCCTGTCTAGGGTTTTTAAAAATTGGAATTAGCAATAATGATTTAAGGATTGAGATACTTCACACAAATATCTGGCTTGCTGGTGTTTGTGAGAAAAAAAAGAAGAAGAAGAAGAAGAAGAAGAAGAAGGAGGAGGAGGAGGAGGAGGAGGAGGAGGAGAAGAAGGAGAAATATCTGGCAACACGGGGTTCATATCCTAACAGCAGTAATAGGCAGCTTACTTGTGTCCCTCCCCAGGGGGCAGGACAGGTGCTTCCAATTTGCCACAGACCCTGATGCTCCTGAATGTCCTTCACCCAGTCTACTCCACTGATTTCTATCACCTTTCTGATACAGTGAGCATTTGAGTTAGTGCCTTTGTGTGTAATATTCAACGATTACTTTCTAGGCAACTGGCCCCATAAAATAGTCTCCAACCTCATTCACACAGGCGGGCAAACCTTGAAGGGACCTGGATTTGGAGTGTCACACTCTGGACTGTCCTGTGAGCCTGGAAGAACTAAGAACACCCTTGATTGTCCTGCGGGGCCACTTGCAGCCTTAATCCACCCCCAAGACCTCAGACTTCTGAAGATGCACTGCTCGGAGGGAGATAATTTGGAGGCGAGACTTCCGTCGGTGGGTAGGGAGTAGGTTTCTAAAAGGCAGATGGAGATGTGCCCACTGGAGGCTTGAAGAAGCGGGAGCTCTTGGAGAGAAGCATGGACTTGGGGAAGGAAAGTAAGGCCAGACCCTGGGAACAGCATCCCAGAGCTCCTGACATCCCACTAGGACGCGACCCCTTTAATGCAGGGCCTCTCCATTCATTAAAACAAGGTGGACTGTGTATGTGCAGAGAGAGAGGACCCGGCCACGACCATCCTCCATCCCTCACTCTCTCCTGTTATGGTGGGCAGAACAGCAGCTCCTCGAATTGTCCATGTCCTCGAATCCCTGGCAAAGGCGGATTAAGGTCAGAAATGGAATGAAGGTTGCTAATACACTGACTTTTTTTTTTGACTATTTTTTTTCTTATTGCCTAAAGTTTTACATATGTCTCCTTTTTCCCCAATTGACCCCCACCCCCTCCCAGCCATTCCCACCCCGGGCAAGCCCCCACCGGCCCAGGGTCTGTGTCCATTGGTTGTGCTAATATGCACGCACACAAGTCCTTTGGTTGCTCTCTGACTTTTAAAATAGGGAGGCTATCCTGAATCATTCGGGTGAGCTCAATGTAATCTCAAGGGTGGAAGGAGGAGGCAAGAGAGGGAGAACCAGGGAAATGGCAGCATGAGGCAGACCTGTCCCGACCTTGTTGGCTTTGAAGATGGAGGAAGAGGTCATGAGCCAAGGAAAGTGGGTGGCCTCTAGCAGCGGAAAAGCAAGGATATAGATCTTCCCTGGAGCCTCCAGAAAGAAATGCCACCTCGTGGACACCTTGATTTTAGCTCAGCCAGACCCATGTTGGACTTCTATTCTACAGAGCTGTAAAGTGATAAATTTGTGCTGTTTTAAGCCATCAAGTTTATGGTAATTAGTTATAGCAGCCGTAGGAAACAAATTCACCAGGCCAGGTGTAGGTGACATTCCAACTTCCTGCCAGTATCAACCTCCAGACATGAGAGTGATGACACCAGACCCGTGAGATAATTCTAGTCACTCCAGTCCCTGAGTTGCCCCGCCGAGGCCCCCAGAGAGAAGCTGTGCGCATTTTGCCCAGATTCCTGACTCACAAAATATGTAAGTATAATAAAATGACTGTTTTTATGCCACCGAGCTTCGGGGTGGTTTGTTTGGCAGCCCAGTAACTGGAACAGCCTTCTCTTCCAGCCTTGAACTTGAACCAGATGGGACTGGGGAAAACTGCACACACTGCTGAACCCAGAGCTCCCATTCCATCGTTTGTATTATTTTTAACTGAACCCTGAACTGAACAGAAGGGAGCACGGCTGAAATTGAAACCGAACTTGTATGTTTTTTCAAGCCGTGGAACTAGAGTATTCAGATATTCCCGAGACAGCATCACGTAGAGGATTCTACCTTAACCCCTTCACTCTGTGTATTTTTATTGGCCTGAGGTCACACGCCCATGGCAGAGCTGAGAGATTCATCATCTTTCTAAACAGCCAGCGATGACCCTCTCTACCCTCCTTCCCCTCCCTTCGCTGAATGCAGGAAGGATTGAATTGCCACATGAGACGCGAATTTCCCACCATCCAAGGACAGGGAGTCCCAGCCTGACCCTGATTCCTTGGGGGTCCCTGAGTGGAAGCTCTGTGTCCCTGGCTGAGATATTGGAACTTTCCATGAAGGTCAGTGATCCTCATATTCGAGCAGCCGGCTGGGGTGTGTCAGGATCCAGGTGGCCTTCATCTCGTCTGGATCAGGCCGGCACAGTTTGTGGCAAGGGGGGTGGGGCTCCGAGGAAACTCGGGGCCCCTGGGAGACGTTCATCTTTCCAGAGCTTTATCATTTTTTCCATAACACTACCCTCCCTTAAGGTGGAAAGTCCCAGCTGTCAGCTGAGGATACTCTCAATGTGCTTTTGTTCTCCACCCTGCCCCCAGCCCAGGCAGCGGGGTGCTGGCAAAGGACACCTCCCTCTTTATACCAGGCTGCTCCAGACTCGCTTGTACCGACAGACACTGCAATAACACCACGGGACTAGATTTCTCTGGTTCAAATCTTGGCTCTGCTATTTGCTAACTCTGCAATCCTGGCAGGGTATTGAACTTCTCTAAGCTATAGTTTATCTGGAAACTGGCATGGTGATAATATTGACCAGTTTTTTAAAAATATTTTTTTTATTGATTTCAGAGAGGAAGAGAGATAGAGACATCAAATGATGAGAAAATAAAAAAAAATGATGAGAGAATCATTGATTGGCTGCCTCCTGCACACCCCCTACCAAGGATCGTCCCAGCAATCCCATCATGTGCCCTGACCGAGAATCAGAACTGTGACCTCCGGGTTCATAGATTCAACCACTGAGCCATCGCTGCAATACTGACCAGTTTTGAGGATTTAATATATGAAAAGCACTTAGCACAGCACCTGATACATAATAAGAGTGATATGATTGTTTGCTCTTATTATTACACTAGAGGCCCGGTGCATGAAATTCGTGCATGGGTAAGGTTCCTAGGCCTGGTCAGCGATCAGGGCCGATCTGTGGGGTGGCTGGCAGGGTGATCAGGGGCGGGGGGGGGGGGGCCCTGCTGGCACCTGCCTTGGCTGGCCTGGGGCCTGTGGGCTACAGGCAGCTCCTGCGTTGAGTATCTGCCCCCTGGTGGTCAGTATGTATTATAGTGACCAGTCATTCTGCCGTTCGGTTGATTTGCATATTAGGCTTTTATTATATAGGATGACTTTGGGCAATTCATCTCCTTTCTCTGGGCCTCAGTTTCCCCAATTGTATAATGAAGACATAAGTTTCTCCCTAGTCTGAGAGTAAATCCTGAATGCCCTTTCCTGTTGTGTGGTCTTGGACAAATTTTTTGGGTTCTCTTAACCTCAATATGCTCATCTTTAAATGGTACCTACTAAGTGGGTGGTATGGTGGCGATGAGATGAGAAAATGTATAGCAAGCACATAGCATGGGGCCTAGCACACAGAAAGTATTAAAACAAAGTTAGCATCCCCCCCTCCCCCCCAGTATGTTTTTATGGATGAGAAAGAACTTTCTAGACTATAATTGGCCGTGTCCCTGGGAGGAATATTGTAGTTTTCTCACATGCTTTCCCACCCATACCTCATTCACAGACTCCTAGAATCAGAGAGGTCAGGATTGGAAGGGCCATTTTACAGACTGGCTAATTAATCCACTAAACAAATATTTACCGATTGCCTGTTTTGAGCCAGGCACTGTTGTAGGTGCTCAGGAGAGAGCAGCGTTGAGGGCCCTGCCCTCACGGGGCCTTCATTCCTGTGGGGGAGGCAGGCAGTAACCATGAGTACGTGAGTATGTAATACAAGTGCAGTTTCAATCCCTTTATTCCATGTGTGGGGAAACTGAGGCTCAAGAGGGGAAGACATTTTCCTAAAGTTCTCCAGTGTCATAGCAGGGCAAGGACTTCAAGCAAGTCTTCACAGTCTCAGAATACCCTACCCTCAACAAACCCTGGCTTCCCCAAGGTCTTATTATATAACTAGAGGCCTGGTGCACGGATTCGTGCACCAGTGGGGTCCCTCGGCCTGGCCTGTGGGGATCAGGCTGAAACCAGCTCTCCAACATCCCCCAAAGGGTCCTGGATTGTGAGAGGGCGCAGGCCAGGCCGAGGGACCCCACCAGTGAACAATTGGGGCCAAAGAGGGACCAAGGGAGAGCTCCAGGGCGTGTCCGGCCTGTCTCACCCAGTCCCGATCAGCAGGACCCCAGCAGCAAGCTAACCTATGGGTCAGGGCATCTGCCCCTTGGTGGTCAGTGCGCATCATAGCAACTGGTCAAACGGTTGAACAGTCGGA
>NW_005871108.1:2035316-2037606 GCF_000147115.1 Myotis lucifugus | reverse complement strand
ACTGCTTTAAGTACTTTACACATCATAAGTCATTTATCCCTCACATCACTCTCCGAGGGAAGGATTTGTCATGAATCTTTATTTTACAGATGGGGAAACTAAGGCACACAGAGGTGCAGGAGAGTAGGTTTTGAACACAGACCCCCTGGTTCAGGGTCCTTGACCTCACCCATGTTTCGGGCTGCATATTATTTCTCCCCCCCCCCCCATTGGCCTGCGCTATTTATTTATTTCTTCCCTCCCTTTCCACTCCCCCAAACCCCCCAGGCCCCAATCCTGGTCTCAGTGATTTCTTTCACACTCCCAGGAGCCTCAGGTAAGCCCTCTCTCTCTCTGGCCCTCAGTTGCCCCACCTGTGAGTTGAGTGGATAGGACTGTCTTTAGAACCCTCTATGACCACCCTGACTTTTAGCTCCTTCTAAGTTTGTAATTATTTTATTCACTTGTTTTCCATCTGCTCCCCTTCCCCCCCTCCCCCAACTGTGAGCTCCAGGAACAGCCTCCAGGAACAGCGTCCTATTCGTACTATTCATTGCCATCTCCCCAGAGCCTGGCACTGTGTCCTGCACTTAGTAGGCTCTGGATAAGTATTAGTGGATGAAGAAAAGAATGATAGGAGAGTCTTCAGTTTTCTCAGAAATAGCTCCTGTGCTCTCTCCCTGGCCCCTCTTCCTTTCTCAGCCTGTGGGGCCCCATCCCTCCCTCTCTTCTGCCCTCCCTCCTTCTCACCTCCCAGGGCCGACTCAGGCCCTCCATCCGGCCTGCATTTTTCCGGGTTTGATATCATTTTTTCCACTCTCCCGGCTGCTGCTGGCTGCCTCTGCCAACTTTCCACAACTACAGCCCCTCCCCCATGGCCACAGGCTGGGGACAGCTTGGGTGGGGGAAGACCCTCCTCCCTTCCCTTCCCTTCCCCTCCCCAGGCTGGAGTTGGGATGGGGAAATCGGTGCCATCAGTGCCTGGCTGGCAAGATGGCTGGGGGTGGGGGGTGAATGTCACAGCTGCAGGCTATGGCTTGCCTGCCGCTGCTTTACTCTTCCTTGGCACCCTGTTCCTGGTGGCATGGACAGGGCCCACGTGGGGGGGGGGAGGGGCTGAGGCATCTGGAAGGGCAGCTGTTTGGGGGCAGTGGTGTCAGGAGTCAGGGACACGTGGTCCAAACTGTTTACATCTTGCTCTCTTTTCAAATTAGTGACAACCCTTCACCTTACGCTGGAAACTCCTGACCGGACCCCAAGACCCCATCCCCAGCCAGAAGCCTCACTACCTCCTACTTCCTGCACAGACATAGGAGAAGGCTGGGCCCTGGGGTCTAGTCCTCACCCTCACTGGCTGGGTGGCCTTGGGGTGTTCACGTCCCCTCTCTGGGCTTCAGTTTCTACATTCTGAAAAACAAATGAGTTGGGCTAAATTGGGGGTCCATCCTGGGGATATGTGGATTGAGTTTCACGGAGTCCACTCCCCTCCCCTCCTTAAATTGTATGCAAAATTGTGTTTGAAAGTCCATTTCCCAGGGGGCTCCATAGCTTTTTGTCACATTCTCCAAGAGGACTGTGGGTAAGTTGGGTACAGACTCCAGACTGACAAGATGGAAATCCTGGCCACTTCCTTTGTAGCAGTTGCATGATCTTGAGGAACCGTCCTGTGCCTCAGTTTCCTAATTATTGAACAGGGGCTGTGAAGATTAGTTAATAATTGTGACGTCTTAGTACACAGACAGCTCCCAACAAACACCAGCTATTTTATTGCCAGGATGAGCGCGAAAGTTCTTTCCAGATAATGTTTTATGACTCTACTAGAGGCCCTGTGCATGAATTCATGCATGGGTGGGGTCTGGCAGGCCTGCCCCGCCCTGGATAGGGGTGGGGGTGGGGGCGATCAGGGGGTGGGGCTGGCCAGGGGAGGGGCTGTGGGCAGTTGGTTTGGCCGGCTGGCCCGATCCCTGGTCAAACTCCGGGTCAAGGGGACAATTTGCACATTAGCCTTTTATTATATAGGCTCCTCTAAAAAAGAAATGGGCTAATGAGAAACTAGGCGGTCATCACCCTTGACCGTGGTTGTACTCCACTGTGTCTCCCTCAGAGGCTGGGGCAGGGAACGCACAATAGATCCAATGACTTTATTGACTGACCCTGACACAGGTCAGCAGGCTAACCCAGTCTGTAGCCAGTGTGGATGGGGGAGCAGGAGGTGGAGAGGCCTGGATGAACCCCAAAGAAGTCTGGGCATTCAGACGGGACATCCTTCTAGTTGGTGTTGTTTTTTGGGGGGTGGAAGATGGGGGTAGTG
>NW_005871108.1:2027575-2033871 GCF_000147115.1 Myotis lucifugus | reverse complement strand
GTTGAAAATCCTGTAGGACTAGGCCTGTGAGGCCTGGTGGATAAAGTGTCGCTGACTAAGGGCATGAAGGGCCAAATGGGAATTTTTAAGCGGAGAAGTGACAAGGTCAGATCTGGTTCTGGGAACCTGTGGCAGCTGTTGAGAACTGCTTAAGTGGGGGTACAGAATTAGGGTGGGGGCTGGCCCAGGCTGAAGTGGAAATAGCGGAATGGGTCAGAGGCTATGGGAATGGGGTGAAGGGAATGTGGGGTTAAGGGAGGATTTGGGGACTGGTTTGGGGGAGTGCGAGAGGAGACAGGAATGGTTCCTAGCTTTCAGGCAGAGGCCAGGAGATGCAGAATGGGGGTGGTAGGTGGCAGGCAGTCTCTGAGATGAAGACACACTAGAGCAGGAACAGTGACAGTGGGGCTGAGAGGAGTACGGAGAAGGAGGGTGGACCAGAGGGCTCACCTTCCACGGAGACTTCTCGGCAGCGTGCCAGGTCCGCCTTGTTGCCCACCAGGATGATGGGCACATGGTCCGCCTGATGTGTGCGCCTTAGCTGAATGCGGAGCTCAGAGGCGCTCTCGAAGCTGCCTCTGTCTGCGATGGAGTACACGATGACGTAGGCACTGCCCACCTGCAGGCAGGACTCCTGGCTCCAGCTTTCATCCTGTAGGGGAGGGACCCCAGGCCCATCCTCAGAGGTTACCGAGGCCTTGGCTGAGAAAGGGGCTGGGGTGGTTTAACGGGTGGGATGGAGCTAAGGTTTATACTTTGGGCAGGTTTGAGGGACAAATTCTGCTATAATTCCCTGTTCTCCTCTCAAAGTAGTGATACGCTGTTCCTCTGTGAGCCCGTTTCTCTGCTTGAAAAATTGGGCTAATGACACTACCTCACTACATTCTCTCATTCATTGGTTCCTTCTGTAGGCTGGGCACTAGAGACAAAAAAAAAAAAAAGTTGGTTCCTCTTCCTGCTAAGGAGGGTTTGCTGTTTAGCTGTTCTCGCTTTGCCTGTTTAATGGGATCAGTCATATTAGACAGGTCTTTTGGTCTTCTGCAGTCTCCTCAAAAGAGGAAAAAGGAAGGGAGAGAAGTGAGGATGGAGGCTGATTTCAAGGGAAGGCATTTTCAGGACGGTTCTAAAGAGATGAAGGAGCAACTGTGGGGTGTAAGGATAGGGGGTGGGAGAGGCAAGTGGAGTACTTGCAAGTTTTTTGACCAAGGAAAGGAAAGAACTGGAATGATTTTGATACTCCATTTTGGCTGGTGCTCTGTTGTCAGGGACAGCACTCAGACTGGACCACCTCGGTAACAACTGTATAAGACACAGTTCTTGCCCTCCAAAAGCTCATGGTCTAGATTCTAGAAGGGAGGCTATGGAAATGGAGAATTATAATGCACTGTGATAAGTACCCAGATGAAAGTAGCTGGAGAAGCCATGGGGGTGGGGAAGGGAGGCCAGAAGAACTCAACCTGGTGGATTGTGGGCGGGTTCACAGTGGACCTGTGAGTGGGATTTGAAAGGATGAGCAGGTGGAGCAGGAGAGAAGAGAGTGGGTCAGGCGTGGGAAATATTGAGTGTGATGGAGGAATTGTTTGTGAGGGGGAAAGACGCCAGAAAAGTTATCTGATAACCAAATAAGATAGATGAATAGAAAAGCATCAGATCCATCGTCAACATCATTGTCAAAGGGGGTGAGTTTTCAAGAGCCACATCGATCCTTCCTCAGGTCGAATAACTGTGGGCCGAGTCAGGTGGCTGTCGCTGCTCATTCTGGGTTTTCAACCTTGACTATGGACAGGTCCCTTCCTCCCTCTGGGTCTCAGTTTTCTCATCTGTTGAATGAGATGGTGAGTCTTGACCATTCATTCATTCATTCATTGCACAAATATTTATGAAGAATTTGCTCTGTGGTCAGGATCACAAAAGCCAGTTGCTGCATGGACGGGTGGATAAGAATCTCTTGGGATGTGACTTTAAAATATAGATGCCAGGATTCTACTTATACAGGTTCTTATTCATGAGGTCTGGGGCGAGGCCTGAGAATTCGATTTTTAATTCTCTCTCCCTGATGGGTAGATACTAGTAAGTGAGTGCACTACTGGATGAGCCAGAGGTCCACCCAGTTCTTTCAGATTCTGCCTCTCTGACTAGCCTAACGATGGAAGGGATGGAAGCTTATTCCAACAAGGCTGCTACTGTATGGGCCCTGTTTGGGAGCTACCTTCACAGTCACTGACCAGGGGAACTGGTTCAGTTTTCTTATTTTACTTGTAGGAAAACCAAGGGCCAGAGAAGAGAAAACTTCCTCATGGCCACACAGAGAGCTGGGCACAGAATTCCAGCCCCTGCTTCTAGTCCAGCACTCTTCCTCCTCCGTCTCCCAAATGGAACCCTCGCGCTGAACACTCTTCTTAATCTACTGGACTCTGCCCCATAGGACCCTCAAAGTAGCCCCTCCCTTACCAGCATCCAAAAAAAATAGCCCCTCCCTTAGCAGCCTGTGAGCTCCATGGGGCCAGAAAACATGTCTACCTTATTCACTGCTGGGTCTCCAGTGTTCTGGCCAATGATTTATACCAAGCAAGTGTTTTTTTTTTTCTCTCTCTTTTTTTTATCATCACCCGAGGATATTTTTCCATTGATTTTTAGAGAGAGTGGAAGAGCAAGGGAAAGACCGAGAAATACTGATGTGAGAGATACACATAGATTGGTTGCCTCCTGCATGTGCCCTTGACCAGAATTGAACCGGGGACCCTTTGGTCCACAGGCCAATGCTCTATCCATTGAACCAAACCGGCTAGGGCAGCAAGTGTTTCTTAATGACCAAATGGGTGAAGGAGTGGAACCTCAGCTGGAGGTTCAGAAGGTGATGCTCCCAGGGGAGATGAAGGGGCTATCCTAGTGCATAAACGTGCAGACTGTGGGTTCTTCCAGGTCTGGGTTTGGATCTCACTTGCTGAGAACTTTGGACACATTACTTAACCTCTCTGAGCTTCCATTTCCTCATCATAGAATAGGGATCAGAAGAACACTCACTGTATAATTTTTGTCTTAACTGAATGTCATAATATATGTCCAGTGTTTAGCACAGGGGCTAACACTTAGGAAGAGGATGCTACATAAATGTCAGCTGCTGTTAAGAGAATCATCATCATGCCTTAACCAGTTTGGCTCAGTGGATAGAGCGTCGGCCTGAGGACTGAAGGGTCCCAGGTTCGATTCCGGTCAAGGGCATGTACCTTGTTTTCGGGCACATCCCCAGTAGGGGGTGTGCAGGAGGCAGCTGATCGATGTTTTTCTCTAATCGATGTTTCTAACTCTCTATCCCTCTCCCTTCCTCTCTGTAAAATATCAATAAAAATATATTTTTTTAAAAAAGAGAGAATCATCATCTTTATTATGTTCATTTGGACCTGGGTTTCCTTCTATGCTTGTTAAAAAGAATTGGCTGCACAGCTCCTTCATCCCCAGCCTTTGGGCCCATCACTAGAGCTGTCGCCATTTTTGTCAACCACCCAACACCGCCCTCCTAAATCCTCTGTGGCCAGGCCCTCCCTGAGTTTTAGGGGAGGAACCTACTCCTTAGAGAGATGGAATCTCAGGTGATTTTTAGATCCTTCTCTTTGCTTGGTTGTATTCTTCAAAGTTCTATAGTGAGCATGTACTACTTGTACAGCAAGAAAAACGGAAAACTCAAACAAGATAAGAAAAACACAACAGGGACATGCCCCTGCCTGCTGCTCTCTTCCCGCTCGAGAAGGGGCCCGGGAAGGACACCCTTTGGTTTCCTTTTCCCCTAGCTACTAAATTATAATTAATAAGAGTTGTCATTATTTCTGATTCTTCGCCCATGTTCAGCATTTTTTTTCATGCTCAAAACTGCTCAACTCTCTGAAGTTGCATAAGAACTTAAAGAAAGCAAACAGTTGGTAAAGAAGGCAGGCATGATCGACCTATTTATCAGGTGAGAAAACTGAAGCTCAGAGCAGGAAAGTCACAAAGACACACAACTGGTCAAAAAAGACAGGGGGTTGAACCTCAGACATTTGATGCTAAATTCAGTGTTCCTTCCTCTGCACAACGCAGGTGGGTGGAGCGGGATGAGGGGGCTAATACGAGGGGGAGGCTTGCAGGGGAAGAAGCACATCCTGGGATGGCTGTGGAGAGGGGATCAGAGGAGTGAGCAAAGGAGGTGAAGGTCACGAGGTTCTGTCTTTGGTTGCAAAGGCTATGGGGTTTGGAGGGGTCTGGTTCTAGGCTCAGCACCCATCTCCCCAAATCCTGCTTGGGCCATACCAGTTTCTCAGCCTCCCAGGTGTCCATGACCAGCAGAGTGGTGTCTTCTCCATCCACTGTGAGGGTCCTCTCGTACACATCTTCTGCAACGGAGGGAAGAGCTGGATCTCAGGAGGACGGCAGGCCAGGGGAGGGTGTGGCTCCCTAGCCCCTCTTTATGGTCACTGCACCCCCTCTACTTCTCCGTGAAGTGTTCGCCACACTCACGTGATGCCTGTGTCTCCTGATAGGTCAAGAAGCCCCAGGAGGAGGAGCCCATGTCTCCCCAGCTGCCAGCATGGTATGAGGCGCACAGTAGGTACTGAGACAGCCTTGGTGGTTGTGTTTGCTGATTGGATGAGTGTGGGGTGGTGGGGTTAAAGTTGGGCTGGGAATTCTCCAGTCCTGCCCTGTCCCTGGCTGACTGTACACTCCAGGCAGGTCATGTTACCTTCTCTGAGCCTCAGTCTCCCGATTTGTCTGTCACACCTACAGGTGCACATATGTGCACGTCTTGTATGGGTTCTCACCCTCAGAGAGGCAGAGCCTGGAGAAAGGGCCTGGCTAGAGTGTCCCCCACCTCCTCTCTGCTTTTAACCAACTCCCCACCCCACTTACCCTAGTCCTCTCAGCCAGTCCTGCGAAAACCTATCTTCATTTCCTCTGCCCTATCCCCACCCCCATCATCCTAGGGCACCTGCTCACGGCATCTCGTGGGAATAAAGGAACCCAGGGCCCAGAGCTTGGAGTCTGAGAGTCTCCATTTTGGGCAGGGTATTAGTTTTGCCATAGGGCGTGGTGGCCATGGGTGGTTGTCTATGGAGCTGGGGTGATCCGAGAGTCAGGGGAGAGGCGGGGATAGGGGTTTCTAAGCGAGGTGGAAGTCCACCATTTCTTTATACTGGAGACTCAATCCCAGATCTCTCACCCATGAAAACTGGCAAAATTCTCACTATTCAAGGAATCTCTCTCCCACAGCCACTGTGCAGGCTGTGCCCTGCATAACTCTAGGGGGGCATATCCACGTCACAGCCTGTGCGCATGACGCCCCTATGGGCTGAGCAGTGCGTGAGTCGTACAGCTGTTATTGGCAGCCCTGTGCCCTTGATCACTCCTTTGGCCACATTCCAGCCCAGCCCCGCGTCCCTACCTCCCAGCTGTTCATGGAGCTCCCGCTCTTGCTTCCCTGCGAAGAGGCTGGCCAGGCTGGTCTTCCCCACGCCAGGGTCTCCCAGCAGCACCACGCGGTAGAGGGCCTCCCAGGAGCCCTCCGAGTCGCTGGATTCAGAGGACCAGCCGTCGGGGGCAGGTGAAGGCTGCTGGGTGGGAGGGTTGAGGGAGGCCGACTGGCCCAGGCGTGGGTGCCGGGGTTGTGTGGAAGTGGAAGGTGCTGCGCACAGGCCAGGCTGGCGGCCCGGGGAGGACAGGGGCAGCGGGGTGCTGGCTCGCCGTCGCAGGGGCGTCTTTGCTTCCTGCTGCGTGTTTAGTGTCATCCTCGGGAGGGGGCCTTGGCTCCTGCCTGCCTTCTTCTGTGAGTGAGAAGGGAATGGGCGGTGAGCAGGTGCGCTGAGCCCCTTCTGCAGGGCCCCGAGGTGGCTTCCTCCAGAGCCTCCCTCCTCGGGGTGGGGGCTTCCCGGCCTCAGGCCCAGGGTCTGCCTGGGTCAGGCTGGGAGGGTGAGTGTGCAAGCTGTGCACGCACATGTGTGCACACCCAGAGGCCGGTTCCTGTGCCTTGAGGATGATCTCCTCCCCCACGGGCAGCAGAGGGGCAGCAGCGAGGTGATGCCCCCAGGAGCACGCACACACGGTGTGCACAGGCCTGCCTCTCCCATTCAGAACACGAGACCCAGGTTCTGAAAGGATGTGAATTACCCGGGACGCCCCTTCCCCCAGGCCTCTTCCCCTCGGTTGGGAGATGGGGGTGTGGAGGAGGGGTAAGGGCCCCTGGGGAGGGGTCACTTCCGCTGCCCCGCCTCAAGAGGGCTGGGGAAGAGGCAGGAATGGGTGGGCCGCTGAGCCGTGGGGGTCCGGGG
>NW_005871108.1:2009722-2027107 GCF_000147115.1 Myotis lucifugus | reverse complement strand
CCCCTCACCCCCCCATGCAGCGCCGGGCGAACTCCGCTCCAGCTTGTCGAAGTTGGCGGCGGGCTGCGCGGGCCGTTACCTCGGCTTGGGGAGAGGTCCGGGGTCCCCGGCCCGCAGCTGCCGGCTGCTCCAGGCTGTACCACCGCCTCGGCGCGCGGCCCCTCCGGCCTGTCCCGCCCCGCCGCCCCGCCGCCCCGGCGGGGGAGGAGCCGCGACCCCGCCCCGTCCAGCCCCGCCCCAGCGGGACAGCCCCGGGGTCCCCGCCCCGAGGCCTTGGCCGCTGAGTGACTCCACGCAGGGGTCAGCTGACCCGCCCCCTCACGGCCTTTGTCAGGGTGGGGGTGGCAGTGTTGGGGTGGGGGCCAGAGAGAGGAAGGAAGTGAGTCTGGGTCATCTGTGCGCCCACAACTACCCACTCCAGCAATGGGGCGCCCCACAACCTTGGTCCTTACAGAAACCACGTGGGGAGCTTGTTGGCTGTTCAGAACCCAGGCCCACCCCGAGGCAGATTCAGCAGCCCTGGGAGGGGCTCGGGGATCTGCGATTTAGACAAGTGCCAAGTGATCCTGGTGCAGAGTTCGCGGGCTCCACTGCCAGAAACTCTGCTTTGCAGGGATGGAGAACTGATTTTGGAAGGTGGCTTGAGGGGACGGGGGTGGGGGTGGGGGGATCCCAGGAAGTCTGCACTGGGGAGTTCTGGATATCTTATTTTTGCATCATTCATTCACTCACCACATTCTAGGTTAAGCACCCGTTATGCAGCTGGGCTGTCCTGTACCCGGAAGGATGGCTGCCCACTCTTTGATTCATATTTACTGAGCACGTGTGCCCGCCTGGTATGGTCTGAGCACTCTGCCTGGATTCGTAGCTCATTTAATCCCTACGCAACACTAAGGATGGACATACCCAGGCTTACCTGGGCCTGAAACTCAGGGGCCTCTCAGCCTACTGCCCTTTCTATCACGGGTCCGTAGCTTTTTTTTTTTTTTTAAATCTCTTCCCAGGCATGTAGGAGGAGGAAAGACACACTGTGATCTTGGTTATAGAAGAGAAGTTGGCTGTAGGGAAGTGAGTTCGGCCATCCATGGGCCTGGATCTAAGCTCTTGGGGAGGGCGCTTCCGTTTAGGTCATGAGGGACTGGAGCAGGTATGTATGTGAGGCCCCTGGAGACTGGCTGTACCTGTGGGTGGGGCTCATTGTCATGGCTGAAGGGGTCCAAGTGTCCAGCTCAGGGCAACTCCCACAGCAGCTGAGCCCCTTCACGCCTGGCTTCCTTCTGTGGCTTGGCCCTCTAAGCTTTCCTTCCCCACCTACAAGATGGGCTGGGAGTGGTGCAGGGTCATACATTGTCTGGGAGTGAGGCAAGTTTAAGTCCCAGCTCCGCCTCTGTTCTTTGGATTTTGGTTTCTTTCTTTTTTAATTCTCACCCGAGGTTGTGGGGGAGGTAGAACCCTCCCCCAAGGATATTTTTTCCATTGATTTCCAGAGAGACTGGAAGGGAGGGAGGAGGGGGAGAGAGAGAAACATCAACGTGAGAGAGGCACATTGATTGGTTGCCTCCCGCAGGTGCTCCCACGGGGGCTGGGGGACCCGCAACTGAGTGCCTGCCCTTGACTGGAATCAAACCCTCTACTCTTTGCCAGTGCTCTAACCACCGAGCCCCGCCAGGGCTGGATTTCCGTTTCTTTATTTAAAACTCAAATCTCCAAATATTTGGTGACAGATGATTTGACTTTGTGTGGTAGACACACAATGCAATATACAGATCGTGTATCATAGAAATGTATACTTGAAGCTTATATGATCCTATTAACCAACGTCACCCCAATAAATTTAATAAAAAAAAAATTAAAGCCCTAGCCGGTTTTGCTCAGTGGATAGAGTGTCAGCCTTCGGACTGAAGAGTCCCGGATTCAATTCTGGTCAAGGAAGGACACATGCCCGGGTTGCAGGCTCAATCCCCACTAGGGGGCGTGCAGGAGGCAGCCGATCAGTGAGTCGCTCTCATCATTGATGTTTCTATCTCTCCCTCTCCCTTTCTCTCTGAAATCAATAAAAAATATATACAAAATAAATTAAAAAATAAAACTGAAATCTAAACAGGTTACACCTTTGCTACAAAACTTCCAGTGTCTACAATAGAAAAGCCTGAACTCAGTACTCAAGGCCCATGGTAAATACTGGTAAAAGCAGGGCAAGGGGTTAGCGTAGTGGTGCAGGTGGGGTGGTGGGAGAGGTGAAAGGTCTCGAAAAAGTTTAAAAATTTGTTATTTCAAATGTACATGACAGTGAAAGAATAATATAAGAAACAACACGAGCTGTTGAAAAACATTGTATTATGGGAAAATGTAAACATGCAAACATACAGAATAATGTAATGATGTGAGTTTTAAAAAGAATGCAGGGTCATTTCCAATCTCCTCTCAACACATTCCTTGCTCTGGCCGTGCCCCACCCTCCCAGGCACATTATGTTTCTTCTGCCTGGAATACTTTCCTCTCCTCATCTTTCAAGATGCAACTCAGATGCCTGTGTACCAGACACTGTTCTAAGCTCTGCACACATATGACCTATCTCCGGGGTTCTCACACGTTAGCAATATACTCGAATCAGTCGGAGGGCTTAAGCCACCGCCTGCTGAGACCACTCCCGAGCTTTTGATTCAGTAGGTTTGCGTGGAGCAGTGGTTCTCAACCTTCCTAATGCCCCAACCCTTTAATACAGTTCCTCATGTCGTGGTGACCCCCAACCATAAAATTATTTTCGTTGCGACTTCATAACTGTAATGTTGCTACTGTTATGAATCGTCATGTAAATATCTGATATGCAGGATGCATTTTCATTGTTACAAATTGAACATAAAGCATAGTGATTAATCACAAAAACAATATGTAATTATATATGTGTTTTCCGATGGTCTTAGGAGACCCCTGTGAAAGGGTCGTTCGACCCCCAAATTTTCGCTTTTAACAAGCCCCAGGTGTTTCTTGCTGCTGCTTGCTGGCCTGGGTGCCACACTTTGTATTATTATTATTATTTTAAATATATTTTTATTACTTTCAGAGAGGAAGAGAGAGATAGAAACATTAATACGGAGAATCATTGATTGGCTGCCTTTTGCACGCCCCACACTGGGGATGGAGCCTGCAACCTGGGCATGTGCCCTGACCGGGAGTTGAACTGTGACCTCCAGGTTCATAGGTCGACGCTGAACCACTGCGCCACACCAGCCGGGCCACACTTTGTATTATTTTGTTTAATCTTCTAAATGAGCTAGGTAACAATTACTCTCTGTTTGGGGGGAACTATTACTCTTCTCATTTCCTGCATAGGCCTGAATACGTGCTGTTTGGACAGCTCAGTGGGTTCTGGTTTTACCTCCTTGGCTTCAGGAAAGGAATCCTCCACGTATTTAGCTTTGCAAGGGGGGCTTGCGATCGTTTCCTAGAATCTAGGACCTAGATGATAGCCTGGGGCTCAGAGAGGCTAAGTGACTTGTCCAAGGTACCACAGCAATTAGAGGGAGTTGCTGGCATTGAAGCAGGTCTCTCTGAAGCCAAGGCTTTCCCTACCCTCTCAGGTGGGGAAGCTGTCCAGTTTCTGACCCCAGACATTGCTTCAGGAGATTCTGTCCCCAGTTTCAGAGCTCAGCAACCTCTGGAAGTGTGTCCAGCCAGTTCCCCACAGAGCTGGCTGAGATCCAGCTGCATCCTGGAGACCACAGGCCTCAGACTCCCACTTAAGTCTCCTGCTGCCCACGCTCCTGCCTTGATCTGCAGTTGAATAAAGGCTGGGCCCCAGGCAGCCAGGTTTGGTGGGCTTGGCTCCTCTCCTCTTGTGTTCTCTCCCCAGTGGCCTCCCAGAAGCCCTGTGGCCATGACACAGCTGCTTCTGCTCATTGTGTTTCTCCTGGTCCTGGGTCATGTGCCTCCAGGTAACATCGTGTGTGTGTGTGTGTGTGTGTGTGTGTGTGTGTGTGTGTGTGTAGAAACAAGGAGAAGGGTCTCACCTCCTGGGGAAGAGAGGAGGCCTGGACCAATGTTTAAATTCTGGCCCCATCACTGGCTTTCTGAGCAGCTTAGAATGGGCTGCTAGATCAGCCTGCACCTCAGTTTCCTAATCTTTAAAATGGGATTCACTCAACAAATGTTCATTTGAAAAGTATTTACTGTTGTGCCAGGCACTAGTACAATTTGCTGGTGGATCCAGTAGTGAAGAGAAAGCAAGGGTCCTTTGCTTTCATGGAGTTGGATATTTTAGTTAGTGGAGACAGAAAAGAACCAAATAAACATATACTCTTTCAGGTGGTCACAAGGGCTAAGAAGAATAAACGCAGGGCAGAGGGTTAGTGTGGTGTGTGCATGGGGTGGTGGGAGAGCTGAAAGGCCTCTGATAAGTTCTTTTAAAAAAATATATATTTTGCCGAAACCGGTTTGGCTCAGTGGATAGAGCCTCGGCCTGCGGACTGAGAGGTCCCGGGTTCGAATCCGGTCAAGGGCATGTACCTGGGTTGCGGGCACATCCCCAGTGGGAGATGTGCAGGAGGCAGCTGGTCGATGTTTCTCTCTCATCGATGTTTCTAACTGTTTATCTCTCTCCCTGCTATCTGTAAAAAAATCAATAAAATATACTAGAAAAAATATATATATATTATATTGATTTTTTCACAGAGAGGAAGGGAGAGGATAGAGAATCAGAAACATCAATGAGAGAGAAACATCGACCAGCTGCCTCCTGCACACCTCCCACTGCGGACGAGCCCGCAACCAAGACACATACCCTTGACCGGAATCGAACCCAGGACCCTTCAGTCCCCAGGCCGACGCTCTATCCACTGAGCCAAACCGATCAGGGCTGATAAGTTCTTTTTTAAGTTTTTAGTTCAAATGTACCTGAAAGTAGACAGAATGATATAAGGAACAAGTGAGCTTTAAAAAACCTTTTATTATGGAAAAAGGTAAACATGCAAAAATAGAGAAAAACATAATGATGTGAGTTTTTTTAAAAAAAAATTATTTTATTTGAGAAAACTTCAAACCTAAATTTAAAAATATGGTATAGAAAACTCCCCGTATCCATTACCCAACCTCAACAATTATCAGCTTGAACCAATCCTGTTTTGTTGTTCACTTGCCCCTTCTGCCCAGTGAATTATTTTGAAGTAAATTTCAGATCTCTTATCATTTTATATAAGGTAGGTTTGAGCAATGATCTGACTACAGTGAGAATACAGCAGGTTCTGATTAACGTTGTTTGGTTATAAGGCTGATGAGGTGCTGTGGGAACTTAACTCTTGTATATATCAATTAGCCCTTGGTAAACTTGATGTCTTTATACATTTCATTTAAAGTCACAGAACCTATTGATGATGTTAAGTGAGGACTTATTATATAGGGATGATCATCCCAGACAGAGGGAGCAGCAAGGATGAAGGAGGCAGGAGGGTGATAGATGATAGATAGATAGATAGATAGATGATAGATAGATAGATAGATAGATAGATAGATAGATAGATAGACAGACATGTTTCAGGAGCAGCGAGGAGGCCAGTGTGGCTGGAGTGGGGAGCACAAGAAGAAAAGTGGAGGGAGATGAAGTCAAAGGAAGGGATAGCAGATCATGTAGGAGAAAATAGTGGCTGTATCTCAGGGTGGTTGGAAGGTTGAAATGTGATTAACAGTAGTTGTTGTAGGAACTGCCTTCAGCTGGGAGTCAGGGTCTTGGGTTCCGGTACCAGCCCCATCACTTACTGGGCCAGAGAAGTTGGGCAAGTCCCTTCCTTTCTTTATCTGTAAAATGAGAGGGTTGGCCTGAGCCTTGGTTGCTTCAACTCGCTAAGCTGTCATTCTGATGAAATCACTTGCCATTCATTGAGATTTACTCCCTGCCGGCCACTGTGCTAAAATGATTAAAGCCCCTCTCACTGCCCTCTGAAGGAGGGATGTACAGATGAGGAACCTGAGGCCCAGGCCACGCGGCTGGGAAATGGCAGAGCTGGAATTTGGACTCAGGGGGTCTGAGCTGGGTGCACACCACCCCGTTAATCAGGATACTGCAGACCCTCTTCAGCCTGTGGGTTCTCTGCCTCAGGGAGATTTTGAGATCAGCTCTGTATCATGCTAAGTTCTCTACCGTGGCAAGATAAAGGATGGGCCGGTTGACAGGCTGAAGAACACCCACGGGTATCATGTGAAGATTCTGTGGACTCCCTTTTAACTCAGGGAGAGGCACTTCTCCCCCCGCCCCCTCCCATTCAGCCCCAGTTCTTCTGAGTTGCTGGGTTGTATGTGTAGAAATATCGCTGTAACAGACAGGCCTTGTAGAAGTGCTCCTCCTCCCTCCCCACGTTCCCACACCCGCCCTAATGGGCAATTCGGCACCCATTACTTCCTTCCGGGCACTTACCACCTCTACAGCCACTGCCTCATGTTTGCTGAATGAATAATAAATGCAGATGCTTCCCCACCGCCTGCTGTGACCAAAGACCCTCAGAGAAGGTACAGGTCCTAGGCCCCCAAAGCCTTACCATTTACGAAAATTCTTCCACTAAATTTTAATGTTAAACAGGTCCGTTAAGTGTGTGAGGCAGGTAATGTTAAGGCTATGCGTTTGGATTCTGGAGCCGATAGCTTGAGGTTGAATCCTCACCCTGCTCCTTAATGGCCATGTAACCGTGGGAAAAGTTGTTAATCTTTCTGTGCCTCAGTTTCCTTAAATGTATAACAGGGGTTGTTATACAGTTAATGAAAGACCAACTACAATAATAGAGTGTTATTTTGAAAAATGCTTAGAGTGTACCTGGAGTATGGATTAATCTGGACAAGAAATTGGTCTCTAACTTATAACCAGTGGTCTAACGTGTGACCTGTGGTCTAACCTGAACTGAGATCTGTGGTCTAGATTGTAATTAGTTGTCTCTGGTAGTCTAGCCTGTTCCTCTAGAGCAGGGGTCCTCAAACTACGGCCCGCGGGCCACATGCAAATACAAATATTGTATCTGTTCCCATTTTGTTTTTTTACTTCAAAATAAGATATGTGCAGTGTGCATAGGAATTTGTTCATAGTTTTTTTTAAAACTATAGTCCGGCCCTCCAACGGTCTGAGGGACAGTGAACTGGCCGCCCCCTGTTTAAAAAGTTTGAGGACCCCTGCTCTAGAGTCTAGTCTAACCCTTGACCTGTGGTCAGAGCTCATGTACTGTGGCCTAACTTATGACCTGTGGACTGCTCTATGACCAGTCATCTAACACATAACTAGAAAGCGAACTGGTAGCTTATGATCTAACCTGGGCCTGTGGGCTAACTTGTGGTCAGTGGTCTAACCCGTGACCTGTGGCCTCACCTCTGATCCGTGGTTATATATGTTAACAGTGGCCTAACCTGTGACCCCCGGGCTATCCTGTGACCTGTGGTCTTCCTCTACACAGGGAGAAGCGAATTCAAACGGTGCTGGAATGGCCAAGGAGCCTGCCGGACTTACTGCACCAAGTATGAAACCTTCATGCACCTGTGCCCAGATGCCTCCCTGTGCTGTATCCCCTATGGACTCAAGCCTGCAGTGCCCCATAAGCCAGAGAATGAGTAGCTGGTTCTGGGGCTGGCACACTTGCTCTTCATAAAATACATGCTGCCCATCGTCTCCTCTTGCTTCTTGCTCACCACCCTCTACCCCCACCTCCTCCAGGGCTGGGGAGGGGAGAGAGGGGCGGTCCGTGATATAGAAGAGATGGTGGATGGTTGGTCGAGGGAGTGAAGTGCCCGAGGAGAGCGGGCATTAATGACCATTGGAAATGGCTCCGGTCTTGCCTGTATCACATTTGCTCTGTCCAACTTGGGGAAAAATTGCTCAATTTCCCTCAGCCTCCCCAGTCTCCTTATCCATAAAGCAGGGATAATTATCATATCAGGAGATTAGAACTTTATAGAAGGAATGCAAGAAGAAAGGCAGAGTTCATAATAGGAGTTAATTGTAATAATCACAAGAATTATCAAGAAAGTGAGTTAATTATATTAAGAATTAATAATAGAGTTAAAGCCACATTTCTGGCATGCAGAACGAGGTGGTGCATTAGGCCTGAAAGGTAGGTCCTACTGAGAGTGAAAGGACTTTTCTATGTTCCTTTATCTCCTGTCTTAGCATTTTAAGAGCCTGCCCAGGTAGAAAATAAGGATTTGATGAAAGCAAAGTTTTCATATAAACAGGGAGGAGGAATGGAGGAACACTGCCCTCCTAGGCCCAGGGAACTGTGGGGACAGCGAACCAGGGAGATGCCTGAGCAGAGTCGGGGAGGTGGGTAGACAGACACGCATTCTAATCTTCCTGTATCAGGATTGAGTTGGGCTGAAAAAACAGAAAACTCAATTTTCAGGAACTACTTTTTCTCACGTAAAAAATCTGGAGGAGGAGCCCTGGCTGGGTGGCTCCATTAGTTGGAGCACTGTCCCCTACACCAAAGGCTGAAGGTTCAATTCCTAGTTAGGGCGCATACCTAAGCTGCAGGTTCAATCCCAGTATGGGAGGCAACCGATAGATTCTTCTCTCTCTCTCTCTCTCTCTCTCTTCCTCTTTCTAAAACATATCTTCATGTGAGGATTTTAAAAGAAAATCTGGAGGTAGGTAGCAACCATGTCAGGGCAAGCATCTCTGGGGTCCTCTTGGGTCACATAACTTCAGGCCTCATATCATTGTTTAACTTTAAAGCAAGAAGTCTGGGGAGGGTTGGCATGGGCTAGTCTCTCACTTTTATCAGGAAAACGAAAACTTGCCCTGGAAGCTCCCTCACAGACTTCTCCTTACCTTTCACGGGCCAGCCTGGGTCACATGGCTGCTCCTGATGCAGCGAAGGCCGGGGAGGAAGTGTTTAGCTCAGCGGTTCTCAACCTGTGGGTCGTGACCCCTTTGGCGGTCGAGCGACCCTTTCACAGGGGTTGCTTAAGACCATCGGAAAACACATATATAATTACATATTGTGTTTGTGATTAACCACTATGCTTTAATTATGTTCAATTTGTAACAATGAAATTGGGGGTCACCACAACATGAGGAACTGTATTAAAGGGTCGCGGCATTAGGAAGGTTGAGAACCACTGCTTTAGTGTCTGGTATGAGAGGGACCTGGGGATATGCCAGAGGCAGCTGGAGTGGAGGAGGGAGACCGCAGCTCTTTCCCAGCCAGGGGGAAGCCAGGGGGGAGCGTTCAATTAACCTAATAACAAAGCGCGCACCTGCATCTCAGTCCTGCTTTTGAGCCTCCCGTAGGTTCTGAAGACATTGACCTGGGAGCCATGAGGCCTGTGTTAGGACCCAACCTGGTGGGGGCAAGGTGGTCATGGATTCAAAGTCTAGAAACAGGACAAGATAAGAACCCCAGAGATGACCTCAGAATCACAGCGAGCTGCTGTCTCCACTAGGCCTCAGTGAGTCCGCAGGAGGCCAGACCAGTTCACCCGTCACCAGCCATCGCTGAAAGCCAGTGACTGGCTCAAGCCACCTAGATCCCAGCAGATGGCAGCTGCACCCAACCATGGAATCTTCCCACCCTGACCAGCCTTCATATTGGGAGGAGCCGGGGGAGGAGAGGAGGCATCTGAAAGACAGAGCAATTATACAGAGACCAAGTTTCTCCGAACTCAAGAAACCTCAAGAGAATATTTAAATTGTTGAATTAGACCAAGTTTTCAACTGGATTGAACTAAATTTAGCTCTGCACCCTGACCCCTCCCGCTCAGTTGCTCTACAGAGAGTGATGAAGCCAGGTTTTCTTTGCACAGTCTCAGATGTAGTTCGAGGGCATTTGTGACCTTGTTGCAGAGAAGATGGTGATGATTTCTGGGAGTGAGGAGTCAGACAGACTCAAGTTCAGACTCCAGCTCTGCCACGTACAGGCCACAGGCTGTGTGATCAGGGCAAGTCCCTTCCTGTGTCTGAGTTGGGTTTCTTCTCTGCAAAATGGGCTTGATGACAGCTCTTAATGGGGCAGCTGAGGGGTCAGATGAGATCATCTGGCACCTTGTAAGTGCCCAGTCAAAGAAATGCTACAACTGCTACCACTTCTACTGAGCAAGAGGAGCGCCACTAGCCTTCTTCTCCACGTAATTTCAGACTTATAGGAAATCTGTAAGAGTAGTCCAAAGAATCCCCATAGACCCTTCATCCAGTTTTTTCAAATACTGACAAATATTGGCCTGGCCAGCATGGCTCAGTGGTTGAGTGTTGACCTATGAATCAGGAGGTCACAGTTCAATTCCCGGTCAGGGCTCATGCCGGGCTTGCGGGCTCCATCTCCATTAGGGGGTGTGCAGGAAGCAGCTAATCAGTGATTCTCTCTCATCATTGATGTTTCTATCTCTCTCTTCTCCCTTCCTCTTTCTGAAGTCAATAAAAATATATATTAAAAAAAACCCACACAAAAAAACTAAAATTGACTTTCACCTTACCATTTCTCTCGCTCTTTTTTCTGCTTACTTTATTGTATGAATACAGTATATAATACATATAACATTTAAGAAAGTGTTAATTGACTGTTTAAGTTTTAGTAAGACTTCTGGTGAACAGTAGTCTATTAGTAGTTAAGTTTGGGGGAGTCAAAAGTTATATATGAATTTTTTACTGAAAATTTGACTGTGTATATATATATATTTAAAACTTACAAACTAGTGTGTATGTGTGTGTATGTATAATATATCCATATGGATATAGGTATCTATATATTTGATATAGATATATTATATATAGATACCTTTCTATGGACATATTTAATATGTATAATTTATATAAATCTATATGCACTTTTCACATGCATTGAGATTCTCCTGTTGGAGTAGAGATTAGCAGAGCTTCTCATTCTGCGATCAGATAGCTCCCATTGGGCTCACAAGAAAAGAACAAGGGAGTTAAAATGATGGCTATTGTAGGAGGTCAGGCACGATATGGTGACTCCTCACTCTCTCCCCACTTGGGTTGCTGTTGTTTTTTGTTTTTGGTTAATCTCACTGGAAGATATTTTTTCCATTGATTTTTTTTTTTTTTTGAGAGAGTGGAAGGGAGGAAGGAAGAGGGAGAGACAGAGAAACATCAGTGTGAAAGAGACACATCAATTGGTTGCCTCCTGCATGCTCGGATCCAACCTGAAACCCAGGTACATGCCCTTGGCAGGATTCAAACCCGAGACTCCACCGAGCTGGCGGGGGGTGGGGGTGGGTGGGGGCGCACAGCATTCCAACCACTGGGCGCACCAGCTAGGGTCCCACTTGGGGTTTTGATGGCAGAGTGTTGAGTGGAATTGTTCATTTTACCAGCATTACCAGTACATTTATGTTGGAGAGCCAGGTGACAATCACATATGGCTCAAATTACCCTTGAAAGCCACTCAGAAATGTGCCTTTACGGAGACTGACAAACACAGCAAGTTTTTCTCAATCAATGGAACACATTAAAGCAAAGGAACTGATTGGTTATGTTTAGGGGCCATTTTTATGAAAAATAAATATCTCTCCACAGTGGGATCCCACAATGCAGTGTGACGCCTTCATTGCCAGGTGCTTTGGCTGTAACTGAAACCGAGGCAATTCTCATCTCCACTCAGGCACTGGCTCAAGGAGGGATTCCTTTGGCTTCTTTGGACGGTGATTGCTCATATTTGCAATATATACATATATATCTCTCCAACAAAGGACTCATTTCCAGAATGTATGAAGAACTCATAATCAGTCAGAAAAAGCTCAATAATAGAGTGGGCAAATATTTGATCAGACATTTTACAAAAGGAGGTATGTGAGTAGCAAATAAGCCCATGAAAAGATTATCAAAATCATTAGTCTTCAGGGGAGAGCAAATTAAAACCACAATGGGATACCACTACACACCTACCAGAATGATTAAAACAACAGCAAGGCTGACCATGGCAAGTCCTGGTGAGGATATGGAGCAGCTGGAATGCAAATACATTGCGATGGGGATGTAACATGGACAACCACTTTGGAAAAACAGTTGCAGAGTTACTTATGAAATTAAATAGAAATATGCACATATAAATATTTCTCTATTAATGCTTATAGCAGCTTTATTTATAATGTCCCATAACTGGAAACAACTCAAAGGTCCAATAAGTAAATGGATACATTGAGTTTCATGCATATGGTACAATCCCATTCAATAAACAACAATAACAATTTACTGACACACATAACATGAATTGATCTAAAAAGCATTATGTTAAGGCAAAGAAGTCAAATACAAAGGTGTACACACTAAATGACTCCATTTATATGAAGTTTAAGAAAGTCAAAACTACCCTGGCTGGTGCGCCCAGTGGTTAGAGCGTTGGCCTGCGCCCCAAAGAGTTGGGGTTCGATTCCTGATTCGATCCCCTGGTAGGTATATGGATGTTTCTCTCTCCCCTTCCCCTTCCTCCTTTCTTCTCTCTCTAAAAATCAATGGAGAACATATCCTCAGGTGAGAATTAACAAACAACAACAAAATAGAAAGGCAAAATTAAGGACTTAAAAAGTGAGAAAAAATTTTCAAAAAACCTCTGAAAACCTTATTTCTCTCTCTGTGTGTATGAGCACATGTGGTTGTATTTGGGCAAGTGACCTGTGCTTGTGATGCAGCTGCTCTTGTCTCAGAAAGAAGAGACAATCCAGGAAGGGAACGCTGCTAATGGCTCGATCAAAGGAGAGATACTGCCCTCTAGGGGTTGTTTTGGGAATTTGCTGGTGGCATTTTTTTTTTTTTTTAATCATTAAAATTAATGGGGCCGCTACTGGAATTTAGTAGGTTGGGGACTCAGGATAATTCTCTGGCCTAGAATCAAAGGCTGTTTTGTATTATCAAGGGATGCTTATACTTTGTTCTAGTCAGGACTTTGCCCAAAATGTTCACCATTTTGGAAAGTCAGGACACAGACAGCAAATGCTTTGGGTAGTATTTGAGCTGTACGCACAGCACACCCTTTTATGCCTGCGTTTGTAGCTGTTACACTCATGCTGTGTATGGTACAAGATCTGACTATTTCATTAGGTCTTAAAATGTCAGAATACATATTATTATAAAAGTTTCTCCTCCTTTATATTATAGTTAGCTCTTAATTTGATTTTTCTTGAAATTATGTGAGTAGATAGGTTATAATACTTATGAATATAGTAAAAAAACACCTCACTCAAGGATATTTTTCCATTGATTTTCAGAGAGAATGTAAGGGAGGGAGGAGGAGGAGAGACAGAGAGAGAGAAACATCGATGTGAGAGAGACACATCCATGGGTTGCCTCTCGCATGCACCCCTACCTACCAGGTCTGGGGAACCTGCAATTGAGGTACGTGCTCTTGACCAGGAATCGAACCTGACACCCTTTGGTCCGTGGGCCAATGCCACCGAGTCAAACTGGCCAGGTCAAATATTTATGAACCTGCCCTAACCGGTTTGGCTCAGTGGATAGAGCGTCAGCCTGCGGACTCAAGGGTCCCAGGTTTGATTCCGGTCAGGGGCATGTGCCTTGGTTGCAGGCACAACCCCAGTGGGGAGTGTGTGAGAGGCAGCTGATCGATGTTTCTCTCTCATCGATGTTTCCAACTCTCTATCCCTTTCCCTTCCTCTCTGTAAAAAATCAATAAAATATATTTAAAAAAATAAAAAAAATTTATGAATCTTATTTTAAGGAAAAAAAGGGGGCATTGCAAAATATTTATTATGAAAAGGAAGCATTTCGTCCAATAGGACCCCCAGTGAAAATCAAGCTCTCACCAACAGATTAGCGGGACCTCACGAGGAGATGGAGAGGGGAGCTGTCCCCTTCCTCAGATTTCCACCAAGAAGGCCCACGTTTTATTGACGTTCATTTCCCTCTAAGCACAGGGGCTCAGGGGCTCATGAGGCGAGGAGCGACATATTCTTTCCTATAGAAGTTCATTGCAAAGATACACGGAAAAGTGAGTACATGGGACACTGTGCAGGTCCCTCCCACTTACACTCTTCTAGCCCTGCAAGCAGCCCTGGATGAAATGCCAGGTATATGCAGACCAGGAAGCCACTCTCCTCTATGCCCCAGATGCAGTTGATTGGACAAGAAGTGGGCACTTCCCCAAATCAAGCTAATTTCATAGCCTGGCCAGCAACCCACACACGAGATGGGTTGGTAAAAAATGTTGAACGGGATCAATCAGATTCTGTTACAAGGGTTTGCATTGGGAACTATAGGGAATAAAGTAGTTCATAATTGGAGTTGCAGCTGAAAAGTTGCCTTAATAAAAGTCAAGAGTGCTGTGGGCCGAAACCGGTTTGACTCAGTGGATAGAGTGTCGGCCTGCGGACTGAAAGGTCCCAGGTTCAATTCCGGTACCTGGGTTGCGGGCACATCCCCAGTGGGAGATGTGCAGGAGGCAGCTGATCGATGTTTCTAACTCTCTATCCCTCTCCCTCTCCCTTCCTCTCTGTAAAAAATCAATAAAATATATTAAAAAAAAAGAGTGCTGTGGGTTGTGGGAGGAAGGGTGGAGGAAAGCATAATTTGAGGAAGCAGAAGCAATGAGTAAATAGAAGCAATTGGAGGTAAGGCAGACAGTCCTCTACTTTAATACCTAATGTAGTAAATGTTTAAACCCAAACATCGGTGTTGTGGGGTCTGCCTCATCTTGGATCTCCCTCTGACACACCAGGCTTTAGCCACCTGTCATTCTTTCCGTCTCTGGAACAAGCCCCTCGCCTCCTAAAAGGCCTATGCACATGCTATCTACCTGGAATATTCTGCAAACTCCCTCTCAACTCTTTGCAAATGAGTTCTCATCCTGCAGATCCCAGGTCAAATGCCACCTCCTCAGAGAGAGGGTTACCCTGACAGCGCTCTCATAATCCCCCGCCCCCCGTTCTCAATTATTATACTCTTCATAGCCTTTCCATCGTATGTGATTGTAAGTATTTCTTTTGTTATTTTTATTTATTTTTTTTAAAAAATATATTTTTTATTTCAGAGAGGAAGGGAGATGGAGAGAGAGATAGAAACATCAATGATGAGAGAGTATCATTGATTGTCTGCCTCCTGTGCACGCCTTACTGGGGATCGAGCCGGCAACCTGGGCATGTGTCCTTGACTGGAATTGAACCCAGGACCCTACAGTCTGCAGGCCAATACTCTATCTACTGAGCTAAACTGGCTAGGGCTGTTATTTTTATTTTTATTGATTTCAGAGAGGAAGGGAGAGGGAAAGAGAGATAGAAACATCAATGATGAGAGAGAATCATTGGGGATTCTCTACTGGGGATTGAGCCAGCAACCTGGGCATATGTCCTTACCTGGAATGGAACTGTGATCTCCAGGTTCATGGGTCAACACTCAGCCACGGAGCCACGCTGGTTGGACTGAAATTATTTCTTGCTTAATGCTTTTCCCTCCAAATTTGTAGACTCCCCACAATGGCAAAGCCCATGTTTGTTTTATTTAATATTGTATAACTAGAGACTAGCATGGTGCCTGTCAAATAGCTGATCGACAGATATTTGCATATGACAAAATGAACAAATGAATATGTTTTTCAGGATTATGGTGCAATAGATCTAAGACATGGTAAAAAATTTCTCAGCTTCACAATAGTCATGCATTGATTACGGATGGGGATATGTTCTGAGAAATGTATTGTTAGATGATTTCATCATTGTGCAATCATTATAGAGTGCATTTATGGTTAGAACATATGGTACATTGAACTCTCTAGGAAACTGCCCAATTGTTTCCAAGTGGTGGCACTGTTTCACATTCCCACCAGCAGCATCTGGGAGTTCCAGTTGACAATACTTGTTCCTTGTCAACAATTGCTATGGTCAATTGCTTTAACTTTAGACATTCTGATATGTGTGCAGTAATATTGTATTGTAATTTTAATCTGCATTTCTCCAATATTTATAAATTTTCATGTTTTTATTTGTCACATACATAGCTTTTTTGGTGAAGTGTCAGTTCAACTCTTTGCTTATTTTGTTACTGGGTTGTTTGCCTTTTTTTTTTTTAAATTGAATCTGGAGAGTTCTTTACATATTTTGGAAAAAAAATCCTGTACAAGACGTGCAATTTTCAAATATTTTCTTTTCTAGGATTTTTTGACTGATTTAGCTTTTTCATTATTTTTTCTGGTCTTACAATTCTTTTTTTTAAAAAATATATTTTATTGATATTTTACAGAGAGGAAGGGAGATGGACAGAGAGCTAGAAACATCAATGAGAGAGAAACATCGATCAGCTGCCTCCTACACATCTCCTACTGGGGATGTGCCTGCAACCAAGGTACATGCCCCCTACCGGAATCGAACCCGGGACCCTTCAGTCCACAGGCCGATGCTCTATCCACTGAGCCAAACTGGTTTCGGCCAGTCTTACAATTCTTAAGGCATTTCATGTTCATAGCTTTTATCTCTCTTTTTTAAAAAGCTTGATTTTTATATATTGAGAAGACAAAAATACTAAAAAATATAAAAGTATAAAAACAATGATAACAAATATCTCTATTTCTATCATCCTGATTAAAAAAATAGAATATCAGCATTACTTCTTTCAATTCCTATATTCTTAGAGTTAGCCATTAACTTACATTTGTGCTTTATTAATAGTTTTGTCATCTATGTCTATGTCTCTAACAAAATATTTGTTTATATGTGCACAATTTTGATTAAATTCTGGGGGAAATATTTTTAAAGAAAGAGTTTGGTTGGAATGTAATTGAATCTAGGAAACAATTGGTATAGAATTGACATCTCTAAGATATTGAGTCTTCTAATTCATGAACATGGTATATCTCTCTATTAATTTAGGCTTTCTATAAGGGCTTCTAATTTCTGCATAAAAATTTTGAACATCTTTTGTTTGAAATATTTTTAAAATATATTTTATTGATTTTTTACAGAGAGGGAGGGAGAGAGACAGAGAGTTAGAAACATCGATGAGAGAGAAACGTCGATCAGCTGCCTCCTGCACACCCCCCACTGGGGATGTGCCCGCAACCCAGGTACATGCCCCTGACCGGAATCGAACCTGGGACCCTTCAGTCCGCAGGTCGACGCTCTATCCACCGAGCCAAACTGGTTTCGGCATTGTTTGAAATATTAACAGGTATTGTGATGTAGGGTAGGGGCAAGGTAGAGTGACAGGCTAACACAGGAATCAGCCAGAGGTGTTTATTGATAGAATTCAGGAATCTTTGGGGATCAGACTCAGAATAGCTTCATCTGTGTTTTTATGGCTTTAGGCTTCAGAGAACTCAAAATAACCAGGGATGTTGTTTTGGGTGATACTTGGGCTTCACACAGCACGGTTTACTATTTGTGCAGTAAACATAGATCCTTTCCTTTTTGAAGCATGTGTGGCGGCATTTGCCAAGAAGATTCCAGCATTTTTGGGTG
>NW_005871108.1:1983090-2009622 GCF_000147115.1 Myotis lucifugus | reverse complement strand
TATTCCCCCCCTCGCTCCCCCACTCCAGCCCTGGGCAACCACCAATTTGCCCTCCTTTCTATATTTTTGCCTACTCTGCATATTTTATGCCAATGGAATCCTATCTAATAATAGACAAAATGGTAATTGACCATAACTTCGCTACGCCTCCCATGGGCGAATCAGCGCGATATGCAAATTAGCTACCAACAAAGATGGCGGCTAATTTGCATACTGCAGGCAGGGCGGGACAGTGCGAGCCGCCATCCTGGCCCTGTGTGCAGCCCTGGGCGGCGGGGCTTAGGCGTAAGCCCCGCCCCCAGCCGGGACCCCCGTGTGCTGCCTAAGCCCTGCGCCGCCTAAACTCCGCCCCCAGCCGGGACCCCATGGCGATTAGAGAGCAGGAGAGTGCCACCCACAGGCAGCATCCAGCAGGGCCTGACCCCAGGTGCCCTGGCGATCCAGTGATCGGTGAGCAGGAAAGTGCGGCCTGTAGGCAGCACCCAACAAGGCCTGATCCTGGGTCGCTGTGGCGATCCATGAGCAGGAAAGCACGGCCTGCAGGCAGCACCCCACCCTGGCCACAGCTCAAGGGAGAGTACAGCACGCAGTGGAGGCCAGGAGCCTGAGAGATCAACAGAGAGGGACGCCTGCTCCAAGCCCCCATGGTGTGGCTGGGGGCAGGCCCCCAGCAGACACACAACACACACACACACACACACACACACACACACACACACACACACAGGGCAATTGCTCCAAGCCTACGTGACACGGCTGGGGGCAGGCCCCAGCAGACACATACACACACACACACACACACACACACACACACACACGGGACGCCTGCTCCGAGCCTTTGCTGCCAGACTGTGGCCGTCAGTAGGACATCCACTGAGGGCTCCCGGACTGAGGGGCAGGCTGGGCTGAGGGAACCCCACTGCCCCAGTGCACGAATTTTGTGCACCGGGCCTCTAGTCATATAATAAAATATGTGGTCTTTTGTGTCTGGCTTCTTTCACTTAGCATGATGCTTTTAAGGTTCATCCATATTGTTTGTTTGTCTTTTCCATATTGTTTTTATACTTTTCTGTTTTGTTAACATTCCATCACTCTCTTTATAATTTTACTAGAAGACCGTTGCATGAAGATTCGTGCAATAGGCCTTCCTTCCCCTGGCTGCTGGCACTGGTTTTCCTCTGCCACCTGGGACCCAGGCCTTTGGTCCAGCCACAGCGAGGCTTGACTTTTCCTCTTCTGCTGCAGCAAGGCTTGGCTTCTCCACTGCGGCCACAGCGGAGAAGCCAAGCCTCTACAGTCTTCACTCTGGCCGGAGCCTTCAGTCTTCACTCCAAGCCTGCATATGCAAATTAACCACCATCTTTGTTGGGTTAATATGCATAGTTGCTCTGATTGGCTGGTGGGCGTAGTGGAGTGACACCAATTTGTATGTTTCTCTTTTATTAGTGTAGATTTTTATTTTGCTTTGTTTTTGCCAAGGCACCTCATCAAGAAGGTGGCTATACTTAGTTTTGTTTTAAATTGTGGTAAAATACACTTAACATAAAATTTACCATCTTAACCATTTTTAAGTGTACAGTTCAGTGGCATTAAATACATTCACATTGTTTTGCATCCATAACTGTCATCCATCCCCATAAGTAAAACTGAAACTATATCCATTAAACAATAATTCCCCATTCTCCCTTCCCCTGAGCCCCAGGCAATAACCTACCCATATTATTTTTGATACCTTTCCTGTCCCAGAATCTTGGCTAACCAATAAACTACAAGGCTTGCAAAAATAGCTTTCAAAAGAACTGTTTGGACAGTGTTGGGGTAGGATTGTACCAATGGTGTCAACCATGAGGCACAAAAATCTGGAACAGTTCCCAACTATTCCAACCACAAGTTTTGCAGCAGTTAAAGATGAAATCTGCTACTCAAGCCAAACAATGACATTATCCCTCTCTTCCTTATTCAATAAAAACTCCAATCCAGCTCAGAGTTGGGTTTTCAGGTGCTCCCTGATGTCCATCAGCTGAATAAAGCCTGTAACCTCTATTTGTCTCAATTGAATTATTTTCTTTAGACAGTTTGGTGCCATGACCACTCTCTATTTCATTAATTTATAATTTACTCTTTGTTGTTTCCTTTTTTCTGCTAAAGATTTAGACCAGATTTATTTTGTGATCAAGAATAAGTTTTCTTTGAGATTATCTTTTGGCCAAAATGGGGGAAAATTTGTGCTCAATGAAAAACTATGTGTTGTCTGGAGCAGTGCTTTCAACTGGGTGATTTTGCCCCCCAGGGGGCATTTGGTAATGAAACATCTGGAGACATTTTTATTTGTCACCACGGGTGGTGGTGGTATTGGGGTTACCATGGCAATTACTGGGTAGAGGCCAAGGATTCTTCTAAGCATCCTGCCATGCACACTACAGCCACAACAAAGCATTATCCAGCCCCAAATGCCAATAATTGCCAAGAGTGTCAATAGTCCCTGGTCTAGATAGATCACAACCTTCAGAGCTAGCTGATTTCGATCATGTGGGAGTTATTTTACAACTTTATGAGCTTGTTTGTCTTTCCCAATTCTCAAAAAGGCCAGACTAAAGTGACAGAATAGTGGTTGCTGGTGGCTGGGGGTGGGTGGGGGGGGGTAGGGGCAGGGGAGGGGAGGTAACTGATTGCAAAGGGGCATGGTGGAAATGTATTATACTGATTGTGGTGGTGGTTACATGAATATATACATTTGTTGAAGCTGACATTTTATACTTAAAACTAGAGGCTCGATGCACGAAATTCGTGCAAGAGCAGGCCTTCCTTCCCCCGGCTTCCGGCACAGGCTTCCCTCTGGCACCCGGGACCCGGGCTTCTCTTGTAGCCCTGGCTTCGTCCGGAAGGTCATCCGGAAGGATGTCCAGTCTAATTAGCATATTATGTTTTTATTCTTATACACGTGGGCATTTTATTTTATGTAAATTTGAATTCAGAAAAATGATAAAAGAAAGAAACAAGAGAAAAATTCAATAGAAAGTGACAACCATTGAAGATAGGCAAAGGAGATTCAACATAGAGACAAGAAGAGACCTTGAGGGGGAAAAGCAGAGCAAGATATCAGAAAAAATGCTCAAACTATAATTCAAGATGTTCTTTAAATAACAGATGACTTGAAAATGCTGAAGTTGAAGAAGTACACAGTGTATCTGAGAATGTTGGTGTGGAAGAAGGAAAATACAGGAGGAATATGGAATATTTTGACTACAAATCCTGTAGTCCTCACTTTGAATAGAAAGTATCAATATGAATTCATGAGGTATTTTATATACATTTAAATGTGTTGATTTTCTCTCCTAGCTCTGTCTACTGAAAAGAAAAAGAAAGGACCAATTTAGTAGCATTGAATATCTCTAGCACTAGATCATAGTTCTAATTTTAAAAATACCATTTTCCTATTTTTAAAAATCAGAGCTTAAAGAAATGGCTTTCATGTTCTGCAGCAGGAGTTGTACAAGATGAGCCTAGAATATCCTGTCATGCCAGATAACCAGATAAATTCTAAAGACAAGAAAGGGATGAAGATGTAGCCAGTACATTAAATAATCTTAAGGGACATCAGATTTTTAAAGTGGACATGATAAAAATAGGATGTCTAGGGATGCATCGTTAGCAATGAAACCATAAAGAAAATGCAAAGACTTGAATGCTATACTGGTAAAAGTTAAGATTTTGCTTAATTTGGGGAAGGGAGATAGTTGTGATGGGGGCAGGTGGGTTTTTGTGGGTGTCAATGTTTTATTTATTGATCTAGATTGTGGTTACTAGGTTGTGTGCTTTATAACAATTCATTAAGCTGTGCATTCATTTTATGTGGTTTCATAATCTGTAATTTTGTGTTTTATTTTACAACAGCCCAAACCATTGCAATAAAATCTCAATTTTAAATTCAAGAGTGTCAAGATGAACTGTTGGTGAGAGTGAGAGGAAAGATGGTCTCATACACTTGGTTTTGGCCTCCTTGGAAGCTACTTAGCAATGACTCACACACTTTAATATTAGGAACAGAATTTTCTTTCAAATAGCAATTTTCTTTCCAGATGTCTATCCTAGAGAAATACTCACGGATAGATTGAGAATATATTTGTATTGGAGATACAACTAGAAACAGGTTAGAGATAGACACTGCCTAGAATTTCCAGTCTAGTGGTGCTGCTGGTGGTGGGGGGATAGCCATGAAAGAAATAACTTCCCAGATATTTGATTGACTAGAGTTGTAATGAATGTAATAAAGGAAGAACTCTGGGTGCTATGAGGAGGTATAATGGAAAAGTAGGTGACATGTCCCACCTAAATCTAATATCTGTTGGGTTCTCAGGCTTCATATATATGCCCCAAATTTCCACAATTAACCTAACTTTAATAGTTTGAAAATATTAAAGTAATATGTATTTCATTCTTCTTTCATTTTGGTTGCCAAAAAGCAGAATTAAGCTGTTCCTGGGCTTTAGAGAAATAGTAAAGAACAGTTAGAATGACAAAGTCATTGCTTAAATGAGATGAGTAGTTTTAGTTCATAGCAAGACTAGAGAAACTTCCATTCAATCTTTGCCGCCATCACACCCAACAGAAAGTAGAAGGGAAATGCTCTCCCTAGGAGAGCCTGATAGATTCAGATAATACTACCTTACCATAAGCCATAGGAGGCAAAGGCTGAGGATCTGGCTAGAGAAACTTCCATTCAATCTTTGCCGCCATCACACCCAACAGAAAGTAGAAGGGAAATGCTCTCCCTAGGAGAAAGTGGGCACTTAAATCCACTTCTTGCAGCAACAGCAGCAGCTACAGGCCTGAGACTTCCACTAAAACCTCATACTTCACCTCGGCCAGCCAGGCTGACGGTGGACCTATCAGCAAGCTAGAAACCAAGGTTTTCTACCCCTTCTCCACTATTGGCCTGCTGGTCGACCTAGGACGTAGAGACAACTAATTTGAGAAAAGTAGGGGTAAGACAATCTTTTGCTATTAACACCCAGGTTGGTCTGGACAAAAGGCCCGCATTCCTAGCCTGAGCATGGCCCAGTTATTGCTAACAGACTGGACACCCACATCATGGCGCCACCTGGAGGAGGATTGGAAATGGCTGAGCATCTCCCTCTGCTTCCCTGTGGCATAAAATAGACCAGAAGGTCCCTAATTCTCCATGCTTCTGGTTAAGAAAACCAGTGAGAAGCTAAGAGCCTGTGGGACTTATTAAGAGTAGACCTCTGTGCATAAGGCAGTGGGAAGGGGTGTGAACAGACTAAACCTAAGGGGCAGATGGGAGATTTGGCTGAGATCAAGGGCTGAGCCAGTGGGGCTCTGACAGGACTGAGAGCTGTGGGATCCAGTAGCAAGTGCCAGCAGGACACTCACTGACCATAAACAATGAAGGGCATCGTCCTAAAAGCCAGTGAAGGTTCAGCATAGGACCCTATCCCAATTCCTTATGCTCCCGACATAGGGCCTTTGCACCCCCAGATTGAATGTTCTACCCCACAAACCCACATGGCTTATCCCTTATCCTCCCTCAGGTCACAGTGAGCCATTCCATGAGCACACCTTTAAAATGGCAAGTCCACCCCACTCATATTTGCTATTCCCCTTGCCTGTCTATTCCGTTCATTATTTTCATCATTTGACATTCCATATGTTTCATTTATTTCAATTTTTTTTCTGTCTCCTTCAATAGAATGTAAGCTCCAAGAGGACAGAGATTTTGCTTATCTTGCTTTGTTCTGATTGGTTCACTGCTCTTTCTCTTGTACCTATCACATTGCCTGGAACATTAAATCTATTCAACCATGTTTCCTGAATGAACCAATTAATGAAATCATGACATAGCAAGTTACTTTCTCTTAAACCCAATTCTATTCTGGGAAGGAGAAGGGGAGCGTAAGAAAGGAAAAATGCTGAAAGACCGAATATTTATTCAAAGGGACAGAATGAACCTGGTAACCAGTTTAAACCAGAAAGGATGAATATTTAACTGCCGAGTTTAGGCACAGCTCCTATGCTCCACCTCCCTCCCAACTGTCCCACCAGCATGATGGAAGTTCCAGGGGCAACTCAGACGAGTTACACAAAATAGAGAAGCTACCTGTTTTCGCACACAAAAATGTCAGTGTGTTCATTGCTGTGCCCTCAACCTGACCTTGCTACACAGGCACTATTGGAGCAGTCCGAGGAAGGAGGACATTGAAACGGAGCAGCCGGGCTGCTTGCTGGGGGTCCCAGTGTGAGAAAAAGCTGGGCAGTTTCTAACCGGGTTCCGGGGCTTTCCTCTCTACCCCAGGTGAGCCCTTTCAGGCATCTTCCCACAGGCAGATATAAGGACACAGGGCAGCTTGTTTGAGGAAATTCACACATTCCCACACCTGGGAAGGTTAGAGGAACGCCTGGGGGTGGGCAGAAGCTCTGGCAGCTGAGCAGGAGGGGCCAGGTAGCTCATGCTGGGGTGGGTGGAACGGGCAAGTCTGATGATGGCCCTTCTCTCCCTAGCCTTCCCATGGCTCCCTCCCTGGCATTCCCGGCCCAGCCTCAGCTTTACCCCTCGCCACGCCCCTAACCCACGCCTCCAGCTCCCTAAAGGCACCGTGATCTCTCCCACATCTGGACCTTCGCATACGGTGATTTCTGCCGGGCACCTTTTCGATTCCCCCCTCTTTTCCTTCCCCTTCTGTCTTCTACACATTTTTCAGGATGTGGGGGGATCCCGCTGGGAGGATGCCCCTGGCCCTCAGGCTGGGCTGGTCCCCCCTCCATGTGCACCCCAGCCTCCTGGCTCCCTTTATCACAGCTGGAGTCACTCTGGGTTGTAAATGGTATCGCCCCCGGGGCCGTGCCATTTACCTCTGTGGCCCTGGCTCCCCACACAGGCTCAGGCACAGAGACAGCAATAGGAAACCAGCTTTTCTCTCCTGGTTCGGTGGTTGTGACCTTCACACAGCGAGATGATTCTGGGGACTATTTCTACTGTCCTCTGCTCTTCCTGCTTCTCTTGCCCACCCCTCCCGTTCCCTCTCATGGTGCTAGGCCACCTGGGCACGCTCCCTGGGGAGCAGCGATGGCGTGGCTGAGATCTGCACCTGCTGGTGAAGGTGCCCTCTCTAGACGGCTCTGGAAGGTGCCCTCTCTAGACGGCTCTGGAAGGTGACCTACCTGGAGTGAGCTGGGACAAGAGCAGCAGTGCAGTCACAGTCAGCAAGAGGAGCTTCATGGTTGGAAGTGGCCCAAGGTGGAGCTGCAAGTCCCAGGCGATGGCAAAGCTAATGGGGGAGAATTCCGGCCGCTCTGGCTTGCGCTCCCTTTGACCAATCGGAACAGCTGCCACCCACACGTGCCCTCAGCTGCCCACAGGCTCAGCCCCCGCGCCCCCTGAGCCACAGTGTGCAGCCACGCACTCAGCTGGCACGCCGCCTTTCGTCATTTAGGTCAGCAGGGAGAGGTCGGGCAAGAACAAGGCCCTTGGTCCAAGACTTGCACGTGTCCTTCCACCCAGCTCTAAACGAAGGGACCACAAGGGGGCGCCATGTACACGGAATCCTACAGACTGCGTGTGGGGTAGACTTCACAGAGAAGGTGACATTGAACAGTGTCATCACCAGGCAGATGAGACAAAATGGTGCTCCAGGCAGAGGAAAGTCTGTACAAAGGCTCATGTTGGTGTTGAAAATGAGAAGAATGACGTCCCTGGAGCTAAAACTGGAAGGAAAATGGTAGTAAGAGATGTAGCTCCCGGCACCAGCCTGGCTGTGCCCTCTCAGAATTGCCAGCAACCACAGCCCCCTGCCCTCCGAGTACTAATCATGCACTAGGCCTGACCCACAGGCTCCTGCCTCTGGGCACCAGGCTGTGCCCCTTCTCAGAGACCCAAGAACCAGCTATTTGGGGTTTCTCCTCTGAATTCTTAGGTTTTGCCCTGAGGACACCTGCAAACGTGAGGCTCTGATGGCCTAGAGGTGAGAGGAAGAGAATTCAAAGGCCAGGCCCACTCAGGGTAAAGTTCAATAAGAGATTCTGTCCGCCCATTAAGCTGGGACTACAGAGAACCATACATTGAGAGTAAGGATGAGCCATTAGTAAACCTGCTACCCTTCTCAGATGTTTTTGTTGTTACTGTTAAGCAGAGCAAGACACTAGAAAAGTCATTAGGCTGTTGTAACTACAAGCTAATCTTCAAGTGTTTTTGTAGCTCAACTGCAGTACCAACTGAATTGTAAAACAAAACAAAGCAAAAACCCCCAAGCTTTTGAGTTATGATTTTATTTGAAAATGTTCCCAGCCCAACCGGCATGGCTCAGTGGTTGAGCATTGACCTATGAAACAAGAGGTCACGGTTTGATTCTCAGCCAGGCACATGCCCGGGTCGTGGGTTTGATTCCCAGTGTTGGGTGTGCAGGAGGCATCCAATCAATGATTCTCTCTCATCATTGATGTTTCTATTTCTCTCTCCCTCTCCCTTCCTCTTTGAAATCAATAAAAATATATTTTAAAAAAAGGGAGAGAGAGAAAATGTTCCCAAACTGGAAATGTTCCAGACATTTGACAGAAGCAAAAGTGAATGCTCTCTAAAGGAAGGCAAGGTCATCTAGACCCCCAAGAAACCACAAATAAATTCAAGGACAATTGAGAAAAACCAAGATGGCGGCACAGGTAATCACCTGTACTTGCTACCTCTCACAGCCACACCAAAATTACAACTAAACGGCAGAACAACTACTACCCAGAACCGCGGGAAAGCTGGCTGAGTGGAAATTCTACAACTAGAGAGGTGAAGAAAGCACACTGAGACTGGTAAGAGGTGCGGAGGCACGGAAAGTGCTGGCACCTGGATGTGCTGCTCTTTAAACTGGGAGGGAGATACAAGCTCCTGCTTGCTCTGAATTCCAGTTCCGGGCGAGACTCTGGGGGACCCAGACACATACGGGGAGAAACTGGACTGTCTGGCATTGGGACAGGAATGTTAATGTGGCTTACGCTTAGAGGTGCTCGAAGCAATCATTGTTCCTGCATGGGTGCGCGGGATGTGGAGAACCAGGGACTTCTCCAGTTCAGGGAAGCCTGTTGCTGTTTGCTCCACCCTGGTGATTTCCAGAGACCCCGCCCCTCCCAATTTACAACCCCACCCAAGCTGTATGCATCAGCTTTTGCATATGAATTGCCTGTCCTTTCCCCTAAAACAAATTGCAGTTGGGTCAGAGAGCCCCAGAGATTCCAAAAGAAGGCCCAATACCTGGTAGCAGCAGCGGCCTTGAGTCACAGCTGGGCCTCATCTGGGCACTTCCAAACTCCATACAAAGAGGAGGAATCTGCAGATGTCTCTGTAGCTCCTGCTGGGCTGCCTCAGACAGTGGCTGACCTTGCACCTCCTTGGAGATGATAATAGATTACAACTCTTCACATCCATAAGAGACACACTCAAGGGGCAGACTCAGTGAGCACCAAAGCCCTATTGAAGCAAGTCCTGCCCCATAAGAGTGTATCCTGTGCAACAGATCTTCCAGTGTAGACACAGCTGGACACCACAGCCAACTGGCCTGGAGGTCAATTCCTCCCAGTGATACCAACAGCAATCAAGGGTTAACTACAACAAGACTGTGCAAACATCCCACAGGGATGCACCAAGAGCGTCCACCTCAGGTGACTGGGGAGGCTGAGCCACTGGGCCCTATTGGACACCAACCACACAGGGCCACTCTATCAACTCAAGGAGACTTAGCAGCTACCCTGTACATAGAAACAAACACAGGGAAGCAGCCAAAATGCAGAGACAAAGAAACAAGTCACAAATGAAAGAAATGGATGAAAGCAAAATACTGGATATAGAGTTCAAAACCATGGTTATATGGTTACTAAAGAATCTTCTAGAAACCTCCGAGAAATTTAGTGAGACCCTCAAGGATACGAAAAAGGACCAATCAGAAATTAAGCATACACTGACTGAAATAAAGAATAATATACAGAGATCCAACAGCAGACTAGAGGATCCCAAGAATCAAGTCAAAGATTTGAAATACAAAGAAGCAAAAAACACCCAACCAGAAAAGCAAAAAGAAAAAGAATCCAAAAATATGAAGATAGTGTAAGGAGTCTCTGGGACAACTTCAAGCATACCGACATCCGAATTATGGGGGTGCCAGAAGAAGAGAGAGAGCAAGATATTGAAAACATATTTGAAGAAATAGTGACAGAAAACTTCCCCTACCTGGTGAAAGAAATAGACTTACAAGTCCAGGAAGCACAGAGAACCCCAAACAAGAGGACTCTAAAGAGGACCACACCAAGAAGCATCATAATTAAAATGCCAAGGGCAAACGACAAGGAGAGAATATTAAAAGCAGCAAGAGAAAAACAGTTACTTTCAAAGGAGTACCCATATGACTGTCAGCTGATTTCTCTACGGAAACTATGCAGGCCAGAAATATACAAAGTGATGAATAGCAAGAACCTACAACCAAGATTAGTCTACCCAGTGAAGCTATCATTCACAATTGAAGGTCAGATAAAGAGCTTCACAGACAAGAAAAAGCTAAAGAAGTTCATCACCACCAAGCCAGTATTATATGAAATGCTGAAGGGTATTCTCTAAGAAGAGGAAGAAAAAGGTAAAGATAAAAATTATGAACAACAAAGTGACAACAAATACATATCTATCAACAAGTGAACCTAAAAATCAAGTGAATAAAAAATCTGAAGAACAGAATAAACTGGTGAATATAATAGAATCAGGGGCATAGAAAGAGAGCAGACTGACAATTCTCGGGGCGGGGGTGGGGAAGGAGGTGTTGGGGGTACCAGAAGAGATTGGACAAAAATCTTACACCTATCGCCAAAACCGGTTTGGCTCGAGCGTCGGCCTGCGGACTGAAAGGTCCCAGGTTCGATTCCGATCAAGGGCATGTACCTGGGTTGCGGGCACATCCCCAGTAGGAGATGTGCAGGAGGCAGCTGATCGATGTTTCTCTCTCATCGATGTTTCTAACTCTCTATCTCTCTCCCTTCCTCTCTGCAAAAAATCAATAAAATATATTTAAAAAAAATCTTACACCTATGGATGAGGACAATGGAGGGGCGGGGGTAAGGGCATGGTGTAGGGTGGGAACCAGGTGAAGGGGAGCTATGGGGGGGGGGAAGAGGTACAACTGTAATAATCGGAACAATAAAGATTTATTAAAAAAAATTCAAGGACAATTAATAGTACATATTCAAGATTATGAAGCACACGGAGAAACAAGGCACCATCAACAAGAACCATAAGAACTACACTTACAGACTTCAGTTATTAGAATTATCAGTGTGTGTGTGTGTGTGTGTGTGTACGTGTGTGATGTTTAATATAACATTTAATCAGACTTCCAGAGGAGAGGAGAGAAAATGGTTTCCAGGTTATTTCAGAGAGTTAATGGTGGAGAATTTTCTAGAAATGATAAAATACATAAATTCAATAAACTCAATGAATCTCAAGCAGAATAAATAAGAAGAAAACAACCTTTAGACATGTCATACTAAAATCGTAGATCACACACACATGCAAACACACACATGATAAAAATATCTTAAAAGTAGCCAGACAGAAAAGACAGATAACCCCTAAGAAGCAACAGTTATGCTGACAGTTGACTTTTTAAAAGGTTTTATAAGAAACACAGAAGAGAGTAGAATGATATTTTCAGCGTGCTAGATGCCATATTTGGCCATATAACCAGAAAAAAGGTTTTATAAGAACCAGGGTGAAATAAAGACATTTCTCAACAAATAAAAATTGATCAAGACTGGTACCAACATACTAAAAGAAATATTAAAGGATGTACTTTATGAAGAAGGAAAAATAAACCTATTTGAAAGGTCTTAGGTGCAAGAAGAAATGATTAGCAAATAAAGTGACATGTATAAGAATAAACCTAAACAATATGGAAGCAACCTCTGTGTCCATTAACAGACAACTGGATAAAGAAGATGTGGTACATATACACAATAGAATATTACTCAGCCATATAAAGAAGAAATCTTGCCATTTGCAACAATATGGGTGGACCTAAATTTATTTCATTTATTATGCTAAGTGAAATAAATCAGACAGAAGGGCAAATACCATATGATTTCACTTCTATGTGGAATCTAAAGACCAAAACAAATGAATAAGCAAAACAAAACTGAGCAGACTTGCTGGAGTCCAACCCCAGCGGGTCCAGGGGTCCCCAAAGGTGTGGACGGAGTCGGTGAAGAAGGAATGACACGAAGACAGCCTTCAGTTGATCAGCAGCCTAGTCAGGACCTCTAGCCAGGATCTGAGCCAAAGTTCTGGTTAGGAACTCCAGCCAAGCTCTGGTTAGGATCTGATCAGGAGCTGATGAGGATCTGATGTTTATTGTCTTGTTACATCTGTATTTATACCAGTTGATTTTAATCCTGTCAATTTCTATTGCAAAGGTTAGGGCATTTCTTATCTCCATTCCAGGGAGTAAAGATTATGTAGCTTAAGCGTGATTGTTTGTAGTTAAAGTGATTAACTACCCGCCTGGCACTTAGTTAAGGGGTTGTATCCCCTCCCTAATCTCAGGGAAAAATCCCCACCTGGGGAAACAACCTTTCTCAGAGAGGTGACCTTGGTTAAAATACATAGCACCAAGAAGGGGAGCAAACATATTAAGAACAGTATGCCATATATGCCAGGTCCCTTGAAACATATGCTGTGCAGATGTTTCTTCCCTGCAGCGACTGTGTCAAGCAGCAAGGATGGACTGGCTCCCGGCACAGACTTACAGAAAACCAATGGTTGCCAGAAGACAAGAGGACAGGGGGAAGGGTGAAAAAAGTGCAATCTTTTTTTTTTAAATTTAAATTTATTTTTTTAATCTTTAATTTCTTTATTGATTAAGGTATTACTAATGTGTCCTCATCCCCCCATTAACCCCCAACCTCCCCCCCCACTCATGTTTTCATCCCCCTGTTGTCTATGTCCATTGGTTTGGCTTATATGCATGCATACAAGTTCTTTGATTGATCTCTTCTCCTTACCCCCACCCTCCCCTACTTTCCCTCTGGGGATTAATAGTCTGATCGCTGTTTCTCTGTTTTTGGATCTATCCCTGTTCATCAGTCTATGTTGTTCTCTATAATCCACAAATGAGTGAGATCATGTGGTATTTATCTTTCTCTGACTGGCTAATTTCACATAGCATAATGCTCTCTAGTTCCATCCATGCTGTTGCAAATGGCAAGAGTTCCTTCTTTTTTACCACAGCGTAGTATTCCATTGTGTAGATGTACCACAGTTTTGTTTTGTTTTTTTACTGAATTTATGTGAAATGCCCCCACCCCCATAGGCATATCCCTAGAGGCATATCCCTACAGAAAGCAGATTAGTGACTGCCTGGGGCTAGGGCTGGAGGACAGGGAGGGGCACTGGGAAAGGGAGGTGACTGTTAATGGGTATGGGTTTAAAGTCCTACAATTGGCTCCTCTCTGAGGGGGTGTGGCTAGGCCCTGGGGGGCGTGGCTGGATCTAGGGCGGGGCGAAACAGCTTAAAACCCTGCTGAGGCGCGGTGGCCCACGCTGTGGTGGCTGTTAAGCCTGGAGGCATGGAGGAGTGCGCTTTCCTCTGCGGCGTGGGCTCTTCGCGGGGATGTCGGTGTCCTCAGAAGCGCCAGCGCCCGGCTGAGAGGGCAGCAGCCAACGCCAAGCGATGTCATCAGGAGTGCCAGAGCCCAGCTGAGATGGCAGCAGCCAACGCCAAGCCGGCCCCAGCAGAAAAGCACGTCGAGGCGGACGCAGCAGTGCAGTGCTGTGCTGGGAGTGGAGGAATCGCGAGCCCCATGCTGGCCCCGCCGCCCCCGCGCTGCTCGCTGCAAGACCTGCCGGTGGAAATGCTGGTGGAGATCTTCGCCTCGCTCCCCGGCACCGACCTCCCCAGCCTGGCCCTGGCCTGCACCAAATTCCACCACATCCTGCACACCGACAGCATCTGGAGACGGCGTTGCTGGGAGGAGTTTGGCTTTCGTGAAAACTTGCAGGACCTGAAGATGATCGGTATGTCTTATCGAGAACTCTACGCGAAGATGTTCCCATACAGAAACATTTTGGGTTTGTGGCAGCTAGATCATGGCTATAGAACACTGCTGAATGTCGTGGTGGACGGCTTATGCATTACTGGTTGGACGTGCAGGCCTTCCCTTAACACCCATGTGGATGGCCTAATGCAATTCGAGCCCTTGTTCAGAATTCGCCTGACGGAGAGGAAATCAGCCACGGTGGAGTGCATGGAAGGCCGCCACAGCAGGCCCCACAACCGCCACATGCAGATTCAGAAGGACAGGTTCAGCATCCAGTGCATCAAGACAGACCACCAAAAGGATTCACCAACGCGGCCTTGGGACGAACGGGGGCGGGTGTTGGTACAGGAGGATGGACAGCAGTATGACTGCCTGACCTACCGCCGCCTCTACCTCCCGCCACGCCACCCGGACGACCTCATCAGGCCAGGCCTCTTCCAAGGCAAATACAATGCCTACTGCCTAACGATTGCCATGCTCAGCTTCCATGGGAAGTATGCCAGGGTCACGAAGATCATGGGAATAACCAAGACGTTAGCGTTAGAGATCCACATCATGCGCCGCATCCAGCTGCGAGATGGCGAGATCTCCCGCAGCTTCAACGAGCTCTCCCTCGCGGTCCAGGAGATTGACCAGCAGGTGATCCGGGAGCAGCAGCAGCAAGAAGACGGGACTGAGGAAAGCCAGGGCCATGGCTGGCAGAGCCCTGCCCTGCCCAGCGTTGGGGAGTCTGGGGCTGCAGCTCCGGAGGAGCAGCCTGTTCCGTTTGTTCTGCCTGTGGGTGTGCAATCAAGAGACCAGAACTACCCCCGAACCTGCAGGATGTGTTTCTATGGCGTGCACATGGTTACCTTCCATGGCTTCACCTACCCCAGGCGCTTCCCTGGAGTCTTCATCCTGTTCGATGAGAACCACTTCGGGTTCATCTGGCTGGAGGTGAAATACTTCATCCTGTACAGCAGAGTCCAGAACACCTTCCAGAATGTGGAGGCACCATCCCCGCAGGCCTTCCTGGAGATGCTCAAGAACATTTAGCCCAGGCCCCCTGGGAGGAGCAGCTTGCATGCACTTTTTCTGCAATCTTTTTAAAAATATGCTTTTAAAAAATTGATCTTAGAGAAAAAGGAAGGGAGAAGGAGAGAGATATAGAAACATTGATGAGAGAGGAACAACAACATCGGTAATTGGCTGCCTCCTGCACACCCATACCAGGATCCAGCCCACAACCTGAGCATGTGCCCTGACCGGGAATTGAACCGGTGACCTCTTAGTGCATGGGTCGATGCTCAATCACTGAGCCACATGGGCCAGACAAAAAGGTACAATCTTCTTAGACATAATATTGACCAAAAAAATCCAGAAATATGTAAAAATGTTAACATTTTGTGACTTAAGTGGGTTGAGATCCAGAAATGCAGATTTGATTTAAAATGAATCGTTTTGGCCCTGACCGGTTTGGTTCAGTGGATAGAGCGTCGGCCTTCGGACTCAAGGGTCCCAGGTTCGATTCTGGTCAAGGGCATGTACCTTGGTTGCGGGCACATCCCCAGTGGGGAGTGTGCAGGAGGCAGCTGATCGATGTTTCTCTTTCATCGATGTTTCTAACTCTCTATTCCTCTCCCTTCCTCTCTGTAAAAAATCAATAAAATATATTTAAAAGAAAAAATAAAATGAATCGTTTTTGATTGAAAATCAAATACAGAAATTAATAGCCTTTTTAGGCACCCGAAATAAAAAGAGAATATAATTTTTGAAAACACACCATTGAGCTTTTCGGGAAAAATGGTGGGTTAAATACACACACTTTTTAGGCATTCAGTTCCCAAGTTGCACTTAAACTATAGCAACTACAGAGATTTTTAAGTTATAATCCAATAAATAAGAGGAGAATGCGATGGACAACACAATAACCATTTGGAATCTTGAAAGCAGATAAATGGGCTGGCCAGAGTGGGACTGGTTTGCAAATGCCATATAGCATATTGGATGTCAGGAACAAGGGGAGAGGCCTCTGACCTCAGTGTGTAAAGAGAGTTGGAGCCTGCTGAGGACACCTTGAGAATCCTTAGGTGTAAACTCAATTAGCCTGGCCTGTGTTGGTGGTAAAAACGCACAGCACTCCACATTCTGTGCCTTTTCAGCATCCAGAGAACCATAGCATACTACAGCCCATCTGTTCCAATCTGCTCATTGGTGCAGTTAAAGCCCAAGAGGGAAAGTGACTTTCCTAAGGTCACACAGCAAGTGAGTGGCACAGCCAGCAGAATACTTTCAACTCTTCCCTCTCTCACTCTCGATGACAAAACCCTTCCTGAAGCTGAACATTTTATTTTTTTAAAAATATATTTTATTGATTTCTTTTACAGAGAAGAAGGGAGAGGGATAGAGAGTTAGAAACATTGATGAGAGAGAAACATCGATCAGCTGCCTCCTGCACACCCCTACTGGGGATGTGCCTGCAACCAAGGTACATGCCCTTGACCGGAATCGAACCTGGGACCTTTCAGTTCGCAGGCCGATGCTCTATCCCAGCGGTTCTCACCTGTGGGTCGCGACCCCTTTGGGGGTCGAACGACCCTTTCACAGGGGTCGCCTAAGACCATCGGAAAACACATATATAATTACATATTGTTCTTGTGATTAATCACTATGCTTTAATTATGTTCAATTTGTAACAATGAAATTGGGGGTCACCACAACATGAGGATCTGTATTAAAGGGTCGAGGCATTACGAAGGTTAAGAACCACTGCTCTATCCACTGAGCCAAACCGGTAAGGGCAGAAACTGAACATTTTGGACAGTGGGGACTTTTCTCTTAGAGAGAAAATGATCAGATAGACACATTCTTCCCAAGATCTGAGTGAGTGCCGTTCTTTCTCTACTCTTCTGCCCTCAAAATGGAAAATTAAACTCGATAAAGGAGTTTGCCTAACTTACATTAAAATCGCCATAACGGTTGGTCTCTAGACCAGATAAGGTAGGGCTTTGTAGGGCATAGTAAAGATTGTGCTTTTTTTCCCCCCTTCAATGTGTGATGTGGAGTCTTGGAGGATTTTGAGTTATAACAAGGGCTAACATCTATGTATATATTTTTTAAATCCTTCTGGCCATTGTATGACTTCTCCCTGCTGGTCCCGAAAAGGTGAAGATGGATGAAAGGAGACAGGTCAGCTCGGTGGTGTGAGTGGTGATGCGGGGGCACTGAGATAGGGACTGAGAAGTGTGGGGGAGGCAGGCTGTTTCAGGGCAGACTGTACCCGTGGGCAGCCGAGGGCACGTGTAAGTGACCCAGTTGATCATGTCCTGGTTGATGAGAGCGAGCAGAAGAGTCCAGGGCTCTCACCCACTGGCTTGTCACTTCTCGAGACCCAAGACTCCTGCTGGGGCTACTGAAGTCATGACGCCTTTTATGCTCACTCTGACTGTGCTGCTGCTCTTGTCCCAGGCCATTCCAGGTAATGTAGACCTCCCCGGGGAGGGGTGGGGTGGAGAGGGGCTCTCCGTCAGGGCACTCCAGGGCCTGGGAGGACGGACTGGCAGGTGGCAATGGGCACCACCACTGATCTGGGGAAGAGGGAAGAGCCCCCAAGTACTGGGTTCGACCCTGCCCCACCTTTATTAGCTCCGTGATGTCCCCAGAGAACGACTTGGCTCCAGTTGCTTTCAATGTACTCATTTGTCCATTTGAAATAATGAATCAGGTTGTGGAATCAACATGAACACACTGGCACTTTGGTGTGTAACAAACGCAGCTTCTTTATCTTTTAAGCCCACCCCAGAGGGGACCTGGCACCCAGACAGCCAGCCTTGCCAGGAGCAGCGCCAGCTCTTAGGAACCAGCTGTAACCTCCAGACTGTTCCCTCAGCCGCCCTCTCAGACCCCCTTTCTTTGGTCAGATCCAGGGATCAGGGACAGGAGGTCTGCTGTTCGAGGAGGAGTGGGGCCGGGCAGGGGAAACAGGAAAGAGTGGAGGCAACAGTGACCCTTTCTGCCCGTGGTCCCTGGAATTGCTTGGATTTTGCACTATTCACAGCTGCCTTAGGCAGCCTGTCAGTACCAGTCCCTGCACCAAAGCCATGGAATAGCTTTCAGTAGAGAAGGACCCTCATCAAACTTGCCCGGGCCAAGGTGCTAGCACCATCCCCTCATCAGAGAGGAGCTCAATCCACCCCCCCGCTCCCCCCCCCCCCGCCCACCCCCCAGCATCTCTAACTTTCCACAGGCCAGGATGTGAGTGGATTGCTTAGGAACATGGCCTCACACCTTGGGCCTGCTCACGCCAGACACAGGCATGAAACACCATCCACCTCCAAATCCTGGGTTAGAACCTGCTCCATCAGTTTTTAGCTCTATGACACCCGACAAGCCATTTGGCTGCTCTGAGTTCCAATGTACTCATTTCTCAATGTGGAATAATCTGTTAGCTTGAGGAGTCAATATTGGGGAAAGTTTAGTGAATGCAGTTTGTAGTCTTCTGTTGCCTTGACTTTATTTCTTCTTTGGTGCTTCCTGTTATTTGTATGTTGGAGTTCTTTTGCTTACAATCAATATTTGTAACTTTCTATTAATTTCTTTTTACCTCTTTCTTCCTTTCTTTTCTTAAAAATACATTTTAATTGATTTCAGAGAGAGAAAGGAAGAGGGAGAGAGAGATAGAAACACCAATAATGAGAATCATCGATTGGCTACCTCCTCCTGCACACCCCTTATTGGGAATCGAGCCTGCAACCTGGGATGTGCCCTTGACCAGAATCGAACCCGTTACCCTTCAGTCTGCAGGTCAACCCTCTATCCACTGAGCCAAAATGGCTAGGGCACTTCTTCCTTTCTTTTTGAGGAATGTATCCTCTTTTTCACCTTGTGTTTCTCAGAAGCCATGATCTGTTGCATTTATTTGCTCACGTGTTCCTTCTAGTTTTATCTTTACTTATGGAATGGTTTATAAAATATTTAATTATTCTTGAGGTCCCGTCATGATTTATCTGACTTTATTTAATGGTTGTTATAGACCATTTCATTTAATCCCCACAACAACTCTCTGAGGCAGGTGCTGTATCTTCTTTTTAGAAAAGAAGAAATTGATGCTCTGAGAAGGGTAATGGCCTGCCCAAGTCTCCCAGTTGGCTTGTGGTGTAGACAGATTCAAAATCCAGGTGTATGGGTCTCAACAGTCCATGTTCCTAGCCATTAGGACCCATGGAACCTGTGAGAGAACTTTCAAGAAGGGCTGGACTTGAAATGGGGTGTCCAGGAAGGATGCAAGACTCTACCACCTTATAAATCTAGAGGTGACTCCTCCGTCTATTGCATCCCCGCCCCCACCCCACCCCTTCAGCCTGACTGTTAGCCTTCTCAAGCCAGGACTCATTTCCCCCTCGGGACTGATTTGCCTCCCTTCTCTTTTTCTCTTTGTATCAGGCAGCACTGAAAAATGCTGGAATCTTCATGGCAACTGCCGTGAGGAATGCCATAAGGACGAAACAGTCTTTATTTTCTGTCCAAGCGGCAAACTGTGCTGTGTGAAGCCCAAGTTCCAGCCAAAGATAACCCGGCAGCGAGTTAGTGGTTGAAGCCCGAGGGCGCAACAATGAAGAAAACCCTGCCCTGAGTCTGACCACGTAGATTCCTGAGTTTTATTAAAAGACCTTTGGCTGACTTCTGTGTGTGTCTCTTAGTAAACCTAATCAAACTCAAGCAGAAGAGGTGTGGGTGAGGAAGTATCTATAGGAGGGGAAAATGGGCTTACACATATCTTCCCTCATCTATTCCTTTCAACTAACCTAACAAGTAGATTGTGTCATCACTTTTATTTTCTGGACGAGGCTTGGACTGGAGAGTCATTTTACCCAATGTCACATAACTAACCTGAGGAGGTTGCTGGATTAAATGTTGGTCTGCATATAAGTTAGCAATGAGCTCCTTGTCTCCTGCACTATTGCTATTATACATAGAAATGTGTATCATATTCATTAGAATCTCTCAAAAGCCAGGGGTAGACAGGGTTACACTGGGATGGAAGCCGAAGAGTTAGGATAAAAGGGATAAAACTGTGCTTATCCCTCGGCCTACTTCATACTCCGCTGTTTCTCTCTCTATATATTGTTTTAATTTTTAATTTTTTAATTTAAATTTTCATCAAAACAATACATCCACATGGTTTTAAGAGTCAACTTTGAATAAGAGAGGATAATAAATTATCAGAGTCACCCATTTCCCTTCTTCCATTTCTTGCTTTCCAAAGAAAACCATTTTCACATCTTTTGTTGTTTCTTTGAATTTTACTTCCATATCTACAAACAATATGCTAACTTATATTGTTAATTCATAATTTTTGTTTTTCAGTTTTACTAGTAGGTATTACCCATTAAACTCCTCCTGCCAGTATGGAAGGTGAGAATTTGATTCTTTTATCTCCAGTGAAGATGTTCAGCACCATTAGGGATTTATCAATTTTATCTTCTTGGAGAATTCTCTTCTTGGGCACTTGGACCTGCTCCACTCTGAACTGGTTGTCTCTGCACCTGGTGACCTGCTGCCATCCTGGATCTCCATTCACACCATCTGGGAGAATCTCTTAGAGTTTCCTGAGATAAATGCCCTGCTTTCTGGATCCTGGGTCTCTCTCTCTCTCTCTCTCTCTCTCTCTCTCTCTCTCTCTCTCTTTCTATTTTGTTGTTGTTGTTAATTCTCACCTGAGGATATTTTTCCCATTGATTTTCAGAGAAAGTGGAAGGAGAGAGGGGGAGAGAGAGAGAGAGAGAGAGAGAGCGAGAGAGAGAAACATTGATGTGAGAGAGACACATTTCCCGGTTGCCTCCCACACACAACCAGCCAGAGAGCAGGGAGTGAACCGGCAACCCAGCATATGCCCTTGACTGGGACTCAAACCCGAGATCCTTCAGTGCTCAAACCACTGAGCAACACTGTCAGGGCGGGTCTTTCTTGATATACTCCTTTATTTTGGCAGAGGACCTCTTGGCAGCTTCCTGAAAATGTCTGACTTCATTGTATTCATCTTACAATTGGTTAGTATATAGTTTGGTTGCTCATTCCATATTGTAAATGACTCTCTCAGTTTTAAGGTCATTGTTCCACTGTCTTTCTACATCTAGTGTCACTGTGAAGAAAGCTAGTCATGCTGAATCTGGTCTCTCTGTATGGGACCTGTTATTTCTCTCTGAAAGCTTAAGACTTTTCTCTTTGTCTACAGGGTGTTTGAAATTTCATGATGATGTGCTTAAATTTACTGAAGGTTTATTTTAATCAATTTCACTGAGCACTCAATGGGCCCTGTCAATCTGGAAACTTATGTCCTTCAATTCTATGACTTATTTTTTCTTGATTTATTTCTTTAATGATAGGTATCCTGCCCTTTGTTTTTCTTGTTTCCTTTCTCTGGAATTCTTATTTTTCAAATGTTAAGTTCCCCGACAGATTCCCTTATTTCCTTATATTTTCTCTACTGCTTTTATTGCTATCATTTTATTCTATTTTTGAGAAATTTCATCCTTTTACTTTTATTCTCTAAAGTATTTCTCATTCCTTATTTTTCTTCTTTTCTTTTTGAAAATAGCATCCTTCCTTGTTTCATGCTTACAATAGCTTCTCTTATTTTTCTGAGAATTTTGATAATTTTTTCTGATGATATTATCCCCTGCATAATCTGTTTCATTGTAGTTGCATTTATTTATTTATTTTTAGTGTTAGAAGCTTTCCTTATCTGGTTAGTCGTTCTTGGCCATATGCTTGTAGTTTGGAGTGGGCCACTACTAACTGGTTTATTTTATCAGTGAACATATGGTGCCTGTGTCTTTAGGTTTTTTTCCTCTTGGACTGGTCACATTTTTCTGGGAAGAATCCTCCACAAGCCTTTTAGACTGAATGTCTGTGCCTCCCAAGTTTATATGTTGAAATCCCAATTCCCAGTGTATTAGGAAGTGGGGCTTTTGGGAGGGGACCAGGTCAGGAGGATGGAATCCTGATGGATGGGATTAGGGCCCTTCTACAAAAGACCCACAGAGCTTGTCTCCTCCAAAAAGTGAGATGAACCAGGAAGTGGGCTCTCACCAGACACTGACTCTGCTGGTCCCCTGATCTTGGACTTCCTGGGCTCCAGAACTGTGAGAAATAAATGTTTCTGGTCTCACCCACCCAGTCTGTGGTAGTTTGTTACAGCACAAACAGACAAAGACATAGAGTATCTGTGTCGTCAGGCATTTCCTTTGCGGTTGGATTTCCCTGGGAAGAATTCTTCACAATCCTGCTTGTCACTGTCCTCAAAGCTGAGATGGGAAAGAAGGCTGGGTCTTAACATCTATACTAATAAAAGGGTAATATGCTAATTAGAGTGGTCGTCTTCCGGACGTCCTTCCAGACAAAGCCGCAGCAGCTGCGAGGGCTGAGGCTCAGGCAGCCGTGGGAGGCTGTGAAGGGCTGAGGCTCAGGCTGGCAGTGGCAGCAGCAGCAGCAGGGTAATGGGGGCAGTGCCTTCCCCTGATCCACCAGGTCACCTCCCACAAAGGGAGGCCAGACTGGGGGCCGAGGCACAGGCAGTTAGGGGCGATCAAGCTGGCAGGGGGGCAAGGTAGGGGTGATCAGGCCGGCAGGTAGAGGGGTTAGGGGCAATCAGGCGAGCAGTTAGGAGCCAGCGGTCCTGGATTGCTAGAGGGATGTCCGACTGCCGGTTTAGGCCTGATCCCTGGGATGTCCAACTGCCAGTTTAGGCCTGATCCCTGTGGGCCTAAACCAGCAGTCGGACATCCCCCGAGGGGTCCCAGATTGGAGAGGGTGCAGGCCGGGCTGAGGAACCCCCCCTCCATGCATGAATTTCATGCACCGGGCCTCTAGTTAAGTTTATAAAACGTCACTTAACTCTCCCACTGGCATCCTGTTCCTTGTCCCAGAGACTCTTTGTACTAGTCTCCTGAGCTAATGAAGCTCTAGTTATCTGCTGGGAAAGGAGGAGGAGGATCACCGGAGGACTCTGCTGGGCTTGACTACAAAAGATCTGACAGAGAGGGAGAAGGGAGAGAGGGCTTACAGCAACCGATGCTCAGATCCTGGTGGACCACATCCCTGATTGCAACATAGTCCCAGCATTAGTCTCAGCCATCAGCTCTACCCATCTGCAGAGCTGAGCTGGTGACAGCATCTGGCTGAGAGCTCAGTTGGCAGATTTGAGTCCCCAGACAATGAACTGTGATGCCCATTTAATGGCTGCCCAGACAGGAAAGCAAATTTGCAGTCCTGCACAACTGCTGAGTATAGCCTGCAGTCCTGCTGACCAGGACACCTGCTCAGAGAACGTGGGCAGCCACAGAAATCCTGGCAGCCAAACCAGCTGCCCTGCCTAGCTGTTAAGTATACCCTCTGGCCCTGCATAACCGGAGAGCCTGAACAGTGATCCCGCACAGCCTTGGAAATCAACACGTGGCACCATCCAACCGTGGAACTCAGTGGACAGCCCTGCCCTGAAGCCCAGCCCAGCCTATGGCCTTGCTCAATAGCTGAACACAGCCTGTTGCCTCACCCTGGCCAGGAACCCAGCCAGTGACCCCACCCAATCACAGGGAACAGCCTGTAGCCCCACAAGGGAGCCCGAACAGTAACCCCACCCAACCATGGAGCAGTCTCTGGTCCCACCCAACTGTGGCATACATCTGGAGGCCTCTCCTGACCAGAGAGCTTGGCCAGTAACCTTGCCCGACAGTGGCGCACAGTCAGTGGCCCACCTGATTGTGAAGTCCAGCCTACAGCTCCACTGAACTTGGGGGCACGACCTACAGCCCTGCTTGACTGCAGTATTTTCATTGTTTCCAAGTGGCTTACAAACATTTCTGCCGCCACGCCTCTCTTCACACTGCTCTCCTCACTGGAATATGCTCTCACATCCTCTTCCTCTTCGCCATTTCTCTGAAGTCTATCTTCCTTCAAGTTTTGGAGAAGGTCCTCCATGCAACCTTCTCTGACCCTCCCTGGCCTTTGGTGATTGTCCCCACACTTCATTCTACTACAATATGTTTTTTTTTTAATTTTGATTAATCACAGGCTACTTTGAATTGTTTTTATTCATGTGGCCATTCTGCCTGACCACTATACTTGTCTTTTTGGAGGTCATTAAGGCGATTCATCAAATATTTCTGGCTTTCTGGGTTCTAGGCCTGTGGTGGAATTGCACTTCTTGGCCCTCTTGTGGTGGAATGGGGCCATGTCACCGTTGCAGCCAGTGAGTTATGAGCTACACATCCCTTCCCAGGTCAGGACATGTGTAATGGCCGGTTCAAGACCCGTCAGAGCTCTCTTTTCTTCTGCTGTGATGATGAGCAACAAGTGAGTGGCCATTCAGTCAGTCTGGTTCCAGGATGAGGAGATTCGGGCCCAGCCTCCAGCCAACCTGCGATGCCTCTGCAGCAGGTGTGAAGAGTAAACCTTTGTTCTTACAACCCACCGAGATTCCTTTCTTTGTAACTGCTTCATAACTTGGTTTATCCTAATACAGCCGCCTAGTAGGGGACTGTACCCTATCATGCTCTGTATTTCTTGTGCTCAACAGACTATGGGCACATAGTAGATATTTACTCAAGATCCAATTTATTTGGCAAACATTTCTTGCGTGTTTTGGGGAGGATATAAAGCTTATTTAAAAATTCGTGCTTTTCCTTTTCCTAAGGAAGCTGTAAGGATTTCAAAGGCAGAAACCCTTTTAGACAGTTCGTCTGCCACCACCTCAGTCCTCAATCCACAGGAAACTTAAAACGGCCTGGGTGGTTTCGGAAGTGGAGGGGGAGGTGAGAGAAGGGCATTCTAGGAGGGATGAAAACGTGACCAACGGGGACAGAGCAATGGCTGGTTCCTGGGAAAGTAGACACATTGAAGGAAGGACTTGGGAAGAGAACTGCTTCTGGAAAGTTTAGGCAGCAGCAGAGATAAGAAGCGGGGAAGACATCCTGGAGGCACAAGGAGAGCTGGGACAGCGATAAGCTGGAAACATGCTCCGATACAGAGCTGGGACCTTCTTTATCACCTCTCACCAGAGCTCAGAGTTACATTGTGTGCACGCCAGGCACAGGCGCGCGAGGTCTGCCCTTGAACTTGGATTCGGGGTAAGCATGCTGCCTCTCAGGGTGGAGACCCAAAGTTTGGAAATGTTCAACTTTGACTTGAAGAAACACAGTGAGCAGAGAAGTCTCTGGATCGTTGTCCATCCTTGTTCCTTTTCTTGAATATTGACTATGTTGACATGGAAGCAGGGCCAGGAGAGCTTCAGAGAGGAAAGAGGTCAGCTGTCAAACGTCCCAAAGGCAAGGAGGGTGAGCTCATAGTAAACACCAGCTGCAACCAGGCACCAGGGGCTTCCCCTACAGGGCATTGCCGCATGCAATCTTCACAGCGGATCTCTGAGGTCCGCAGTGTTGTCTCCATGTGAGAGAAGGAAAAACTGAAGTCCAGAGGCATTGTTCAGGGTCACTTCACTAATCGTGGCAAAGCGATGGTTTTAATCCAGATTTGTTTGGCTTCAAAGCTTATGTCCTTCGTGATAGATTGCCAAACATCATTTCAAAGAAAAAGCTTCAGCATGGCCATCACTATTGCTAACGGCACTTGGCACCAGGCGCCGGAGACGTGGAATGTCATAGAAACCAGGAACATCTCCAAGCTCATTTGGGCCAGTAGCTTCGTCCTCTTTTCTCACCAGGCAATTCCTTTCCTGAGCGGCCGCGCCGGAAGCAGAGGATAACAGGGTGGGCGGCAGACACCTGAGAAGGGAGTGGCAGGGTGCTGGCCAAGATGGGATAAACCCACTGGAAGCATAAGAAGGTTTGTTTTCTAGGCGAGGCACACTCCAGCCAAGGAGGCTTGTGGTTAACACTGGGTCAGAGCAAGAGCAATGGCCCAACAGGGAACAGAAGCAGAGTTTTCGGAATATCAGATACCATCCCATCTGCCACCAGGCCGGAGATGGTAGTGGTACCCACCTGTGGCTCAGGAAGAGAGGTACACAGTGGTAAGCGAAGGACCACAGCACTTCAGGAGCCTAGAGAGAGGGTCAGGCACATTTGATCGGCGCCAAGGCCAGGCACTTTCAGTTTCGGGACTCTGGGCTCCTGGGCATTTCACAAAGAAGCCCACTCATCAGTGCGAATCCCTTTCTGCCGAAAGCTTCCTACCTTCCCACATCCTCAGATGATCTTCCCAACGGACTACTTACAGACTCTTCCTGTCCAAGTCTGTAGTCTTGTTTGTTTGTTTGTTTTATTAATCCTCACCTGAGGATATTTTTCCATTGGTTTTTAGAGACAGTGGAAGGGAGGGGGAGAGACAGAGAAACATCGATGTGAGAGAGACACATCGATTGGTTGCTTCCTGCATGTGCCCCAACCAGGGCCAAGGATTGAGCCTGCAACTGAGGTATGTGCCATCGATCGGAATTGAACCCAGGACCCTTCAGTCCCGTGC
>NW_005871108.1:1967459-1982829 GCF_000147115.1 Myotis lucifugus | reverse complement strand
TATTCCTTTCTTATTTTTCTTGCTCTCTTTCATAACTTTCTGTGCTCTGGGGGTGGGGTTCTTAATGACAGGTGCCTATCTCATGCCTGGCAACAAAGAAAAGCTCAGATTTGCAGAGATCAGTAAGGGAGGTGGTCCCATAGTTCCTGAACCTTTTACGAAGGTTTACCTGTATTAGCTAATGAATCTGATTCTTTGTAGCCCATCGATTATTTTCTTGGAGAGCTCTGAATGAGAGCCATGGCAAAATAGTTGACGATGAATAGAAGCTGAAGGGAGGAGGTGAAGATGCTAAATCTTAAGACACCCCAAAGATGCAGATCAATCTGGCTCGGGTGTGGGGGAGCCCTTTTTAGCTTGGAGAGCAAGCAGGGCATTTTGTCTTGCAGTACCTGTGCCAGATGGGAAGGAGTCTCCTCTACGATGTAAAACCATTGCTGATTCTGCTAAAGAATGCACGTAATGGAGCCAGGTCATCCCCTCCTCAGGCCACTGCATTCTGGTAGGCAGCACCCACCAGAAGCAAACGTGCAGAGCTGTGATGGAGTTCTGTGCTGGAGGAGAAGTAGATGTCCGAATAGGAGTTCAATGTGGGGGAACCTTGGGGTCACTAAGGGCTCTTTGGATGTGCAAAGGAGTCCCTCCCAGACGAAGGCTTCTGCAAGAATAGTGCTCCTAGGAGTTGCTCTCGTCTCTCTCTCCAGCCGGTCAGGACTCTCAGCCCAACACCCTAATCTTCTGACTAGAAATACTCTCCTACCTCGAGAGTGGGGGAAGGTGCGCCCCCTGGCCTTGCCCTGGGCCGTGTAAACGCCAACGGCCCTTCAGGTTTGTATTCTGCAGCCCCGTCGGGAAGGGGAGGAAATGAGTTCCAGCCCACAGGCCTGGTTTCCTCACTAGCAATCTTGGAAGTGAGCCCCTTGCCAAAAGAGCAGTTTGTTTTCTTTCTCTTTAGTCTTCTGTTGTCAGGGGTTGAGTTAATTATTTATGACAAATTTGTCATTACTGGTCTTATGCAAAGTCTCTCTCCTGTTTTATTTTGCTGATTTATTGATTTTTATCCCTATAATCAACTCCTATCTATGTCCTGCATAGACAACTCTCAATGTTTTAATTTGTATCTTTTTTATTGTTGTGAATCCTCAGTTAATGATATTTTTTTCCCATTGCTTTTCAGAGAATAGAAGGGAGGGAAGGAAGCACATTTAACCTTCAACTCTCCAGAGAGGGGGAGAGAGTGAGAGAGAAACATTGATGTGAGAGTGAACACATCGACTGGTTGCTTCCCACATGCACCCTGAACGGGGGTGGGGAGGGGACCTGTAAGCAATGTACGTGCCCTTTGGTGTGCAGGCTGGCACTCTAACCACTGAACTCACTGGCCAGGGCAATTTGTATCTTTGTAATGTGTATATTTTTATTTTATATAAGTTGTTTTATGCTTAATTCTGTTGCTTATTTTTAAAAATTAGCACTAATTTTAAAAGAAGTCAACTTTCCTGAGATATAATTTACATAAAATAAAACGTGCCCATTTTGAGGTGTATGATGAGTTTTGACATCATGTACAGAACATTTTCATCATCCTGAAAGTTCTGTTGTGCCCCATCTCAGGCAATGCCCGCCTGTGCCCACCAGCCCCAGGTAACTGTGGGTATGTTTTTTGGTCACTATCGATTGGATTTGTCTTTTCTTTGAGTTTCATAGAAATGAGCTTATTCTTTTGGTCTGGCTTCTTTCACCCAGTCCAGTGCTTTTTAGATTCTTCCACACCATGTGTAACAGCAGTTAATTCTTTATTGCTGAGCAATATTCTACTCGTATGAATATACTGCAATTTATTTGTTTTCTAGTTGATGGACATTTCGGTTGTTTCTACTTATGATGAATAAAGCTGCTACAAGAATTTATGTACATTTTTTGGTGTATGTCTTGGATCAGTTATCTGAGACTGGAATTGCTGGGTTGTATGGTAGATGCATGCTTAACTTTGTAAGCAACTGTCACCCGGCCAGTGTGGCTCAGTGTTGAGCGTCAACCTATGAACCAGGAGGTCATGGTTCAATTCCATGTCAGGGCACATGCCCAGGTTGTGGGCTCCACCCCAAGTAGGGGGTGCACAGGAGGCAAAGGATTGATGATTCTCCCTTATAACTGATGTTTCTATCTCTCTCCCTCCCCTTCCTCTCTCTGAAATCAATAAAAATATATTAAAAAAAGAGAAACTGTCAAACTGTTTCCCAAAATGATGATACTCTTATAGTCAGCACTGGTTTTAAACACCCATCCACATTTACTTATATACACCTACTTCTCTAGCTTATGATAGCTGCATAATACTCCATGGTGTGCACCCGCCACATTCAACCTTCCACTCTCCAGAGATGAAGTTCAGCTTGTCTTCAACTCCCTGCCACTCTGGGCCTTATTTTAATAGATATCCTTGTGCACATTCCCTTACAGACATGTGCAGGATTTCTTTGGGATATGTGCCCAGGAGTGGAATTTCTGGGTCAGAACAAGTGCTTACACTTACTTGGATTAAATGTTATCAGATTCCTCCCCAGAATGGCTGCCTCCCTCTCACAGGAAGATCCAGGTTTTGTGGGGCCTGACACTTTTACAATATTAAGATTCTTTTTAAGAAGAACACAAAATTACAAATTCAAGCCTACGTCCAAAAGTGAGTATTTATTTAAAACAAACTAAGAAATAACAATAGATTGCTGGGATCTCTTAATTGACCTGAAATACTTTTTTTCTTACTATTGTTTCCTGATTGCAATGTGGTTTCCTCTCCTTACCTAGAACATTCTAGAATTTCTAGCACTCATAAGGGTCCACGCAAGTAAGGAACCTTGAACCTTCATGAAATTCACAGTCATTCTGCCTCTGATCTACATCCCTCCAGCAGCACATGTGTATGTATCCCCATTTTCCTGACATTATTTAGCATTGCTCAACTTTCTAATACGTGTCAGTCTAGATTCAAGCTGCTGCCTGATTTTTATAGCCCAGGAGCTAAGAATGTTTGTTTGTGTGTGTGTGGTTAATATTTAGTGACGTGTGTAAATTATATGAATTTCAAATTTCAGTGTCTGTGAAAGAATTTCAAATTTCAGTGTCTGTGAAAGTTTGATCGGAACACAGCCACATCCATTTGCTTACATACTGTGGTTGTGACAGAGACTGTATGGCCTACAACCCCCAAAGTAGTTACTATCTAGGTACAGAAAAAGAATGCTAAAGGGCAGAAGCAGACAGAAATACAGAAAAAGTCAGATGACCTGGTCTGGAGCATTAATTTTTCTTGGAGACAATAGTCTTTTTCCATATCAGAAAGAAGACATTTCTCCTGTTAATACGCCTTTGTTTCAGCCCATTTTGGAACAACAGACCTTGCCATCATTGTGCTAAGAAAGCAGTTGGCTCTTTCCTGATCTACCCGCTGGTTTTATGTATTAATACACCACGACTATGTAACATCCCATTCCAACACTCAATGGCTTAAAATGGCCATCCGTTATTGTTGCTCATGTGTCAGCAGGTAAACTGAGTCTGGCTAGATTGCTCTGTTTGAGGCTGGGGTGCCAGGGGCAACTCTGTTTCTCATTGTAGATGTGGGTCATCTGGGATGGCTCAGCTCCATGTTGGGGCATGTTCTCCTCATGGTGATGGCAGAGGCACAAAAGGGCAAGTGAAACAGTCATCATCTCTTAAAGCCCAGGCTCAGAACTGGCTCACTGTCGCTGCTGCCCACGTATCATTAGCAAAAGGGAGTCACACAGCCAAGACGAAACTGAGGGGACAGGAAGTACATTCCTCCTAGGATGAGTCCATGGCAAAAATGTGGATTCAAGTAGGGGTGAAGAACTGGGGTCAATAATGCAGTCTACCATACATTATAAGAAAATGTCACAATTGTAGTAAAAGGCTTGTCCTTTGCCATCTAGGAGGGTGCTACTTGTTCTTAATAAACATGCACTGTGAAAAGCGAGGTCTGTGGCCTCCCTGAATATCCGACTCCACAAATGCTGACATTTTAGTTTCCAGTGGTGACGGCCATGGAGCTAACAAGGTATTTCTGTCTGCTTCTGCCCTTTAGCATTCTTAGAACGAACCACTAACGTTTGGGACATCCTAAGATGTCTTTATTGCTGGAAAGAACCCAAGGAATAGTGAAGTATCACTTCTCTCTCCACCCTCCCTCATTTAACAGAAATGAATTAATAATAAAAACATTTCCAGAGAAACTAAAATAACAACAATAACAACAAACACACAACCATTTATGGTTAAAACAACAACAACAACAAAATAAGATGCCTAGGAATAAACTTAACCAAGGAGGTAAAAGACCTGTATTTGGAAAACTATAGGGCATGGAAAAAAGAAATAGAGGAAGATACAAACAAGTGGAGAATATACCATGTTCATGGATTGGAAGAATTAACATCGTTAAGATGTCCATACTACCCAAAGCAATCTATAGATTTCAATTCTTATTAAAATACCAACAGCATATTTCACAGAACTAGAATAAATATTCCAAAAATTTATATGGAACCATTAAAAACCTGTAATAGCCACAGAAATCTTGAGAAAAAGGAACAAAGTTGGAGGGATCACTATACTGGATATCAAATTATACTACAAAGCCATTGTAATAAAACATCCTGGTACTGGCACAAAAAGAGGCATATAGACCATTGGAACAGAACAGAGACCCCAGAAATCGACCCACGCCAATATGGTCAATTAATATTTGACAAAGGAGGCAAGAGCATACAATGAAGTAAAGACAGTCTCCTCAATAAATAGCATTGGGAAAATTGGACAGGTACATGCAAAAAAAATGAACTAGCCCACCAACTTACACCATACACAGAATAAATTCAAAATGGCTAAAACTTAAATGTAAATCATGAAACCACAAAAATCCTAGGAGAAAACAGAGGCAGTAAAATCACAGACATCTCACCTAACAGAATTTTTGGCAGTACATCTCCTAGTGCAAAAGAAACAAGGGAAAACATAAACAAATGACTATAAAACCACAAAGCTTCTGCACAGAAAAAACAAACAAACAAAAAAACAACCATCAACAAAACGAAAAGGGAACCCATGGTATGGGAGAACATATTTGCTAATTATACATCTGATAAGGGTTAATTTCCAAAGTATGCAAAGAACTTATACAACTCAAGAAGAGGAAGACAAACAATCCAATTAAAAAATGGGCAAAGGACCTGAATAGAGATTTTTTCAAAGGGACATACAGATGGCCAACAGATGTATGAAAAAAATGCTCAACATCACCCTCACCAGAAAGATGCAAATTAAAACCACAATGAGGTATCACCTCACACCTATCATAATGGCTACCATCAATAAATCAACAAATGACAAGTGCTGGTGAGGATGTGGAGAAAAGGAAACTCTAGCACATGCTGGTAGGAATGCAGACTGGTGCGGCCACTATGAAAAACAGTATGGAGGTTCCTCAAAAAATTAAATATGGAACTGCCATTTGACTTCACTTCTAGGAATATGGCCTAATAATTCTGAAACACCAACCAGGAAGAATATATGCACCCCTATGTTCATAGTAGCATTATTTACAATAGCTAAGATCTGAAAACAGCCCAAATGCCTATCAGTAGATTAGTGGATAAAAAAAGCTGTGGTAATTTTTTTTTTACACAATGGAACTCTATGCAGCTGTGAAAAAGAAGGATCTCTTACCCTTTGAGACAGCATGGATGGACCTGGAGAATATTTAGCTAAGTGAAATAAGCCAGTCAGAGAAAGATAAATATCACATGATCTCATTTATAGGTGGAATCTAAGGAACAAAATAAATTGATGAACAAGATAGGACCACAAACATGGAAGCATGCAATAGACGGACAGATCTCAGAGGGAAGGCGGGCGGGAAGAGATTAATCAAAGAACTTATAAGCATGTATGGACACAGACAATAGGCAGGTGAAGGCCTGGGTGGGGGATTGGGAGGTGGACGGAGAGGGGCAAGAGTGGAGAATGGGGGACATCTGTAATACTCTCAACAATAAAATAAAATAAATCCATTTCCCCCTTCACTCTCTAGTTGCATTATGAAACTTTTCAAAGACAAGGCTGTGTCTTCTCTTTGCTAACTTTTCTTCCACCTCTGCCCCCCGCCCCCCACCCCCCGCCCCAGCCTCCTCTGGAAGTGTGGTTGATTACTTGTCTGCCCATCTAATCTGAAATGACTGTTCCCTTTCTGGTTCACTGGTCATGGCTCTACCCTGTTCCTTGGGGCAATAAATACCAGTCTGGACTGCTGGACTTGCCAGCCCAGAAGCCTCCTATCTTCTGTCATCCATGAAGCTCATTCTTCTGGTTTTGACCGTTACCCTGACACTGGCCCAGGCCGCCAAAGGTAACCAGGCTCTCTCCCCAGGGGTAGTGGCTCAGGGAACCTAGCGCCTATTCAGGGAACGCTGGGGCTCTAACAGCTTGGCCTGGGAGAAAGGCCGGGCAGGCCCCACAGAGGCCTTTGGATGACCTTTCTAGCTAAGGGGAAGTTTGGATTCTCTGGTACCAACTGATCTTTCGGGTGCCATTACTTGACCATCTTGAACCGCTCTCTCTGGTTGGCGTAGAAGAAGTTGAACATGACCTGGAGGTGGGGTGGGGGGGGGGGGCAGGGTACAAGGAGGAGAGAGACTAGTGCATGGAGTACAGAGAAAATGGGAGTTTTTCTGGAACATTCCTTGGGGGGTTTGAATTTTGATCTCTCATTGCCTCCATGAAAATGGTTCCTGAATTTCTGGTTGTGTGAGGACTCTGATGCCACTCTCTTAGGCAGCCTTAATGTATCTCCTTTAGGTAGTAGGTTCCCCAGAACAATTGTTCCTAATGATCTTGGCAGCAAAAAGCCCCAGGATGTTGTGGAGATGGGTGTATTTCCAATTCCTGTCCCTTTTCACTGACATGGTCAGGAAGGTACTGAAGGACAAAGGGAATGGGAACTAACTGATACTGGGCACCTGGCTATATTATAATATGAGAGAGATGAACCCCTGGAGAGAGGGGGACCTCTTGCCTGCCCCACGGGAGGTTCCAGGCCACTGAGTGAGGAGGACTTTGAGGTTCTGACTGGGGACACAAGTGGGAAAAGAAAGGACAGTGACCTATAATCTCTCATAACCTGAAAGATGCCTTATGAGGGCTTCTTTGCACACGTCTCCTATTTCCCTCACTACTGTCTTCTCTACTTCGGCATCCCACTTCCCCAGTTCTCTGCTTTACTTCAAGACTAAGCTTGCCCCCTCTTGCCCTTTTAATTTCAGTCATGAAGTGTTGGCGTAGTTTGGGAAAGTGCAGAACCACATGTGAAGAGGGTGAAGTATTCTACATATTATGCAATGCTGAGGCCAAGTGCTGTGTGAATCCGAAGTACGTGCCTGTCAACACTAAATCCTCAAACTCAGCTGGAAGCCTGGGATAACCTTCTGCAGCCCGACAGGTCCTAGCCAACCTGAGTCTAACATCACTGGATCCCACAGTTCTATTAAATCATTCTCGGCTAGACTCTGTTTGTGTCTGGCAGTTCCACCAAGTGTACTTAGAAATGAATAGAAAGGAAGAAAGGGGTGTGTGTGTGTGTGTGTGTGTGTGTGTGTGTGTGTGTGTGTTGGAGGGGGAGGGTGTTAAGGAAACAGGATAGACCAGTGGGTGGAAATAATCTCAGTCTTGCACATAGCTCCTAGCCTGCTGGCCCTCTCGGCTGATCCCAGGTGACAGAAATAAGGAATGTTCATTCTATCCATTTGATTCTTGTTTTCTTGGCCAGCACAGTAGCATTTTCTGCAGCGATGGAAGTGTTCTCTATCTGTGTTGTCCTATATGGTAACTACTAGCCACATGTGGCCAATGAGCACTTGAAATTTGGCTAGTATGACTGGTGAACTGACTTTTTAATTTAAGTTAATTTATATTTAAACTTATATCGCTAAATGTATACAGCTAGTGGTTATACTGGACAGTGTAGCATTAGAGTCTGTAAGGCTGAGGCAGGCTATGAGGCTCAGTCTCTGGGTATTTTAGAGGAAGTCAAGGAGGCAAGAAGAATGTGTGGTGAACATAAGGACCATTCTTAGCCTGCTGCGTCTCTTTCATTATTGGATGTGATGGTCAGAATTTGTCAGAGACAAAAAGGGCAGGAAAGGAATTTCTTAAAAGGATAGCATGTAGTTCATAGAACTAACTGGAAGTCTAGACAATTGGGCTGGGCAGGTCCAAGGGAGAGTGGACAGCAGGAATAACCTACCAGGATTCATTCCACCACCAGCACGGTCATCCTAACACTGGACAATAGCATCACACCTGAACTCTTGCCATTGCTAATGCCACTATGTGAATTTTTTTTTCACCTGCCCTGTGGTTTGGATTTAATCTTTTAAAATTCAAAGTCCTTTGTTAGAGTGTCCAGTTGGCTGAGTTTGGGTCGTGTGCCTCCTGCTAATTCCCAAGGTGGCGCAGAAGAATATTTGTCTTTAGTGCTTTCTGTGGTGGGAGGTCAGTTCAGCTTTCCATGAAAACCCAAAGACTAGAGAATTACCCCCAGATGGAAAGGGGCTCAGATGCTGAGCGTCCATCAGGGCACAAATGACCACTACCAGGGAATACTGCCCCTGAAGCCTTTCCTTTAACCTTTGACCTTTCTGATTGCCAGGGGCAGGACTAGGGTGAGGAGAGAGAGGTGTCCATGACACAGCATCTAAAGAAGCCCTCACTCTTAGGGTCATGCCAGTGCCTCTTTTAATGTTGCACCCTGGGCACTTCCTTTGCCTCACCCTAGACCTGACCCTGCCAGTTGCATCCTGCACTTCTCCTTTGCAGCACCCACCATAGCTTAAATATAAATGGATTAAATGCTCTAATCCAAAGGCTTAGGGTGGCTGAATGGATAAGTTAACAAGACCTGTACCTATGCTGTCTACAAGAGACCCACTTGAGATCAAAAGATACACCAGACTGAAAGTAAAGGGATGGAAAAAGATATTTCATGCAAATGGAAATGAACAAACAAACAAACAAACAAACAAACAAACAGCTGGGCTAGTAATACTTATACCAGACAAAATAGACTTTAAAACAACGGCCAGCCTGGCCAGCGTGGCTCAGTGGTTGAGCGTCGACCTATGAACCAGGAGGTCATGGTTTGATTCCCGGTTAGGCCAGTGTGGGGCATGCAGGAGGCAGCCAATCAATTACTCTCTCTCATCATTGATGTTTCTATCTCTCTCATCCTCTTCCTTCCTTTCTGAAAACAATAAAAATATATTTATAAATAAATAAATAAATAAATAAATAAATAAATAAATAAATAAATAAATATTTTTTAAGTACCTGGACTGTGTGGACCCATCTAGGAACTTGATAACTAGTTTCTGACCCCACTGAGGAATTCAGGCTGCAGGGAGTGAGTGGCCCTTTAAAAACTTAAGAAAGCAACTGCACAGATTTCAGGGGGTGAGTGCTGCTGGTCTTAGAGAACTGGCCAGGCCAGGCTGTACCCATGTGGGAGGCGTTACAAAGGTGGAGGCCATAGTCTGTTCTGGTCTTGGTGGGTCTAGGAGATAGCACACAGTACCCAGGGGACAACTTGGCTCTCCCACCAGGCCTGCCGCTTTGCCTATCTCCTGGCCTCTTCGCTCACAGTGGCTTCTATTTACTGGCTACCTTGGTAGCTCCTGCTCCTTGCTCCCCCTTCAGGCACTTCTCTTAGCTTTGGACCAGACCTCCCAGCTTAACAGAAAAATCACTACGCAACTGCCATGTTCCAGTCATAGAATGGAGGGGTGAGAGGGGAGCAAAGGAACTGAGAACAAATACATATGCAGATATGTATTCAAAAATATGCAAACACACACCCACACACCAATTACATGTCCACACACAACTACATGTAAGTATAAAATACTTACACATATACATACAAATACTCACATACACAAACTACATACAAGTAACACATGCACACAAAATATACACAAGACATACAAAATTTGAGCATATACAAATATGCAAAATTTACACACATACACACAAGTACATATAAACCAAGTGCAATACAAATATAGACCCAGGCACCCAAACATAAGTGTGCTATAGCAATTAAACTATCTTTTTCATCCTAGCTGGTTTGGCTCAGTGGAGAGTGTCGGCCCAAGGACTGAAGGGTCTCGTGTTCGATTCAGGTCAAGGGCACGTACCTCGGTTGCAGGCTCGATCCCAGGCCCCAGATCCCTGGGAGACAACCAATCAATATGTCTCTCTCATATCGATGTTTCTCTCTCTGTCTCTCCCCCTTCCTCCCACTCTCAAAAATCAATGGAAAAAATGTCCTCAGATGAGGATTAACAACAACAACAAAACAACAAAAAACTACCTTTTGCCATGTTTCCTTATCTCAATCAAGGCCATTTCTCACTCTTTGGGCGATCTGTGCATGTAAGGATTTATAAGGGGGTTTATGAAACATTGCAAAGAGTTGTAATAAGAAAAGGTCTGACATCTCCAGGTTGGGAATTTCTAGTTTATTGCAATGATAACATTACAGTCACTCAGTGTCAGGTGTCATTCTTAGTGCTTTATGTGTAATTCACTCATTGGATCCTCATTAACAACCCTATGAAGTAAGCACTATTATTACCTCCATAATATAGCTGAGGAAATAGGTTCAGAGTTAAATTTTCAAAACAAAGTAACACTGGCAGGAGACTAACTTCAGAATACAGATTTACCAACATTGTGCTATGTTGTCTCATTCGATGCTGAGTCCGCAGACACTGAATGACATAGTCAAGGGCATGTGGCTCCCCCAACCCTGGATCAAACCAAACACCTGGCACCTCCATGGCACTGCTGGGTGGTGACCCCAAACTCCCTCATCCTGAGCAGCAACACTGCACACAGATCAAATCCTCACAAACACTTTGAATGAATGACCTTAAACACAGAGAGGTTTACAGTGCTGCCCAAGTAGAATTCTAAATAAAACAACATTCAACTCTGAAATAAAATTTTACTTATGTGAAACTAGAGGACCGGTGCATGGATTCGTGTAGCGGTGGGGTCCCTCGGCGTGGCCTGCGGGGATTGGGCTGAAACCAGCAGTCCAATGCCACCTGCCACTCCTGCCTGCCACTCCCGCTCATCCCGGCCTGCTGTGCCTGCTGTGCCTGCCATGCCTGCCGCGGGCTTGTGCCCAGTCAGTCCTGATCGGGAGAGGATCGGGCCGCTGCTGCGGTGCTTGCCAGCCATCCCTGCATCTGGAGCCTTTCCGTCAGCTGAGTGGCACTCCCGCTATGGGAGTGCAATGACCACCAGGGGCAGCTCCTGTGTTGAGTGTCTTCCCCCTGGTGGTCAGTGCGCATCATAGCAACCGGTCGACTGGTCTTTCAGTTGTTCAGTTGTTCGGTTGCTTAGACTTTTATATATAAAGATGATACAAAGCATTCTTGTACACTGAAATTAAAATGGGTTCTTGAGATTTCCTGACTTTATTTTTGACCCATTGCCCTGCTGGGGTCCTGAGCACACATTCAGTTTTCTCATTGGGCCCTCCAGCCCTGATCAGAGGTTTCAACCTCTCAGCTCTGAGTTTATGGGTGATTCTCTTGTGTCTCCCAGAATGGCTTTTCTAGACTGTCCATTTTCTCCAAGCCCCATCCCTCCACCCAACAGAGGAACTTAGCTCTACTTTCAATGAGACAATGGAGGTCCAACCCACTCAAGGTTCCCATTGCCTTCTCTCACCCTTCAAAACAAAGAAATTGTTAACTAAAGTGAATTGAGCACTATCTGCCCAGAACTGTGCTAAACACAGGATAGACATTTATTATCAATTAATGTCATATGAAATCATGAGCCCTGGCTGGTATAGCTCAGTTGGTTGAGCACCGTCCCATGCATCAAAAGGTCACTGGTCTGGTCAGGGCACATTCCTGGATTGCAGGCTTGATCCCCAGTAGGCTTCTTTCTTACATCGGTGTTTCTCTCCCTCTCCCTTCCTCTCTCTCCAAAACAAAACAAAAAATCAATAAAAAACATATTTTAAAAAAAGGAAGCATGAGGCAGACATATTATTATCCCCCAAATTAAACAATTTGCCTATGGTCACTGTACCAATTAGAATTTTTAGCAAGGAAACCCTTTGGCTATTTGCCAGCTCAGGGGCTGCATAATCAGGCTTAAAGAATAGGTTGGGAGGTGGGTAGGTAGAACCAGAATGAAAAATCACTCTAAGACCCAGTTCAGGGAAGATTCAGTTGCCACCAAACCCCACTGCTTGGGACCCTGAGCTCCACTTCTGCTTGCTCTGCTTCCCTGCTGCCTCTGGACACTGGATATCACGGCGGGCTCTTTTGCTGAAATAAATCCTCCACTGTCCCTGTTTCCTGGAATTATGAGCATCTGATTTAAAACAAACAAACAAACAAACAGAATGGGGGCATCTGATTGGCTGAGCCTCTGCCATGTGCTCACATCCTAGCTGCAAGAGAGGCAGGAAAACAAGTACTTGAACTTTAAGAGTTGGCACTGTCCCTCCCCAAGACTGCGATGGTGAAGCGATTTCTCCAAAATGGGAAGGTGGATACAGATGGTAGGCAGACAACAAAACAAAACAAATAAATATTTATAGCAGCCACACAGGTAGCAGAGGCAGGATTTGAATTCAGATCTGTTTGACATAAAAGTTTGAGGTTTTAAGGACAGTGCGATGCAGTCATTCTATAAAACCCCCATCCTTTTACAAGAGAGCTCTCTCTATTGAAGTCCAGTGTTTCCATTTAATTCTTTTACTCCACTCCCTTCTGCTTCCATTGAATTTTCTCTATCAACAAACCCCTCTCTCTTCTATATTTTCAATATCTGTTTATACGGTGCATTTCTCCTCAGCTTAAACAATGTTACATCTCCCCACATCTTTACAAACACATTTCCTCAGAACCTTCTCCTTGGTCTGGGCCCAGAGAGTCCGAGGTTTGAATCTTGACCCTCTCAGGGACCCTGGTTCAGTCATTTCACCTCTCTGAGCCACAGTTTCCTCCTTAGTCAGACATATTTTCTTGTGAGAATTAACCCCAGACAATGCTCAATATAGTTGATGGTATTATCATGCACATTAGTTCCATCACGGCTGGGGGTGGGATGAGTAGTGACTACAGATTGGTATGGGAAGACATTTTTTGGGTGATGGAAATATTCTAAGATTGGACTGTAGTGATGCTAATAAAACTCTACAAATTTACAAAAAGTCATTGCTTTGTACGCTTAAGGAGTGGATTTTATAGCATGCAACTTCAATAAAGCTGTTATAAAATAACGAAGGTCCAAACCAGCGTTACTCTTACCTTACCCTGACCTTCTCTCTGTAGAGACTCCTCAAGTTTTTCTAGGCAAGAATCCCTAGATGCTGGAGGCTGATTCCAGCAGGGTCATAATAAATGCCAGAGTCCTCAAAAGGTTGGACTCTTTCAGCAGGGCTGAAAGTCTGCATATATTATTGCCTGCTGCCAGACAGCTGAGGGCAGTTCCCTCAACCTGATACTTCACTTCTTACCAAACTTCACCTTTGATATGTGTGTTTGCTTTGCTAAAGGGCAAAATGTGGGAATAAAAAGCCTTGGGCCCGGAGATTCGGAGAACTCAGCTACTAAAGCTAAGCCTCCCTGGCTCCCCCATGTATTCCAAATTTATATTTCATGTCTAGTCTCTTTATTAATTTACTCACAGCCCCTTCTTCAGATTCCTGAACCCTTCTAGATGCGGATAGCACCCTGGCACCTAGAGTCTTCTTTCAGACTGGCTTCCTCACGGATCTGGGACCCCTGCTATCCCAAGTCTGAAGAAACAACAGGAGACAGGGTGTGAGGAGAAGCACCGTAACTGGGAGGCAGTCAACCTGGGTTCAAATCTTGGATCCCTCAAATGGTTACCTGGGCAAAATGTTAACTCTTCTGAACTTTAGTTTTCAAATCAGCACAACGGGGACAACTCTTTCTGGTGGTTGTGAGACTGAGAGGAGACTATACCTGTGAAATACTTCTCACCAAACCTAGCAGGGAGTCAGATCTCCTTAGCTGGTTACTGTGGTCAGGGAGGGATCACCTCTGAGGGTTCCAGCTTTTAGTGATGTTTTTCTTCCCACACCCTTTATGTGTGTCCTCTGTCAGCTACAGTCCAGGCCTTGTCATTTCTCCCGAAAGAGAAGCAACTTCCGTACCAATCTCCCCTCACCCTGGTAATTATCTTCAGTACCAGCTGTCCGAGTGATTTTTCTGGGTAAAAAAACAACATCTACCCTGGCTGGTGTGGCTCAGTTGGTTGAGTGTCGTCCGAAAGGTCACCGGTTAGATTCCTGGTCAGGGCACATACCCAGGTTGCAGGTTCAATTTGCTCCCATGATGATTTGGTGTCTGCCTCACCTGCCTCAATGTTTCCCCTTCTGTCACCAATATTCACAGCTACAGCTGTTTACTGACCAGTCCTGACCTTCCGCTATGGAAATCTGCTTTCTATTCTCCATTCTTCTCCCTGCCAGGAGGCCCTTGAGCAGCTCACTTCCCCTAAGTCTCAGTTTTTTCATGTGTGAGTTGAAGGTTTATGATTTCTGCTTCTGAGGATTGTTCTGAAGATCATAATGATAAATATGAGGATGACAATAATAAAAATAAAGAAAAACAACAATAATAACAGTTGATAATGATTCACCATCAACTATGTGTCAGGGACTAGGCAGTTTACATAAGTTACCCCATCAGGTACAGTTATACAGTGGGGCCTTGACTTACGAGTTTAATTCGTTTTGTGACGGAGCTCGTAACTCAAAGTACTCATATGTCAAATCAAAAAGTGAACGAGTGAGACACGTGATGCTGGGCTGATGTTGTGGCGTTCACTGTGACGTTCGCTGCGCCAACTAGCGGTGGGGTATCTGAAGCTGGCTCGTAACCTGAATTTTAGCTCGCAACTCAAAGCAAAAAATCGGCCGAGAGATGGCTCGTATCTCGAAAAACTCGTTAGTCAGGACACTCGTAAGTCAAGGCCCCACTGTAATTTGTATTTCCTCAGAGGAGGCTCAGACAATTTACCTCACTCATGGTCAACAACTACCAAGTGTCAGGGCCAACACTCAAATCCAATCTGTCTGACACCAAAACCTATTCTCCAATTCTAGTATTTCAGGGTTCTAGAATTCTTTGTCTCCTCTCAAAGTATCTTAGTTCACTGGGCCCAGCCCTTTATATATATATATTCGTCATCACTATACTACGGTATTCTCTATTTTTTACCCAAGGAGGACCCACCATAG
>NW_005871108.1:1965772-1967359 GCF_000147115.1 Myotis lucifugus | reverse complement strand
ATTATCAATTAATGTCATATGAATCATGAGCCCTGGCTGGTATAGCTCAGTTGGTTGAGCACCGTCCCATGCATCAAAAGGTCACTGGTCTGGTCAGGGCACATTCCTGGATTGCAGGCTTGATCCCCAGCAGGCTTCTCTCTTACATCAGTGTTTCTCCCCCTCTTCCTTCCTCTCTCTCCAAAACAAAACAAAAAATCAATAAAAAACATATTTTAAAAAAAGGAAGCATGAGGCAGACATATTATTATCCCCCAAATTAAACAATTTGCCTATGGTCACTGTACCAATTAGAATTTTTAGCAAGGAAACCCTTTGGCTATTTGCCAGCTCAGGGGCTGCATAATCAGGCTTAAAGAATAGGTTGGGAGGTGGGTAGGTAGAACCAGAATGAAAAATCACTCTAAGACCCAGTTCAGGGAAGATTCAGTTGCCACCAAACCCCACTGCTTGGGACCCTGAGCTCCACTTCTGCTTGCTCTGCTTCCCTGCTGCCTCTGGACACTGGATATCACGGCGGGCTCTTTTGCTGAAATAAATCCTCCACTTTTCCTGTTTCCTGGAATTATGAGCATCAGATTTTAAAAAAACAAACACAGAATGGGGGCATCTGATTGGCTGAGCCTCTGCCATGTGCTCACATCCTAGCTGCAAGAGAGGCAGGAAAACAAGTACTTGAACTTTAAGAGTCGGCACTGCCCCTCCCCAAGACTGCGATGGTGAAGGGATTTCTCTAAAATGGAACGGTGGATACAGATGGTAGGCAGACAACAAAACAAAACAAAACAAAACAAAACAAAACAAATAAATATTTATAGCAGCCACACAGGTAGCAGAGGCAGGATTTGAATTCAGATCTGTTTGACATAAAAGTTTGAGGTTTTAAGGACAGTGCGATGCAGTCATTCTATAAAACCCCCATCCTTTTACAAGAGAGCTCTCTCTATTGAAGTCCAGTGTTTCCATTTAATTCTTTTACTCCACTCCCTTCTGCTTCCATTGAATTTTCTCTATCAACAAACCCCTCTCTCTTCTATATTTTCAATATCTGTTTATACGGTGCATTTCTCCTCAGCTTAAACAATGTTACATCTCCCCACATCTTTACAAACACATTTCCTCAGAACCTTCTCCTTGGTCTGGGCCCAGAGAGTCCGAGGTTTGAATCTTGACCCTCTCAGGGACCCTGGTTCAGTCACTTCACCTCTCTGAGCCACAGTTTCCTCCTTAGTCAGACATATTTTCTTGTGAGAATTAACCCCAGACAATGCTCAATATAGTTGATGGTATTATCATGCACATTAGTTCCATCACGGCTGGGGGTGGGATGAGTAGTGACTACAGATTGGTATGGGAAGACATTTTTTGGGTGATGGAAATGTTCTAAGATTGGACTGTAGTGATGCTAATAAAACTCTACAAATTTACAAAAAGTCATTGCTTTGTACACTTAAGGAGTGGATTTTATAGCATGAAACTTCAATAAAGCTGTTATAAAATAACGAAGGTCCAAACCAGCGTTACTCTTACCTTACCCTGACCTTCTCTCTGTAGAGACTCTCAAGTTTTTCCAGGCAAGAATCCCTA
>NW_005871108.1:1964029-1965563 GCF_000147115.1 Myotis lucifugus | reverse complement strand
ATCCTCACCTGGGAATATTTTTCCATTGATTTTTAGGGAGAGTGAGAGAGAAAGGGAAAGACTGAGAGAAACATCGATGTGAGAGAAATATTGATTGATTGCCTCCTGCACGAGCCCTCCCTGGGGAGGATGTACATGTCCTTGACTGGAATTGAAACTGGGACCCTTTAATCTGCAGGCCAACACTATCCACTGAGCCAAACCAGCATGGGCTCATCTTTGATTCTTGTCCGAGGTCCATAGGACATGAGAATAGCTAAAACAAATTTGAAAAAGAAGAATAAAGTTGGAGGAGTCATGTCAACAGATTTCAAGACTTACATGGCTAAAGTAATCAAGATACTGATATTGGTGGAGAGATAGACAGATAGATCAATGGAACAGAATAGAAAACCCAGAAATAGCCCCACACAAGTACCACTCACTGATTTTTTACAAGTGGGCAAAGCAATTCAATGGAAGAAAGATATCCTTTTCAACAGATGGTGCTGGAGCACTTGAAATTTGTATCCAAAACAAAAAAACAAAACTAAACACACACACACACACACAAACAAAAAACACAAACACCCCAATCTAAACCTCAAAACTTATACAAAAGATTAAACAAAAATGGATCACAGATTTAAATTTAAATTTAAATGTAAAAATATAAAACTTCTAGAAGAAAACATGGGAAAAAACTTTCAGATGTAGGTGAAAAGCACAATCCATAAAAAAAGAGAATCAATGAATTGGACTTAATCAAAAGTTAAAACTTTTACTCTGGGAGAGGCCCTGCGAAAAGATAGATGAAAAGACAAATTACAGACTGGAAGAAATATTTGACAAACCACATATTTGACAAAGGACTTGTATCTAGACAATATAGGCAACTCTCACAACTCAACAGTAGAAAACAAACAGTTCAATTAGAAGGAAGTCTCGAAAAGATATTTAATTGAAGAGGATATACAGATGGCAGGCAAATAAGCACCTGAAAGATGTTCAACATCATAGCAATTAGAGAAATGCAAATTAAGGTCACAATGAGATTCCATTACATACTTATTAGAATAGCTGAAATTAAAAATACTGGCAACACTAAATGTTGGCAAGGATGCAGAGAAACTGGGTCTTTTATACATTGCTGGTGAGAATGTTAAATGATACGACCGCTATGGAAAATAGATTGGCAGTTTCTTAAAACAAAACAAAACAAAAAACACAAAAATATACTCACCAGACTACCCACCAAATGTACTCTTGGGCATTTATTCCAGAGAAATAAAAATGTAGTTTTAAAAACGTGCAGATGAATGTTCATAGCAGCTTTATTTAATTTTGAAGGGATTCCTTTTTAAAAAATACTATTTTTTTTAGACTGGTGTTAAGTTCACAGCAAAATTGAGAAGAAGGCACAGAGGTTTCTCCTATACTTTCTGCTCCTACTCAGGCACAGCCTCTCCTGTTATCAACATATCCCACCAGAGTGCCCATTTGTTAAGATTGATGAACTTACATCAATACATCATAACCACCCACAGCCCATAGT
>NW_005871108.1:1962141-1963929 GCF_000147115.1 Myotis lucifugus | reverse complement strand
TGTTGGGGGTTAGACGGGGGTTGGGCTGAGACTGGGAGTTGGTACTGGATGGTGCAGGAAGTTTATTAGAGGTTCAGCTTGGTGAGGGTCTACTGCTCAGAACTGAGGCTGGTGACTTGATTAGATTTGGGTTTGGCTTCGAGTTGGGGACCAAGGGGCATTGAGCTGGGTAAGTCTGAGAGTTCTAATTAAGATTGGGCTGGGTTTTGAGTTTGAAATGGGTGAATATGGGGTCAAGGAGAATTGCAGATTGGGTTGTAGCTGGAGCTGAGGCTTGTTGAGCTTAAGTTAGATAGGGCTAGACTATTGATAAAGAGCCAAATCTGTTGAAATGTGGCTGGAAATCCCCTAATATTATAGGTGATGTTGTTGTTTTTTTGTCCTTTTTCCATCATCCCCAAGCTCCATCAGTGCCATTGGCAGCAATTGATCCCAAAATTAGGAGTAGGAGGTTGGGGGATAGGAAGAGAGAAGGGTGGAGTGTCTAAAAAAGGCTTTAAAAAAACACACCTTGCCATTCCCAATGTTGGAACAATTGTCTCAGTTCTTTCCCCTTTTAAGGTCTCTTCTCTCCTTTCCTGGGACTGGCTCCAGCATTACTGACTCAACCCTCTCCCTCCCCTTCCCCCTGTCCTTCTATGCTTCCTATTGTCTCTCCTCTTGAGGGATACTAACATGGTTGTTCCTAGAGCGAGTGGCAGACTGTTGGATGAATGGAAAATGCCGGTTGATGTGTAAAGATGATGAAGAGAATGTCCTACGCTGCTCAAACCGTAAACGGTGCTGTATCCTTAGTCGTTACTTAACAATGGATCCAGTAACAATTGATGGACCGTTCCCCTGGACCACTCCTAAGCTGACCAGAAAACCAAAAGCACCTAAGCCCAGACCTGGACACAGAATTGGAAGATAAATGGAAATTGTGGGTTGAAATGACTTTGCTTCCAGTTTGTTAGTTTTCGCATTCCATTAAAACTCGCAAATCTGTTTCTTGTGCCTGTCAATCATGAGACATGATGCTCCAGATGCACTGAGGGTGAGGAGATGGCCAGGGAGGGGTCAGGAGGTAGCAGAGAGACACCGCCGAGGCTGGGCCACAGCGGTGGCGTGATGATTACAGTTTGGAAGATGGTTCCTCATCTTCCAGCTGCAGGAAGGGGTATCGGGTCAGGAGTGGACGGAGCAGCACACGTGGAAAACCGAGATTTAAAGACACAGCAGATACCCAGAGAGTGGGAGAACCCTGGGGCTGCTGGGAGAGTTGGTCCATCCTGGGGGTGAATGGACTGGGGGTGGACAGGGACTGAATAGAGCCAAATCCTTGGATTTCTGGGTAAGTTGACTGAGATGCCTTTGGATGCTCAAGAGCCCACAGCCCCAAGGATCCGAAAGTTTCTAAGTACTAAAAAAGATAAAGTACACGCATTAACCAATTTATAAATGCATCTGTTATTCATTATTTACATTCTCTCATGGACTCAGTTATTCATTCATTCACCTCAGCTCTGTCACGTGTACTGTCAGGCTCTCTGACCTCTCAGAACGCCGGCTCCCCTGCCTGTGAGATCGGAATGACAGACGCTGTCTCAGGGCGGGTGGGAATGGAATGAGAAAACGCAAAGCACGGTGCCCTGTCCATAGGACGTTGTCCGCAAATGCTAGTTGCTGCGGTTGTTCGCTGATTTAAGGCGTTTGAGGGATGAATATGTGTTGTGTGTCTTCCAATGGTGTTAGATTCTGAGGGACGTAAAGGCCTGTTTCATTTGAACTAAGAGAAGGCTCACCTGC
>NW_005871108.1:1932947-1961199 GCF_000147115.1 Myotis lucifugus | reverse complement strand
TATTCTGCCTCTTAGGAGCATTTTCACCTTAGGAAAGGCCATCCTTGAAAACCTTAACTTGGTTGGCTTCTGTTACAAAAAATCTGTTTTCCTCCTAACTTTTGGGCTGTTCCTTCTTCATTATCTTTTGGAGTTCCTCTGTCATTTGTCTCATACATTCCCCTGATGTTTCTATTCTCTTGTGAGAATAAAAACTCTTCACATTCCTAGAAAAAGACCGGCAGTTTTATAGCCATGATAACAAGTAAATTCCTCGAATGGTTTTAAACCTCTCACATTGACCAGTAGAACTTGCTTCAGTGAACACACTTCTGAAAACCAAATTATCAAGGACAGCATTATGCTTCGAAAGCCAGCCAGTTGGCTCTGGGTTCACCTCAGTGTACACACTTCTAAGTTGTCATCAACCCACCTCCACATGTGTAACCAACACCACCCCTCGAAGATGCTTCCCCCAAATGTTGTATAAGTTCAGCTCTTTGCTCTGCTGAATGAGCCCATGCCTGACCAGCATGACTTTATTTAAGAAAGTGGTCATTTCATCATTTTGGTTTCAGGCATTGAGTGATAATTTTATCCTATGATGATTTTCTTCTTTCTTCCTTGCTTCCACCCATCTTCTCACAACAGCAAAGCTTAGGATCTGGAGAAGAGTGTTGGTTCTGACCTTTGTTTCTGGAAGAATAATGGTCTAAAAGCCCAAATTACCCCTCCCATGGAAATATCTAAATCTAAAATAACTTACTTGAATGATACAAAACAACTTCTTAGGCATTCTTGACCTTGCAAGAAGAGCAAAGAATGATAGTCAAGAGAAACCAGGTGTTTTTCTGAGGGCACTAACTGAAGCATTTGCTGAATGAAGTGAACTTGAGCTTTGGTTTCCATGGCTTTGGCCAGGGGAGAGGTGGAAGGTGGGGGAGAGGAGACAGTGCCTACCACACTGAGTGTGGTAGGAGACTTCTACATAAACCTCAGTCCTGAGTGTGTTACATTTGCTATGTAAGATAAAACAGACACAACATTCCTCCTTCACCAGATGTTTCAAGGACAGTTGCCGGGTCTTGAATCTTTGTACTCAGTATGTAGAAAAAACACCTCCACTAAGAATTTAGAACTGCAAGCTGGCTTTCATATAGTCTCTTAGCCTAAACTCATGGTATATGAATGGTCTGGGGGAAAAAATCCAGCTGATATTATGCTAAGTGAAATAAGCCAGTAGGAGAAAGATAGGTATCACATGATCTCACTCATTTGTGGAATATAATGAACAACATACAGTGATGAACAAAAATAGAGCCAGAGACATAGTAGCATCAGACAGACCATCAAACCTCAGAGGGAAGGCAGGGGAGGGTGGAGGGTGGAGGGTGGAGGGTAACCGATCAACCAAAGGACTTGTATGCGTGCATATAAGCATAACCTATGGACGCAGATAAAAGGGGGGTGAAGGCCTGTCTGTGCTGGAGGGCAGGGGCAGGCTGGGAGAGGTCAATGGGGGGGAAAAGGAGACACATGTAATACTTTCAACAATAAAGAATTAAAAATAAAATCCAGCTGATGATTTAGTTTAAAGTTGTCCCAACAGTACTGCCAAAGATACCTGACAGACGTAAATGAAGAGGTAGTTCTGGAGGTCAGGACTCAATTAATTTACTCAGATAAAATTCCAAGAAAAATGCACAGATCAGAAAACACGCAAGGCAACAAGGCACCATGAATTAAGGACAGCAGAATCTACAGACCAGAGATTCAGACTTCCAAAGGCTTCACATATTAGAAGTATTAGTAACATTAATTTTAATAAGCTTTTGAAAAACTGAATTCATGAGATTTAAATTTCTCATCAATTAAATATTATCTGAGCCCTGTCAAGAAGCACCCCAATGTTAGATAGAAATGATATGTTCAAAACTGGGCCTTAAGGTCTGCAAAGCATAAATAAACTGCAGAACCAGGTGGGTAGATGCCTAGGGTACGTGCTTTACTGTCTGTCTTTCATCGCACACCAACGGGGTCACAAGGAGTGCTTATGGTTAGTGAACAGAGGAGGAAAAAGCAAGATCGTGTTGTGGAGTGGTTTGCATGATGCCGGCACCAGCCAGAAGAGCTGCATTAACAGCCTGGTTTAGAGGGGCCCTGAGATTTGACAGTGAATAAGGAAAATCCTTCCCAGAGAAAGAGGGATGGCCTAAGGTATGGATCCACAGTAATTCATGGACAATGATAATGGGTTGACTGGTGGGTTGGTCAAGGTCTCAGAAAGGACAAGATAAGATTTATAGCAACGAGGTGTGTGGGAGAGTTACGTGAATGGGCCTCTCTGAAGTACTTGGGGTGTAAAGATATTTACTTTGAATAAAATTTAATTTTTAAATTAAAAATATTTTCAATATGGTTGACATTCAATATTATTTTATATTAGTTTCAGGTGTACAGCATAGTGGTTAGACATTTATAATTTATGAAGTGATCCCTTCAATAAGTCTAGTATCCACCTGACACCATACAAAGTTATTACAATACTAGAGGCCCGGTGCACGACATTCGTGCTCAGGAGAAGGGTGTGTGTCCTTCAGCCCAGACTGCACCCTGTCCAATCTGGGACCCCTTGGGAGATATCTGACTGCCCTTTTAGGCCCGATCCCACCGGGCAGTCAGACATCCTTCTCACAATTCAGGACTGCTGGTTCCCAACTGCTTTCCTGCCTGATTGCCCCTAACCACTTCTGCCTGCCAGTCTGCTCACCCTCTAACAACTCCCCTTCCAGCCTGATGGATGCCTAACTGCTCCCCTGCTGAAGTGCTTGCCCCTAACCACTCCCCTTCCAGGCTGAATGACGCCTAACTGCTCCCCTGCTGGGCCAGTCATCCTCAACTGCCCTCCCATGCCGGCCCGGTTGCCCCCAACTGCCCTCCCCTGTCGGCATGCTTGCCCCAAACTTGCCCTGCCCTGCCATCCTGGTCACCCCTATCTGCCCTCCCCTGCCTTCCTGGTCACCCTCAACTGCCCTCCCCTGCCGGCCTGGTCTCCCCCAACTACCCTCCCCTGCAGGCCTGGTCCTCCTCAAATGCCCTCCCTTGCAGGCCATCTTGTGTCCACAAGAGGTGGCCATCTGGTGTGTTGGAGAGATGTTCAATTTGCATATTACCTCTTTATTATATAGGATTCCCTATGATGCACTTTCCAACCCCCCAACTATTTTGTAAAAACCAAATTGTACTTGATATTTGTATGCCATCAGAAAGATAAATGAAATTCTCAGTAGCCAGTGGACAAAATGGCCCATCCTTCACCCACCATTGTGAGGCCTACATTCAGATGTCCATGTGTGATCCAAGTGTGGTCAAAGACATGTGCCTATGAGGCCAGCCTTTCAACAGTTTCTATTCCAGCCTTGAAGCAGCTGGGGGAAAGGAGTCCTTGGGGCTCACACGTGGGCCAGTTTCCCACAGTGAGTGATAACACAGGGATCTGGAGCCAGAGTTAGCCTTCACCTGAGGTTTCTGCTGCTACACAGAAATCTTAGTGTTCTAAAAACGACTCTCACAAATGCAAGGATTTAGAATTTTGATTGTGACAATTTATGCTGCCATCAAGGGGCAGGACTGACACAAGGGATGCCTCTGATACCCCAAACCACTCGCTAAGAAGACAGAAGGACACAGGGAAGATTAAGGTTGGAATACTTAACTAAGTGATTAAGGCTGTACATACTAGTAAGTCACCAGCAGACAAACGGTTCAAACTTGTCATGGAAATAATTGGACATTCAAGAAAAGTGCTGAGGCCTTTATCACTGACAGTACTGGGAAGTTTTGGACTTCCTTACACAGCTGTTGTTTTAATCTAGAATTACACATTGATGGAAGGCAGAGTGTGTCACCGTGGTATTTTCAAATACTTTATCTATATGCCTCAGTCCATCACCCTGAGGACGGGTGAGTGACAGCCGAGAGGAAGCCATGAGCTTTAAGGAACTGGAGGGAGAGTCACCTCAGTTTCCAATGCCTGGTCAGATAGTTCATTTTCTGTATCTCTGTAAATATTGAACACAGGTGCATAGTTGGGCGGTACTGTTACAATGTAATCCATAGGAGCTGTGTTAAGAAAATATTCTGGTGTGGGAGGTGGCATAGGCACCTTGTGAACGATCACTTCCTTCTGGCCTTTATTTCTGAGAACACAGCAGACTTGACCAAATCGGTATTTACATCCTGGTTTGATCTCTTCCTTAGCATCGCAGCTTTTCCTGCAGCTCCCGTCTTGTTGCTGGCATTTCTTTGCACTCAAGACTGAATAAGAAAAGGAAAGACCATTTTACAAGCATGCCTGCCTATCTGACATCTCATAACAACTTCATGGGTCATAATTAGACCATGGCTACAAGCTTAGGGCTGGTAAATACCATGTTTCTAAGACTATTTGTTCCCAACCTCCTATCGGCCAAAGTTTTTGTCTGAAGGTGAGATGAATTTTACCATATAAGAAAAGACACTTGCCAGTCACAAGGAATGGGAGCCAGTTTTAATGAAGCTACAGTTCCTGTGTGAAGCTATCCACATAAAGTTCATCTTGTTGTCACTGTACTGGAGTCCTTTACATTGGTAATATCCAATGTGGTTAAATTTCCTTGAATACATTCTATTGCCAAATACACATTCCAATGAGTATGTAAAACAAATGTGAATAGTTTTAAACAAACAAACAAAAAATAAAATGAATACTCATGTGCCTGCATTTTAATTAAGAAATAGAACATTGTGCCCAGCTCTGATGGTTCAGTAGTTGAGGGTCAACCTATGAAGCAGGAGGTCATGGTTCAGTTCCCAGTCAGGGCACATGCCCATGATGTGGCTGGATCCCCAGGAGGGGGCGTGCAGGAGGCAGCCAATCAATGATTCTCTCTCATCATTGTTGTTTCTATCTCTCTCTCCTCTCTTCTTCTCAGAAATCAATAAAAATATATTAATAACAAAACTTTCCTTAAAAAAATAAGAAAAGAAACAGAGCATTGCTAGGACCTGAGAGTAGTGTTCTAAAGTGTAAGAAAACTTAGTGTTCTAAAAACAACTCTCATAAATGCAAGGATTTAGAATTTTGATTGTGACAATTTATGCTGCCATCAAGGGGCAGGACTGACGCAAGGGATGCCTCTGATACCCCAAACCACTCGTTAAGAAGACAGAAGGACACAGGGAAGATTAAGGTTGGAATCCTTAACTAAGTGATTAAGGCTGTACATACTAGTAAGTCACCAGCAGACAAATGGTTCAAACTTGTCATGGAAATAACATACCTGAGCTTCATTTGCTCAGGTGTTCAGTCAGTGCTGCTAAGGCCAGAAATGTGCCCAGGAATCAGGTGGGCATCTTGTTTAAAATGCAGATTCTGCTCAAGTAGGTGAAGTAGGTCCTGAGTTTTGCTTTCCTAACCATTCTCTGGGGGATGCCAATACTTCTAGTCCACTGACTAGCTTTCATGTAGCAAGGTTTCAGGACATAAAATACCTCACTAAGTTCCATGTGTTTAATATGCTATATTTTCCAAATAAATGCAAAAAATTAGAATTAAAAATTCCATGTAGTTGGAAATTAAATAGCAGGGTAAAAAAATAAAACCTAGATTAGAAGAGTAGTAAGAAAGTCAGAAGTGGTGAAATCAGGAAACTTTGGGAAAACTGAATTAAGAGAAAACAAAAAATGACATCCATAGTGAAATGGTGAAATAAAAAAAATAAAAAAAGATATATCATATTAAAAATAACAAAAGAGATTATCAACAACTGAACACAAATAAAATTGAAAAGCTAGATATAATCCAGGGATGGCATAGGAAGAAAAGACAAACTTAAATAAATCAAGAAGTGTTTGGAAATTGAAATGGTAAAAGTCAAAAACAACAAACAAACAAACAAAAAACAAAAAACAAAAAACACCTCTTCTGGAAAGCCCCAGCCCTGGATGGTTTTTACATTTTTTGTAAAATACATATGACGACTCCAGGGTATCACATACACCCACACTGTCATGGTACCATCACCATCATCCATCTACAGAACTTTCTTCATGTTGCTGCAATGAAACTCTGTACCCATTAAAAAATAACCCTCTTGCCCTGGCCAGTGTTGTAATTGGTTAGAGCATCGGCCAGAGCACTGAAAGGTCACCAATAGATCCCCAGCCCTAGTTGGGGTGCATGAGGAAGGCAACCAACCAATCTTTCTCTTTTTCTTTTTCTTCCTCTTTCTCTTTCTGTCTGTCTCTCTCTTTCTCTCTCTCTCTCCCTCTCTTTCTCTCTCTCTCAATTCAATGGAAAAAAATATCCTTGGATGAGGATTAACAACAACAAAAAATCACCCTTCTCATATCCCTGGCAGTCACCAGTCTACTTTATGTCCCTTTGAATCTGACTATTCTATTATGATCCCCTCATACAGTACTTGTCCCTTTGTAACTGTCTTATCTCACTTGGCATTAAGTCTCCAATGTTCATCCACACTGTAACATGTATGAGAATTTGCTTCCCTTTGAAGGCTAAATGATATTCCATTGCATGTACTAGTATTCACCGCTTCCTCTGTATCCATTCATCACTCAATGGACATTTGGATTGCTTCCACTTTCTGGCTATTGTGAATAATGCTGTTAGCCTGGATGATTGTAAAGGTGGGTTCTGCTACTTTCACTGGAGGTCACACACAAAATGTTCCAGAAAATATCTGGGGCTATGTGTGGGGTGATTTTGGTTTTAAAACCAAAAATTATAGGTGTATTTTCTTTATAAATATAAAATTTAAACATCCTAACTAAAGTATTAGCCAATTGAATTCAACAATGTTTTAAAATACATCTTGCCCTGGCTGGTGTGCTCAATGGTTAAAGCACTGGACTGGGCACCAAGGGTCACGGGTTTGATTCCCGGTCAAGGGCACATACCTGGGTTGCAGGTTTGATCCCCTGCCCCAGTTGGGGCCTGTGCGGGAGGCAATCAATCTGTGTCTCTCTCACTTCCATGTTTCTCTCTCTCCCCCCCTCCCTTCCTCCCTCTCTTTCACTCTATCTAAAAGTCAGTGGGAAAATACCCTCTGGTGAGGATTATCAAAAAACGACAACAGCAAAACACCCACATCACGATCAAGCAGGTTTGACTCTGAATGTAAACTACCGTCCCGAAGCATCCATCTTACCTAAAAACTGCTGTTTGAAATTTCAACGCTGCTATTTTGGCTTCTGTAAACACTTGCTTGCTCAAATAATAAGGAAAGTAAGACTACTCCCATTCCAGAGAGGCCGTAATCCATGCCCCAGACAGAGTTGTCGTGCTGGCACCAGGCCAGGCCTTGAGATATGGTCCCATGGCCCCCTCCCAGCACGAGGGCTTCTTTCCCAGAAGGCCCGGAAGTCTCATTCCCAATTTGGGAGACAAAGGACTGGAAAAAGTATAAACAGAGAAAGTTTCCTCCATGCTGGGGGGCCCAAAATTTGAAAGACACATTTTTCTCTGGGCCTGCACAAAATAAAATGTAACTCGCTTTCTCTAAGTGTTGCTTGGTTTTTCTCCGGTCTTCTGTAACAATCCAACATTAGAAAATATTTTAATGAGATTCACTACCTTTACAGAATTAAGGAGATAAATAATAGAATTATGTTATTTAATACAAACAAATTATTTGATAGAGTTCAATGCTTATTTATGATGAAAACTCCATGCAAAGCAGGAATAGAGGGAATTTTCTTTTTAAAAAAAATATATTTTATTGATTTTTTACAGAGATGAAGGGAGAGGGATAGAGAGTTAGAAACATCAATGAGAGAAAAACATGGGTCAGCTGCCTCCTGCAATCCCCTAATGGGTATGTGCCTGCAACCAAGGTACACGCCCTTGACCGGAATCGAACCTGGGACCCTTCAGTCCGCAGGCTGACGCTCTATCCACTGAGCAACACAGGTTAGGGCGAGGCAATTTTCTTTCTTTCTTTTTTTTAAATAATTAAATCTTTATTGTTCAGATTATTAAATTTGTTCCTCTTTTCTCCCCCCATAACTCCCCTCCTCCCAGTTCCCACCCCACCCTCCGCACTCACTCCCCACCCAGTGTCCTCATCCATAGGTGCATGATTTTTGTCCAGTCTCTTCCCGCATCTCCCACACCCCTTTCCCCCCCAAGCATAGTCAGTCCATTCCCTTTCTATGTCCCTGATTCTATTATAATCACCAGTTCATTCTGTTCACCAGATTATTTATTCACTTGATTCTTAGATTCACTTGTTGATAGATGCGTATTTGTTGTTCATAATTTGTATCTTTACCTTTTTCTTCTTCTTCCTCTTCTTAAAGGATACCTTTCAGCATTTCATATAATACTGGTTTGGTGGTGATGAACTCCTTTAGCTTTTCCTTATCTGTGAAGCTCTTTATCTGACCTTCAATTCTGAATGATAGCTTTGCTGGATAAAGTAGTCTTGGTTGTAGGTTCTTGGTATTCATCACTTTGAATATTTCTTGCCACTCCCTTCTGGCCTGCAAAGTTTCTGTTGAGAAATCAGCTGACAGTCGTATGGGTATTCCCTTGTAGGTAACTGAGTCTCTTTCTCTTGCTGCTTTTAAGATTCTCTCTTTGTCTTTTGCTCTTGGCATTTTAATTATGATGTGTCTTGGTGTGGTCCTCTTTGGATTCCTTTTGTTTGGGGTTCTCTGCGCTTCCTGGACTTGGAAGTCTATTTCTTTCACCAAGTAGGGGAAGTTTTCTGTCATTATTTCTTCAAATAGGTTTTCAATATCTTGCTCTCTCTCATCTTCTGGCACCCCTATAATTCTGATTTTGGTACGCTTGTAGCTGTCCCAGAGGCTCCTTACACTACCTTCACACTTTTGGATTCTTTCTTCATTTTGCTTTTCCGGTTGGGTGTTTTTTGCTTCCTCGCATTTCAAATCTTTGACTTGATTCTTGCGCTCCTCTGGTCTGCTGTTGGGAGTCTGTATAATATTCTTTATTTCAGACAGTGTATGCTTACTTTCTAGTTGGTCCTTTATCACACCATCGAGGGTCTCATTAGATTTCCTGTACATCTCATCAATTTTATCGACAGACTCTAGAAGCCTCTTGAGAGACCTCAAAAGTGTGGTTTTGAATTCTATATCCAGTAGCCTGCTTTCCTCCGGTTCTGTCCTTTGTGGCCTGTTTCTTTGTCTTGGCATTTTTTTATGCTTCGCTGTGTCGATAGAGTGGCTTTCCGTGTTAAGTGTCCCAATTACCTGAGGTAGACACTCTTGATGCACCCCCTTGTGGTCTCTGTGAGCAGTCTTGTTGTAGTCAAGCCTTGATTGTTGTAGGTAATTACTACTTGACCTCCAGGCCAACTGGCTGTGAGAATCAGCTGTGTTTGCAGTGGGAGAACTTCTGTCCTCTAGGGAGGTGCTAATCTAGCCTTTGCCTGAGGCTATCCAGCAAATGGCTCTGTGCAGGGCTTGGGCGGGGCAGGTCCCACGGGATCAACTGGGCGGAGGAGGGAGCAGTTATGGCTTCTCTCAGTCCGTCCCCAGGTGCTCTGCCTCTCTGTCCCAGCAACTGCTGCAAACCTTGAAGGGACCGAAGCCAGACAGTCCCGCTTCTCCCGTTTGAGTCTGGGTCCCTAGAGATTCGCCCGGATCTGGAGCTCAGAGTCTAAGGCTCCCTCCGGATTGAAACAGACAACCGCGCCCTCAGCCACCAGCCCGCGCTGCACGCACTCCGCACCTTAGTATTTTACTTCAGCACTGCGCCTCCTCTGATTCTCGGTTCCTCCTAGTTGTAGAACTTCCACTCAGCCAGCCTTCCTGTGGTTCTGGATGATGTCCATTCCGTCTTTTAGTTGTATTTTTGAAGTGGTTGTTCGAGGCAGCAAACTCCCGTATTTACCTATGCCGCCATCTTGGTTTTCGGAATTTTCTTAATTTGGTAAAGGTTATTCATCAAATTCTAAAGCTAACATTATTTAATGGAGAAACTAATATCCAATGAGGTCAGGAAAATAAAAGTACTCTCTATTATTGCTATTCTTTAAAATAATAGTGGTGGCCCTGGTCAGTGTTTAAAGGAAAAGACAAAAGGAAACAGAAGTATGAGGATTTGAAGGGAAGGGATGAAATTGTCATCCATTCTAGGAATTATGATTATAATATTAAAAAGGAAGTAACAAATTCTTACAATAAATATGAGTTTAGTAATTATGTCAGATGCAATATTACCTTAAAAGAATAGCACGTCTCGACACCAACAATAACTAACTAGAAAATAAAACAGATAGCATAGCTACGAAGTATCCTAGCTGTGAAGGATATCTAAGACCTCTATGGGATATGTCTTAAAACTCTAACAGAAAAATGTGATCTTGGATGGAGCGCCTTAAGTATTATATATGTTCACTTTCCCCTAAATTAATCCATTGCAATGCTAATCAAAATTCAAGTGGGATTTATTTGAGAGAATTGATTATTTTATTTTAAAGTTTGTAATGAAGAATAAAGACCATGCAGAGCTAAGATTTTTTTTAAAAAAATAAGCAAGACAACCGAAGGACTTGTATGCATGTATATAAGCATAAACAATGGACGCAAGACTCGAGGGTGGGCTGGGGGAGGGGTGAGAGCAAGTGCCAGGAGGTAAGGTAGGGGAGGACAGGTAAGGTGGGGGAGGTCAATGTGGGGGGAAAAGGAGACATATGTACTACTATTTGTAATACCTTAATCAATAAGATAAAATTTGTTTTTAAAAAGCAAGACAAAGGCTTGTCCTTCTAAATACTGACAGACTATAAAGTTTGTTACAAAAAAGAAAGCATAGTTACAAGAACAAGGAAACTAGTAGAGCAAGTAAAATAGACAGTTTGAAATAGATACATGCTTAAACAGGAACTTTATATGCAATAGCAATGGAGAAAGCATCAATTATCTCGCATAAGGTGTTGGGAAGCCTGGTTCGCTCCATGAGAAAAATAAAAGTGGCTTACACATTCCGCTTGGTGTCTTAAAGATCTAAACATGAAAGGCAAAGCTAAAAAGTTATTGTAAGATAATGTCACAGATTTCCTTTGAGACATACGAGTGGGAAGAACTTTAATGAAACCACCAAGGCAAGGTTGAATTTGTTTAGATCAGAATTACGTATTTTTGTTCAATGAAGAACAGACATATCCTGGGCACAATTCATAGATAGTTCATGACAGATTCGGGGATAATATGCCCAGTTCCTAAAGATGACTAGGGAATAATATAAAAAATAAAGAACTCCTGCCCTGTCCAGTGTGGCTCAGTTGGTTGAGCATCTTCCCGTGCACCAAAACGTTGCCAGTTCATTTCCCCATCAAGGCACATATCCAGGTTGTGGGTTCGATCCCCAGTTCAAAGGTTGTGATTGGAAGGGAAGTAATAAAAGAGCTCATTGAGAAGGAAGTGAGTGAGCTATGAGATTCACTGGGAAAGAGTGCACCAGGCAGAGAAAGCCCAAGGCCCAGAGATTTTGCACAATAATAAGGTGGCTGTGGTGACTGTACAATGAGTTATGTGGAAATAATTGAAGAAACATAATGGAGGTTGAGATCACAGAAGGTCTTGCAAGTCATTGAAGGAAGCCACTCAGATATTTTGATCACAGGATAAGAGAAATGCCATTGAAAACAACAGTGTACTATGGCCTAGCCATCAGACTGGTAAAAATGCTTAGTGTTGGAGGGATTGTGGTGACATGGTAAGTCTTGTGCACTACTGGTGAGAGGTATGAATGTTCCCTGTCCCTGTAATTGTCACTGGTTTTTATGCTTCTTCCTTACGTGTAAGGGCTGTCCAGGATAAAACGTGAAGACTTTATGCTTCTTTTATCATCTCAACTACTCCCTCCAAGGGGATTGCCCCAAATTTATATCTCCTACCAGACCAGTCAGACTTGAAACCCCAGAACACGTAATATTTCCTTCACTACCCTCATGCTCTGAGTTTCCAGGATTCTAGGATTGCTTTTTACAAAATCTTGCACCTCCGTCTCTTTCCTAGTCTCAACACCTCCACCAGAACTGAAAGCAGACACCACCAATCCCATGTAGATTGAAAAATTACTCAAAACCCTAACAGCTAACAATTTCTACTGGCAGTGTCCTGAAAGATCTGTAAGGGAGGACTTTGTGGAATAAAATACTTTCCACTTACATTTTCCCTGACCTTTGACCTCAAGGAATCTATTCTATATACATCCTTGTCCAAATATGTATGGATGCTTAATAAGTATGTTCACTGATATGTTGTTAGAAAATCAGAAAATTCCCAAATGACTACAGAAATTATCATACAGTGGAATTTCACAAAGAATAAGTCAGATCTTTAGGTGGTGACATGGAAAGATGGTCACAAAGCATTATTAAGTGAAAGGAGAATGCTGCATAACCATGTATATAGCATGTTATTTTTAAAGCATATATATATATATATATATATATATATATATATATATAATTTCAGAGAGGAAGGGAGAGAGAGAGAGATAGAAACATTAATGAGGAGAGAGAATCATTGATCAGCTGCCTTCTGCACACCCCCCACTGGGGACTGAGCCCACAACCTTGGGCATGTGTCCTGACCGGGAATCGGACCTCCTAGTCCATAGGTCGATGCTCAAGCACAACTGAGCCACAATCTCGCGGCACATGTTACACTTTTATAGAAAAGAAACATAGGTTCATTTTCATATGACTTTGTTCATACATTGAAATGTATCTTGAGAAATATACAGCACAGGAGGAAGCGGAGTACTTTGAATAAGAAACTATTCAGGTCCACTTCAGCAGCAATTTCATAGGTCTGGGCATGACTTTAGATAAACTTTAAAAAGCAGTGATATTAAACCCTAGACTTTCATTGGTCTATTTCAATACAGTTCTGCAGATATTTTCTGACCTGTTTGCCAAATTCTAGAATATGAAAAAAAGGACTTCACTTAAAGCTACAACTGGACTTTTAGGGCCAAGAAAACCAGAAAAGTGGGCTCTAGGAATCATTTCCAAGAGCTGACACAAGCTGGAGAGAGAACGGAAGCAGTTAAACTCTCATCTGGTTCCGTAGGTGGCTACTTGGAATTTTCCCAAAGACAACTCTGGCTGGTGGGGTTGCCTCTATCTAGTAAGGAAGGGCTTGTCCTACCCTTAGGTTCTACACCTGCTGGGGACAGGGTCCCAAGGGAGAGAACCTGGGAGCTGCCGGGGTGAGGGTACAGTAACACATTGGAATTTCCAGGGCCGGAGGCCCTTTTACCTCCATGTGTGGAGTTTCCTGGGGTTCTGATTACCTGGGATCACTTCTGGTAGGAACACAAGGACAGTGAGAGTCAGAAGCAGGAGTTTCATGGTCCTTGGGAAGTAGGCGGCAGTGGATCCGGGAGTCCAGAACACTTTGTACAGTGTGAATCTGAACTGGAGTTTTATAGTCCTCTCTGGGCACTAAACTGGACAGATGAAAGCTAATTCGTGTGGAACAGCAGTCTATTGGCTGGCACACTGATTGAGCATCTGATACCGGCCCTGGAGGTCAAGCAGATGATTAGAAGTCACGGGCCTTTAGGGTGTGTTTGGAGATATGAAGAGTGGCCTCCTCTCTGCTCACAGTCCCTCCCACCCCGGCATAATCCTGCTTTTAAAGTGTCTATTGACTTGTTTGTTTGCCCCAACTGGATGTGAGATTCCTGAGAATAAGGACTGTATCTCTCATTTTTGAACCCCAAGGCACAAAGCACATTCTAGTGAAGGTTTGTGGAAATAAAACACATGTCAATCTATAGTCCAAAACTCTTACATTGGTGTCCACCGGGGAAGTGACCTGCCCAAGGTAATAGAGCTGGTTTGCTGGGAATTTGGAGGAGATAATTTATAATAGGACTCAATGTGGGATGTTATGCAGTCACCAGAAATGCACCCTCCTGCCCTAGCTGGCTTGGCTCAATGGATAGAATGTTGGCTTGCAGACTGAAAGGTACCAAGTTCAATTCCAGTCAAGGGCACATGCCCGGGTTGTGGGTTCTATTCCCATTAAGAGACCTGCAGGAGGTAGCCAATTAATGATCCTTTCTCATCATTGATGTTTTTATCTCTCTCCCTCTTCCTCTCCCTTTCTCTCTGAAATCAATAAAAATATCCTATCTAATAAAAGAGTAATGTGCAAATTGACCATCACTCGAACACACAAGCTGGCTGCCCCCATGTGGTCAAAGATGGCCATCCCCATAGGTACACAAGATGTTCGCCACAAGATGGCTGTCAGGGGAGGCAGTTGTTGGCGATAAGGCCTAAAGGGGAGGGCAGTAGGGGCGACTAGGCCAGCAGGGGAGAGCAGTTAGGGACAATCTGGCCTGCAATGGAGGGCAGTTAAGGGTGACTGGGCCAGCAGGGGAGGGCAGTTAGGGACAATTGGGCAGTCAGGGAGCAGTTAGGCATTGATCAGGCTGGCAGGGGAGTTTTTAGGGGGTGATATGGTGGGCGGGCAGAAGCACTTAGGGGCAAGCTGGCAGACAGGCAGGTAAGCGGTTGGGATCCAGCAGTCCTGAATTGTGAGAGGGATGTCCCAGATTGGAAAGGGTGCAGGCTGGGATGAGGGACAACACCACCCCTCTGCACAAATTTTGTGCACCGGGCCTCTAGGATTTGTAAAAAAGATTAAAAAAAGAAGAAAGCACCTTACTCAAGGCAGCTCCACAGGAACTTGATATGTTTCTTCTGACATGGGCACCCTTTAGGCCACTGAAGCTCTGGGATCATGTGTGAAGGCCTTGACATTCAGATCGGCCCCTGGGATGCAGAGCCCCTATGTGACCTCTAGAGTCAGCCTCGTCCTGAATTGTTTACATCACATCTTCACCCTATACCAACTCATGCTTCCTCTTGTTTACTTCATCCTAAAAGTCCCTGTAAATTTTCAGAAGACAGTGCTGACTTTCCTTTCCTGGGTTTGATGACCATGCCTGTGAGATCAGACAATAGGAATTGGCAGGGTGGCCATGTGGATGAGCAAACTGGAGTGCCCAGTATGGGCTATCTTCAAACCACTTTTAGGTTAACACCTCCTAACAGGCAGAGCTCCTTTACTATGAAATGTCTGCTCAGAGAGGTCTAGGGTATTCTCTAACTGGTTGTGTCAAGCTGAGGCTAAGTGATAGAATAAGAGGAATTTCTCCAGAGAACAAAGAATAGCTTTTCTAGTTCCATCCAGGCATAAAAAAAATCTATATATTAAATTTATGAATGGTGTCTCTCAATGTCTTATGATGAGTGAGATACCTGGCACTTTCTAAATGGAGGGCCTTGAGAAAAACCATTTTTGGGGTCACACTACAGAAAAGCAGGAACGTTTGGACTACCCCCAGCCCAATTCGTAGAGCCTGTCCTAATGTCTGCAGTGGTGGTGGTGGGAATGGAGAAGGGTAATTTCTAAAAGAACATGTTCTGAAGGGGAAAAGCCTATTACAGGGGAGAAGATAAGTGCGTGCAGTTCGTGTATCACAGTGAGTCTCTGGCCCAGTGCCCACTCTCGGCCATCCTTGTCACGGGATAAACTGAGGTCCTGCCCATCACTAAGTATACCTGGAGGGTGTGACATGGTTGTTTACCTGTCTATTGGACTTCTATTTTGCTGAAAGTTGCTTTTACTTTTTTAAACAGCTTTATTGAGGTATAATTAACAAACAAGAAATTGTACATATTTAAAGTATGCAATTGGATAATTTTAACATGTATGTACTCATTAAAACTTCATTCCCATCAAGAGAATTAACATATCTGCTACTGCCCCAAAATTCTTTGTGCCTCTTTAAAATTCCCCCTCACCTCTTCCAGCACTCTCCCTCCACCCCTAGGCATCCTTTGAGCTACTTTTTGAAACCATACGTTAGTTTGCATTTTCCAGAATTTATCTGTTTAGACTGGATTGTTTCTGGTTTGGGCTATTCCAAAAGGGATAGTATGGGCATTCACGTGCAAGTTTTTATTTGGACATATGCTTTCTGTTCTTTTGGATAAATATCTTGGAGTAGACTTATGGCTGGATAACATGGTAGGCGTCAGTTGAACTTACTAGGAAATTTCCACTGTGTTTTCCAAAGTGGCTGTACCATCTTGCATTCCTACCAGCAATGTATGAGGGTTTCAGCTCTCCACATCCTCCACAACACTTGATATGATCAGTCTTTTTAATTTCAGCCATTCTAATGGGTGTTTGTTTTTGAGTGCTGCTATTTTGAGGAGTAATTTATTCTTAGAATTCAAATTTAAGTTTTGCTGTTAAACTGCCAGGAAGGGAAATACAACTTCTGATATTCTAGCATCTGAAGTTTAAAGAGAATCATTTCAGCAGAGAGTTCATAATTATTTAGTAACAAAACTAATTGGAAAAAGCCCACCTGCTTGGATGAGGGCTACTGGGCTAGGAACTTTCTGCAAGGCTGTGGGCAGCACTCCTGGGCTAAACTGCACTTGCTGTGTAAGCTCTTCCTATTCAGGAACAGGTTGCTTTTTTACAGGCCCCATAATGTGGGGTCATCACACATTCCAACCAGGAAGCAGAGCTCAAGGCTTCTTGCTTGCTGCATCTCCAAGAAAATGGAGATGTGCAAAGATCAAAACCATATGGAGGACTCCTACGTGAGCTTTCTCTTCCCTTGGTGCTTATGCTGCACGAGGTGTCTTTTCTTTTCTTTTCTTTTTTCTTTTCTTTTCTTTTCTTTTCTTTTTTCTTCTCTTCTCTTCTCTTTTCTTCCTTTTTTTTTTGTTTTTATGTTACTTCTCCCCTAACACATATCCTCAAAGCAAGTATTACCAAGCAGGGCTCCGCTACCATCTATACAGGTATTCGGATTGCCAAATATAACCAGAGTTTGGGTCAATAAAAGAAGCCCATGGAGCTTGCAAATCAACCAGATTGTGTGTGTTGTGTAGTCCTTAAACAAAGGAAGAAGAAGGATTTCTCTAGGTGTGGCCTGCCCCCATTCTAGAGCAAGACATCAGCCAGAAGTTTGTTTGTTTATAGAAGTGTTTATTTTATTTTTAATTGAAATATATTTGACATATATCATTGTGTAAATTTAAGGCATACAACATGTTGCTTTGATACATTTATATATTGTAATATGCTTGGCATTGTAGCAATAGTTAGCACCTCTACTAAGTCACATAATTCTCTTTTCTTTTTTTGTGGTGGGAATTATTAAAATATAATCTCTTATCAAGTTTGATTATTATATACTAGAGGCCTGGTGCACGAAATTTTTTCACGGGGGTGGAGTCCCCTCAGCCTAGCCCGCACCCTCTCCAATTCAGGGGATCGGGCCTAAACTGGCAGTCGGACAACCCTCTCAAAATCCAGGACCATTGGCTCCTAACTGCTCACCTTCCTGCCTCCCTGATCGCCCCTAACTGGCCCCCTTGCCAGCCTAATCACCCCTAACCACCTCTGCCTGTTTACCTGATCGCCCCTAACTGCTCTGCCCCGCCGGCCTGGTTGCCCCCAACAGCCCTTGCTGGGCTAGTTGCCCCTAACTGGCCCCCTGCCTGCATGGTCACTCCTTACTGCCCCCCTTGCCAGCCTGGTTGCCCCCAACTGTCCCCCCTGCTGGCCTGGTTGCCCTCAACTGCTCCCTCTGCTGGCTTGGTCACCCCTCACAGCCCCTCCTGCCGGCCTGGACACTGTCAACTGCACCCCCTGCTGGCCTGGTTGCCTCTAACTGCCCTCCCCCCTGCCTGCCTGGTTGCCCCATGCAGCCTTCTATTTGGTCATTTGGCCGCTTGATACTGCCCCCCCTTCTGGCCTGGTCACCCCATGTAGCCTGCTGTTCAGTCGTTTGGTCGTCCCTCACTAGCTCCTCTGCTGGCCGGGTTGCCCCACGCAGGCTGCTGCTCAGTCATTTGGTCATTTCTCACTAATCCCCCCTGCCGGCCTTGTCACCCGACTCAGCCTGTTTGGTCAGCCCCTGGCTTTTTATACATATAAATTACTGTCTATAATCACTATACAGTAGGTCCTCGGGGCACGTGGGAGATCCGTTTCTATGGCGTGACATAACAGATTTTGGCCATAAATTGGAACCCACCTACATAAGAACCTATGTCACACACATGGAGCACATACACAGAAGTAATGAAGTGAAATAGTAAAAAAAATTTAAAACCAAGATAATAATTCCTGACCTTTATTTGTGGTAAATACAGTAAATAGTAAAAAACATAAAGAACATATGTACATATGTCGAAATGACGGAACTTTTAAAAAAATAAATAAATGGGAGATGGTGACATAACCACAAAAACGTACATCGAGTCCAATGTAACCCGAGAACTGCCTGTACTGTGCATTAGATCTCCAAGACTTATTTATCTAGTAGTTGCAAGTTTTTACCCTTAAACAGCATTCCTATTTCCCCAGCCCCCAGCCCCTGGTAACCACCATTTTACTCTGTTTTTACAAGTGTGACTTTTTTTTGGATTCCACATATAGGTGATATCACATAACACTTGTCTTTCTCTGACTTCCCTCACTTAGCATAATGTCCTCCAGGTCCATTTATGTGGTTGCAAATGGCATGATTTCCTTCTTTCTCATGGCTAATGCTTCATTGTATGTTTACATCACATTTTCTTTATCCATCAATTCCTTGATGGGTAGGTTGTTTCCATATGTTGGCTCTTGTGGATAATACTGCAATAAACATGGAAGTGCACATATCCCTTTGATATCCTGTTTTCATTTCTTTTGAATACATACCTGGAAGTGGGTATATTTTTAATTTTTTTGAGGACCCTTCATCTTGCTTTCCACAGTGAGTGAACCCGCTAACAGTGCCCAAGGGTTCCCTTTTTTCCACATTCTCGACAACCTTTGTTGTTGTTTGTCTTCTTGGTAACAGCCATTCGAACACGTGAGAGGTGATATCTCACTGTGGTTTTTATTTGAATTTCCCTAATGACTATTGATGTTGATGGTGATTTTTCATGTTTATGTTGACCGTTTGTATATCTTTGGGAAAACGTCTATTCAATTTCTTAGCCCATTCTATTTTTTCTTTTTTTTTTTAGTTCTCTCATATTTTATTTTATTTTATTTATTTTATTGTTTAAGGTATTATAAATAGTAGTACATATGTCTCTCTTTTTTTCCCCCATTGACCTGCCCCCAGCCTCCTTTACCTCCTGGCACTTGCCCTCCCCCCGGCTCTCCCCCCCCCCTGCTTCCCCCAGTGTCTTGTGTCTATTGGTTATGTTTCTATGCATGCATACAAGTCCTTTGGTTGATCTCTTACCCCCCAAACCTCCCCTGCCTTCCTGCTGTAGTTTGACAGTCTGTTCAATGCTTCTTTGCCTCTGTATCTATTTTTGTTCAACAGTTTATAATGTTCTTTATATTCCACAAATGAGTGAGATCATGTAATATTTATCTTTCACTGAATCTTTGCCTATTCTTAATGAAATTATTTATTTACTAGAGGCCCGATGCACGAAATTAATGCAAGAGTAGGATTTCGCAGCCCCGGCTTCATCCGGAAAGTCGTCCGGTTGGTCATTCTGCTGTTCGCAGAGTTCAAAGGGGGAAAAGGAGACATATGTAATACTTTCAAAAATGAAGAATTAAAAATAAAATCCAGCTGATGATTTAGTTTAAAGTTGTCCCAATAGTACTGCCAAAGATACCTGACAGAAGTAATGAAGAGGTAGTTCTGGAGGTCAGGACTCAATTAATTTACTCAGATAAAATTCCAAGAAAAATGCACAGATTAGAAAGCACACAAGGCAACGAGGTACCATGAAAAAGGACAGCAGAAACTACAGACCAGAGATTCAGACTTTCAAAGGCTTCACATATTAGAAGTATTAATAACATTAATTTTAATAAGCTTTTGAAAAAATGAATTCATGAGATTTAAATTTCTCATCAATTAAATATTATCTGAGCCCCTTCAAGAAGCACCCCAATGTTAGATAGAAATGATATGTTCAAAACTGGGACTTAAGGTCTGCAAAGCATAAATAAACTGCAGAACCAGGTGGCTTAGATGCCTAGGGTATGTGCTTTACTGCCTGTCTTTCATCACATACTAACGGGGTCACAAGGAGTGCTTATGTTAGTGAACAGAGGAGGAAAAAGCAAGAGCGTGTTTGTGGAGTGGTTTGCATGATGCCGGCACCAGCCAGAAGAGCTGCATTAACAGCCTGGTTTAGAGGGGCCCTGAGATTTGACAGTGAATAAGGAAAATCCTTCCCAGAGAAAGAGGGATGGCCTAAGGTATGGATCCACAGTAATTCATGGACAGTGATAATGGGTTGACCTGTTGGTTGGTCAGGGTCTCAGAAAGGACAAGATAAGATTTATAGCAACGAGATGTTTGGGACAGTTATGTGAATGGACCTCTCTGAAGAGCTTTGGGTATGCAGATGTTTACTTTGAATAAAATTTAATTTTTAAATTAAAAATATTTTCAATATGGTTGACATTCAATATTATTTTATATTAGTTTCAGGTGTACAGCATAGTGGTTAGACATTTATAATTTATGAAGTGATCCCTTCAATAAGTCTAGTATCCACCTGACACCATACAAAGTTATTACAATACTAGAGGCCCAGTGCACGAAATTCGTGCTCAGGAGAAGGGTGTGTGTCCTTCAGCCCAGACTGCACCCTGTCCAATCTGGGACTCCTCGGGAGATGTCCGACTGCCCTTTTAGGCCCGATCCCACCGGGCAGTCAGACATCCTTCTCACAATTCAGGACTGTTGGTTCCCAACTGCTTTCCTGCCTGATTGCCCCTAACCACTTCTGCCTGCCAGCCTGCTCACCCTCTAGCAACTCCCCTTCCAGCCTGATGGATGCCTAACTGCTCCCCTGCCGGCCAGCTTGCCCCTAACAACTCCCCTTCCAGACTGAACGACGCCTAACTGCTCCCCTGCTGGCCCAGTCATCCTCAACTGCCCTCCCATGCTGGCCTGGTTGCCCCCAACTGCCCTCCCCTGTCGGCCTGCTTGCCCCAAACTTGCCCTGCCCTGCCATCCTGGTCACCCCAAACTGCCCTTCCCTACCGGCCCAGTCACCCCCAACTGCCCTCCCCTGCCGGCCTGGTCTCCCCCAACTACCCTCCCCTGCAGGCCTGGTCCCCCTCAAATGCCCTCCCTTGCAGGCCATCTTGTGTCCACAAGAGGTGGCCATCTGGTGTGTTGGAGAGATGTTCAATTTGCATATTACCTCTTTATTATATTGGATTCCCTATGATGCACTTTCCAACCCCCTGAGACTTCTACTTGATATTTGTATGCCATCAGAAAGACAAATGAAGTCCTCAGTAGCCAGTGGACAAAATGGCCCATCCTTCACCCACCATTATGAGGCCTACATTCAGATGTCCATGTGTGATCCAAGTGTGTTCAAAGAAATGTGCCTATGAGGCCAGCCTTTCAACAGTTTCTATTCCAGCCTTGACGCAGCTGGGGGAAAGGAGTCCTTGGGGCTCACACGTGGGCCAGTTTCCCACAGTGAGTGATAACACAGGGATCTGGAGCCAGAGTTAGCCTTCACCTGAGGTTTCTGCTGCTACACAGAAATCTTAGTGTTCTAAAAACGACTCTCATAAATGCAAGGATTTAGAATTTTGATTGTGACAATTTATGCTGCCATCAAGGGTCAGGACTGACACAAGGGATGCCTCTGATATCCCAAACCACTCGCTAAGAAGACAGAAGGACACAGGGAAAGATGAAGGTTGGAATACTTAACTAAGTGATTAAGGCTGTACATACTAGTAAGTCACCAGCAGACAAACGGTTCAAACTTGTCATGGAAATAATTGGACATTTCAAGAAAAGTGCTGAGGCGTTTATCACTGACAGTACTGGGAAGTTTTGGACTTCCTTACACAGCTGTTGTTTTAATCTAGAATTACACATTGATGGAAGGCAGAGTGTGTCACCGTGGTATTTTCAAATACTTTATCTATATGCCTCAGTCCATCACCCTGAGGACGGGTGAGTGACAGCCGAGAGGAAGCCATGAGCTTTAAGAAACTGGTGGGAGAGTCACCTGAGTTCCTACTGCCTGGGTAGGTCGTTCATTTTTTGTAACTCGTTTAGAAGTGAACACAGATGTATATTTGGGCGGTACTGTTACCACGGCATGAAATGTACTTGGGGGTCGGCGTGGTGTGGGCGGAGGCCTCGGCACCTTGTGAGAGATCCCAGGGTGGTCTTTTTTTCTGACACAGCAGACTTGACCGAATCGGTATTTACATCCTGGTTTTATCTCTTCCTTAGCATTGCAGCTTCTCTTGCAGCGCCCATCTTGTTGCCGGCATTTCTTTGCAGGAAAGGCTGAATAATAAAAGGAAAGACCATTTTACAAGCATGCCTGCCTATTTGACATCTCATAACAACTTCATGGCTACAAGCTCAGGGCTGGTAAATACCATGTTTCTAAGAATATTTGTTCCCAACCTCCTATCGGCCAAACTTTTTGTCCAAAGGTGAGATGAATTTTACCATAAAAGAAAAGACACTTGCCAGTCACAGGAATGGGAGCCAGTTTTAATGAAGCTACAGTTCCTGTGTGAAGCTATCCGCATAAAGTTCATCTTGTCACTGTGCTGGAGTCCTTTACATTGGTAATATCCTATGTAGTTAAATTTCCTTGAATACATTCTATTGCCAAATATACATTCCAATGAGTACATAAAACAAATGTGCATAGTTTTAAACAAACAAACAAAAAATAAAGTGAATACCCATATGCTTGCATTCTAATTAGAAATAGAACATTGTGCCCAGCTCTGATGGTTCAGTGGTTGAGTGTCAACCTATGAAGCAGGAAGTCATGGTTCAGTTCCCAGTCAGGACACATGCAGGAGGCAGCCAATCAATGATTCTCTCTCATCATTGTTGTTTCTCTCTCTCCCTCCTCTCTTCTTCTCAGAAATCAATAAAAATATATTAATAACAAAACTTTCCTTAAAAAAAAAAAGAAGAAAAGAAAAGAGACAGAGCATTGCTAGGACCTGAGAGTAGTGTAGGCTTTCCTACCTGAGAGCTTCATTTGCTCAGGTGTTGTCAGTGCTGCTTAGGCCAGAAATGTGCCCAGGAGCCAGGTGGGTGTCTTGTTAAAATGTAGATTCTGCTTCAGTAGGTGGAGTAGGGTCTGAGTTTCTGCTTTTCTAACAATTCTCTGGGGGATGCCAATACTTCTAGTCCACAGACTAGCTTTTATATAGCAAGGTTTCAGGACATAAAATACCTCACTAAGTTCCATGTGTTTAATATCCAATACTTTCCAAACAAATGCCAAAAAATAGAATTAAAAATTCCATGTAGTTGGAAATTAAATAAGAGGGTAAAAACAAAACTTAGATTAGAAGAGTGGTAAGAGAGTCAGAAGTGGTGAATTCAGGAAACTTTGGGAAAACCTAATTAAGGGAAACAAAAAATGACATCCTAGTGAAATAGTGAAATAAAAAAAGATACATCATATTAAAAATAACAAAAGAGATTATCAACAACTGAACACAAATAAAATTGAAAAGCTAGATGAAATGTGCAAATCCCTAAATATATTCCAGGGATGGCATAGGAAGAAAAGACAAACTTAAATAAATCAAGAAGTGTTTGGAAATTGAAATGGTAAAAGACAAAAACAACAAACAAACAAACAAAAAACACCTCTTCTGGGAAGCCCCAGCCCTGGATGGTTTTTACATTTTTTGTAAAATACATATGTCGACTCCAGGGTATCACATACACCCACACTGTCATGGTACCATCACCATCATCCATCTACAGAACTTTCTTCATGTTGCTGCAATGAAACTCTGTACCCATTAAAAAATAACCCTCTTGCCCTGGCCAGTGTTGTAATTGGTTAGAGCATCGGCCAGAGCACTGAAAGGTCACCAATAGATCCACAGCCCCAGTTGGGGTGCATGAGGAAGGCAACCAACCAATCTTTCTCTTTTTCTTTTTCTTCCTCTTTCTCTTTCTGTCTGTCTCTCTCTTTCTCTCTCTCTCTCCCTCTCTTTCTCTCTCTCTCAATTCAATGGAAAAAAATATCCTTGGATGAGGATTAACAACAACAAAAAATCACCCTTCTCATATCCCTGGCAATCACCACTCTACTTTATGTCCCTATGAATCTGACTATTCTATTATGATCCCCTCATACAGTACTTGTCCCTTTGTAACTGTCTTATCTCACTTGGCATTAAGTCTCCAATGTTCATCCACACTGTAACATGTATGAGAATTTGCTTCCGTTTGAAGGCTAAATGATATTCCCTTGCATGTACTAGTATTCACCGCTTCCTCTGTATCCATTCATCACTCAATGGACATTTGGATTGCTTCCACTTTTTGGCTATTGTGAATAATGCTGTTAGCCTGGATGATTGTAAAGGTGGGTTCTGCTACTTTCACTGGAGGTCACACACAAAATGTTCCAGAAAATATCTGGGGCTATGGGTGGGGAGATTTTAGTTTTAAAACCAAAAATTATAGGTGCATTTTCTTTATAAATATAAAATTTAAACATCCTAACCAAAGTATTAGCCAATTGAATTCAACAATGTTTTAAAATACATCTTGCCCTGGCTGGTGTGCTCAATGGTTAAAGCACTGGACTGGGCACCAAGGGTCACGGGTTTGATACCCTTCCAGGGCACATGCCTGGGTTGCAGGTTTGATCCCCTGCCCCAGTTGGGGTCTGTGCGGGAGGCAATCAATCTGTGTCTCTCTCACTTCCATGTTTCTCTCTCTCCCCCCCCTCCCTTCCTCCCTCTCTTTCACTCTATCTAAAAGTCAGTGGGAAAATACCCTCAGGTGAGGATTATCAAAAAACGACAACAGCAAAAACACCCACATCATGATCAAGCAGGTTTGACTCTGAATGTAAACTACCGTCCCGAAGCATCCATCTTACCTAAAAACTGCTGTTTGAAATTTCAACGCTGCTATTTTGGCTTCTGTAAACACTTGCTTGCTCAAATAATAAGGAAAGTAAGACTACTCCCATTCCAGAGAGGCCACAATCCATGCCCCAGACAGAGTTGTCTCTGCTGGCACCAGGCCAGGCCTTGAGATATGGTCCCATGGCCCCCTCCCAGCACGAGGGCTTCTTTCCCAGAAGGCCCGGAAGTCTCATTCCCAATTTGGGAGACAAAGGACTGGAAAAAGTATAAATAGAGACAGTTTCCTCCATGTTTGGGGGCCCAAAATTTGAAAGACACATTTTTCTCTGGGCCTGCGCATAATAAAATGTAACTTGCTTTCTCTAAATGTTGCTTGGTTTTTCTCTGGTCTTCTGTAACAATCCAACATTAGAAAATATTTTAATGAGATTCACTACCTTTACAGAATTAAGGAGATAAATAATAGAATTATGTTATTTAATACAGACAAATTATTTGATAGAGTTCAATGCTTATTTATGATGAAAACTCCATGCAAAGCATGAATAGAGGGAATTTTCTTTTTTTAAAAAAATATATTTTATTGATTTTTTACAGAGATGAAGGGAGAGGGATAGAGAGTTAGAAACATCAATGAGAGAAAAACAAGGGTCAGCTGCCTCCTGCAATCCCCTAATGGGGATGTGCCTGCAACCAAGGTACATGCCCTAACCGGAATCGAACTTGGGACCCTTCAGTCCGCAGGCTGACGCTCTATCTACTGAGCCACACAGGTTAGGGTGAGGGATTTTTCTTAATTTGGTAAAGGTTATTCATCAATGTCTAACGCTAACATTATTTAATGGAGAAACTAATATCCAATGAGGTCACGAAAATAAAAATACTCTCTATTATTGCTATTCTTTAAAATAATAGTGGTGGCTCTGGTCAGTGTTTAAAGGAAAAGACAAAAGGAAACAGAAGTATGAGGATTCGAAGAGAAGGGATGAAACTGTCATCCATTCTAGGAATTATGATTAAAATATTAAAAAGGAACTAACAAATTCTACCAATAAATATGAGTTTAGTAATTATGTCAGATGCAATATTACCTTAAAAGAATAGCACGTCTCGACACCAACAATAACCAACCAGAAAATAAAATAGATAGCATAGGTATGAAGTATCTTAGCTGTGAAGGATATCTAAGACCTCTATGGGATATGTCTTAAAACTCTAACAGAAAAATGTGATCTTGGATGGAGCGCCTTAAGTATTATATATGTTCACTTTCCCCTAAATTAATCCATTGCAATGCTAATCAAAATTCAAGTGGGATTTATTTGAGAGACTTGATTATTTTATTTTAAAGTTTGTAATGAAGAATAAAGACCATGCAGAGCTAAGATTTTTTTAAAAAAATAAGCAAGACAACCGAAGGACTTGTATGCATGTATATAAGCATAAACAATGGACGCAAGACTCAAGGGTGGGCTGGGGGAGGGGTGAGAGCAAGTGACAGGAGGTAGGGTAGGGGAGGACAGGTAAGGTGGGGGAGGTCAATGTGGGGGGAAAAGGAGACATATGTACTACTATTTGTAATACCTTAATCAATAAGATAAAATTTGTTTCTAAAAAGCAAGACAAAAGCTTGTCCTTCTAAATACTGACAGATAATAAAGTTTGTTACAAAAAGAAAGCATAGTTACAAGAACAAGGAAACTGGTAGAGCAAGTAAAATAGACAGTTTGAAATAGATACGTGCTTAAACAGGAACTTTATATGCAATAGCAATGGAGAAAGCATCAATTATTTCGCATACGGTGTTGGGAAGCCTGGTTCGCTCCATGAGAAAAATAAAAGTGGCTTACACATTCCGGTTGGTGTCTTAAAGATCTAAACATGAAAGGCAAAGCTAAAAAGTTATTGTAAGATAATGTCACAGATTTCCTTTGAGACATACGAGTGGGAAGAACTTTAATGAAACCACCAAGGCAAGGTTGAATTTGTTTAGATCAGAATTACGTATTTTTGTTCAATGAAGAACAGACATATCCTGGGCACAATTCATAGATAGTTCATGACAGATTCGGGGATAATATGCCCAGTTCCTAAAGATGACTAGGGAATAATATAAAAAATAAAGAACTCCTGCCCTGTCCAGTGTGGCTCAATTGGTTGAGCATCACCCCGTGCACCAAACAGTTGCCGGTTCACTTCCCCATCAAGGCACATACCCAGGTTGTGGGTTCGATCCCCAGTACAAAGGTTGTGATTGGAAGGGAAGTAATAAAAGAGCTCATTGAGAAGGAAGTGAGTGAGCTATGAGATTCACTGGGGAAAGAGTGCACCAGGCAGAGAAAGCCCAAGGCCCAGAGATTTTGCACAATAATAAGGTGGCTGTGGTGACTGTACAATGAGTTATGTGGAAATAATTGAAGAAACATAATGGAGGTTGAGATCACAGAAGGTCTTGCAAGTCATTGAAGGAAGCCATTCAGATATTTTGATCACAGAATAAGAGAAATGCCATTGAAAACAACAGTGTACTATGGCCTAGCCATCAGACTGGTAAAAATGCTGAGTGTTGGAGGGATTGTGGTGACATGGTAAGTCTTGTGCACTACTGGTGAGAGGTATGAATGTTCCCTGTCCCTGTAATTGTCACTGGTTTTTATGCTTCTTCCTTACGTGTAAGGGCTGTCCAAGATAAAACGTGAAGACTTTATGCTTCTTTTATCATCTCAACTACTCCCTCCAAGGGGATTGCCCAAATTTATATCTCCTACCAGACCAGTCAGACTTGAAACCCCAGAACATGTAATATTTCCTTCACTACCCTCATGCTCTGAGTTTCCATGATTCGAGGATTGCTTTTACAAAATCTTGCACCTCCGTCTCTTTCCTAGTCTCAACACCTCCACCAGAACTGAAAGCAGACACCACCAATCCCATGTAGACTGAAAAATTACTCAAAACCCTAACAGCTAACAATTTCTACTGGCAGTGTCCTGAAAGATCTGTAAGGGAGGACTTCGTGGAATAAAATACTTTACACTTACTTTTACCCTGACCTTTGACCTCAAGGAATCTATTCTATATACATCCTTGTCCAAATATGTATGGATGCTTAATAAGTATGTTCACTGATGTGTTGTTAGAAAATCAGAAAATTCCCAAATGACTTTGCATAAATTATCATACAGTGGAATTTCACAAAGAATAAGTCAGATCTTTAGGTGGTGACATGGAAAGATGGTCACAAAACATTATTAAGTGAAAAGAGAATGCTGCATAACCATGTATATAGCATGTTATTTTTAAAGTTATATAT